>NW_016808980.1:2336055-2356901 GCF_001698545.2 Rhinopithecus bieti
GGGTTCACACCATTCTCCTGCCTCAGCCTCCCAAGTAGCTGAGACTATAGGCGCCCGCCACCTCGCCCAGCTAGGTTTTTTTTGTATTTTTTTAGCAGAGATGGGGTTTCACCGTGTTAGCCAGGATGGTCTCGATCTCCTGACCTCGTGATCCGCCCGTCTCGGCCTCCCAAAGTGCTGGGATTACAGGCTTGAGCCACCGCGCCCGGCCGAGAAGGGGGGAAAATTCTACATGCTAATAAGCATTTGGAAACTGCTGAGTCAAAGTCGAATGGCTTTCTTCACTGCAGGACTTCTCAGAGGCTTTAACATGTTGCTGTGCAGAGTTGAACCCCTCCCTACTTTTAAGCACAGCTATTCGCATCTTCTGTGATTGCTGAGGTTTGAACCCATATAGTCTTGGCTCTTAAGATTCACCGAATGAAATCTGGGTTTCAAGCATTACTTAAACATACTCCCACCCACCTCCCCCATGAAAAATTAACATAAAGTCTTGTGATTGCTCCCTAGATGATCTTAACAAGGAACAAGCAATGAACACACTAGAGCCCTTTGTAACAATTAAGTCTGTAAGTCCTGACCTTACAGCGCAATTCCTGAAATGACTCAGCAAAACATGGGCTATGTTAAAAGGGAAGAGAACAGGTGGTTCATGTACTGACTCTCACTCTAGTGTTCCTTGGTCCCTGCCGAAGGGACCGAGTCATATTCATCACCATCTCCCCAACACTCGCAAATGCCTAATCAGCATCTCATGACAGAACAGACAGAAGTGTCAGTCAGTGGACACAGAAGTTTCCAACGGCTGCTGGTGAGGCCAAGAAAAAGCCAGAGGCTAACATCAGACATGCCCCCTGTTTTCTCAGACAACTGAGCAGGCATGTCTGATGCTCAAAAGGAAGCAAGGGAAGATCGCTGGATGGACATCGAGGAATTGGAAGCAAAGTCATCAAGACCTGAGTCCTTTCAGTGTGCAAAGTCCTGTACAGAACTAGTCAGGACAATCCTCATTTCTTTGTCAAAGACAGGTCAAAGACCACCCAACAGAGACACAGGTCCCCTTTTCAGGTAGAGGTCACCACCAGGAGCGTGACTGTACAGGCCAGGCTAGGGTCTTCATCAAAAAGTGTGTTCTCATCCACAACTGCAAAGTGAGCTTGAAGCCTGAAGACTGAGTAAGAAATGAACAGAGGAAATGGTAACATGTTGATGTTTGGTCACCCACTCCCAGAGCCTCTCCTTCCCTGAACTGAATTATTGAATTTTGCCACCAACAGCATCATTTCTTTTTCCACTTATATGAGCTTGCTTTGAAAAAAAAAAAAAAAAAAAAAAAAAAAAAAAGGATCATTTTCAGAAGTTCCTAATGGGGAGGAAAAGGAGAAAACAGTACCTGGAAATGTGGTCAGTAAGTATCAAGTAGGGCCCATGAAGCTTCCATTCCCAGCTCTCTTCCTAGGCTCACACCAATAAGCGGCAGATGAAACAGAAAATACAAAATGGCGGTGCAACGAAAAGGGCGTCACCAAGAGGAGAGTTCTCATGGACTGTCCTCTCTGGGTCAAGGGACACAACACAAAGAAGACCTTTTCCCACCTCTGGTGGGTGTACATGGCAGACAAAACTGCACCCACTGACAGCCACAGAATTCCAGCACACAGGTTCCTGAGAGTACCCTTAGAAATTAGCCAGCCCCGCGCAGGCAGACGAGGAAACTGAGGCCCAGAGAAGCAAGGGGCTGTGCAAAGACCCATAGTAGTTATTAAATCACAGCCTTTAAGCAACAACTGACATAATCTAATAACGAAGAAGATGGCTTCAAAGACAGGTCAAGGTTGTTACATGAGAGAAGCTCACCAGATCACTGCGAGGCTAGAAGGTTACTGGGAGGCTGGAGAAAGATTTCATGGGGGTGGGATCTTTGTAGCGTCACTTACCACAAAGAGTCATGCAGATGCAGATCTCAAGCCCTTCCCTGCTTTGCTGTGCCCTCAAGATACCCTGGAAGCTTCACTGTGGCCCTCAAGGCCCTGCACAACCCAGCTACTACCCTCATTCCAGCCTCTCCAGGCACTGTTCTTACCTGACTCTTCTGAGCGCTCACTACATGCCTGGCATCACTCTAAGCACCTCATATACACGGGCTTGTCTCATCTGTACAGCACCCGTAGGAGGCAGGTCTCCTCACCCCATTTTATAGGGGAAGACATCAGGCACAGAGAGGCGAGAGCACAGGCCAAGGCCACACAGCCAGACTCTGTGGGGAAGCCGGATTGGAACCCAGGCAGCCTGGCTTCAGAGTCAGTGTTCCTCGTTCAGTTTCAGATCCCTGTGCCTTGCAGCTCCTCTGCCTAGTTCCCCTCCTCTGAGCTCCAGCCACAGCAACCAGCCCTTCCTCGGGACGCCCCACAGTGAGGCGGTGAGCCGCCACATCCCACAGCCTCCCAGAGCCCAGTAAGTGTGGCTCAGGGAAAGATGTCCATGGCGGGCAGGGGGGAAATCCTGCCCTCTCCAGTGTTCTCTGCCAGGCCTTCCACAACACGCTGACTGGAACCCTGAGCCTTCGTGGGCATGTTCTGCAGCCACAACCAATTTTTGTCACCCCAGCGCTCTGCCATTTTACTCCTGTGTACCCCAAATTTCGGAGCAGACACACCCAGCTTCAAATCCCTGACTACCCCCAATGATTTGTGAGACCTTAGACATGACACGATCTCTCTCCCTGCCTCTTATCCAACATATGCAGATAATTATAGTACCCATAACTTATGGGGTCATTCTGAAGATTAAATATGGTAACAGGCCCAAGCAGGGTATTATATAAATGTTCGGGGCCGGGTGTGGTGGCTCACACCTGTGATCCCAGCACTTTGGGAGGCTGAGGCGCGTGGATCACCTGAGGTCAAGAGTTCGAGACTAGCCTGGCCAACATGGTAAAACCCTGTCTCTACTAAAAATACAAAAAAGTAGTCAGCGTGGTGGCGTGCGCCTGGAATCCCAGCTACTCGGGGAGCTGAGGCAGGAGAATCTCGAACTCGGAGATGGAGGTTGCAGTGAGCTGAGATCGTGCCATTGCACTCCAGCCTGGGCAACAAGAGAGAAACTCCATCTCAAAAAAAAAAAAAAAAAAAGTTCAACAGACATGGGTTACGGTTATTACAGCTAGTGGCAACAGAGTATTTCAACACTGTCTTCTTTATCATTTGTTGCATGTATTCCACAATGTGTTAATATTGAGAAAAACACAAGCATTTTAAAATCAGAAAATAATACACATTTTCCAACTGCATTTTCTGCTTGCAATACTTCTGCCTACGGGTTTGGACTGGAGGGAATTTATGAAGTGACGAAGTCTGTTATGTGAGACTGCAGCACGGTGCCTGATTTTACTTTGCTTTCCAAAGTGGGTCTTTTCACCATTAACTTTAAAAACACACACACACAAAGAAAAAGACCTCACAGGAATAAGAAATCAAAACTTAAACCATGAGCCAAGGGCCTATCTTCTTTCTTTTGCACTCTTTTGATACCAGAAGCTCCAAGGGCAGCCCAGGAATCTGGCCTGACCTGTACTCCCTCATGGAGGGTCTGCACTCAGTTCTGGACAAACAAGTCCCCAACAGGAAGTGAAAACCCACATCCATTGCCCTTCTCGATTTTATGCAGCATGTGGAAGACACGCTCCAGGAGGCTGGCCTCTAAGGGAAGCGCACGGTTTGCAAGGTACCTCGGGGTCATTTTCCCGGGCTCCTCTTTCCCACTCCACCCTGCATCCACGGGTGCACAAGTCCTGCGGTTTCGCCTGGAGAACCCACTAATCCCAGCCTCTGAATTGCACTCCCGTGGGACAGTGGAATTCAGAACAAATGCTGATGGGGCCAGGTGTGGGGGCTCAGGCCTGTAATCCCAGCACTTTGGGAGGCCAAGGCGAGTGGATCACTTGAGATCAGGAGTTCAAGACCAGCCTGGCCAACATGGCGAAACCCCGTCTCTACTACAAATACGAAAATTAGCCAGGCGTGGTGGTGGGCACTTGTAATCCCAGCTACTCGTCAGGCTGAGGCAGGAGAATCACTTGAACCCAGGAGGCAGAGGTTGCAGAGAGCCAAGATGGCACCACAGCACTTCAGTCTGGGCAACAGAGCAAGACTCCACCTCAAAAATAAAAAATAAACGCTGATGGAGTTTTCTCAGCCTGATGTCACTCTGTCCAGGTTCAAGTTCTGTCCTCATAGTTTACTCACTGTGTGACCTTCGAGTGGCAGCTCTTTGTGCCTCAGTTTCCTCATAAGCAAAAATGATAAAGTTTGGCCAGGTTCAGTGGCTCATGCCTGTAATCCCAGCACTTTGGGAGGAGGCGGGTGGACCATCTGAGGTCAGGAGTTTGAGACCTACCTGACCAACATGGTGAAACCCCGTCTCTACTAAAAATACAAAAAATTAGCTGGGCATGGTGGCGGGCGCCTGTAATCCCAGCTACTTGGGAGGCTGAGGCAGGAGAATCGCTTGAACCCGGGAGGCGGAGGTTGCGGTGAGTCAAGATCACGCCATTGCACTTCAGCCTGGGCAACAAGAGCAAAACTCCATCCAAAAAAAAAAAAATTAAGGTTAATCTTACTGACCTCAAGGAGATGTGACGAGAATTAAAATAGACAGTGTATGTGAAATGCTTAATAAAATTCCCAGCCCATAGTTAATGCTGCTATCATTACTATGATTTTAGAACCTGGAGTCTTGCATGTTCTGATTCCAGTAAAAAAGAATTGAAGGGTCATCCTGACTCAAGTACTTTGGTGGGTACTGAAGTTTTTTGCTTCATTTCATTGCATTAAATTCCTCATTGCAAATAAATAAAATGGCCATAGAAAGTATTTATTGGTAGGGGACTGGTTGAATTAATTATGGGCCATCTGTAATTAGTATGGAAAATCAGTAGAAGAGCACTGGGCATCCCTTAGAGTAAGGTAGATCTGTGTTTTCTAACCTGGAAACATGATCCTGTTATATTAAAAAGCAGATTTTGCTGGGCATGGTGGCTCACACCTGTAATCCCAGCACTTTGGGAGGCCAAGGTGGGCGGATCATTTGAGGTCAGGAGTTTGAGACCAGCTTGGTCAACATGGGGAAATCCTGTCTCTACTAAAAATACAAAAATTAGCTGGGTGTGGTGGTGCGTTCCTGTAATCCCAGCTACTCAGGAGGCTGAGGCAGGAGAATCGCTTGAATCCAGGAGGTGGAGGTTGCAGTAAGCCGAGATCACGCCACTGCACTCCAGCCTGGGCGACAAAGTGAGACTCTGCCTCAAAAAAATAATAAAATAAAAAGCAGATTTTTAAAAAGTGCTGCAGACCAGTATGTACAGCATGACGGCCCATAATTCAACCATTGCCCTACGAATAAATACTTTCTATGGCCATTTTATTTATTTGCAATGAAGAATGTAATGCAATGAAATGAAGCAAAAAACTTCAGTACCCACCAAAGTACTTGGGTCAGGATGGCCCTTCAATTATTTTTTACTTTGTGAGTCTATTCATAAGTCTACTTAAACTTAGAAAGCCTGTGCCCCAAGCTACTCATATGGTTGTACCTCCGGGGCTGGGCCTGAATGGGTGAGGTGAGACCTTCGTGCCTTTCTTCACTGATTCAAGAAACATGCAGCAGCATGGTGACTTTAATTTGCTTACATTTTTATTATTTTAAAACAAAGGTTTTTTTCCCCTTAAGGAAAAGGCACATTGCAACTGCCTGTTGACTTTCCTGTCTCTTGGGAGCTCTCTGGGGCCATAGCCTGAGAGGGAGGCTGGGCATGGACCATCAGCTCGGACTGAGCTCTAGCACAGCTCTACCTCAGGCCATGAGATGGGCCACGCATGCCTTCCAGCCCTCCAGGGAGCCCCAGACAGGGAAGCAGGGCAGGACATTCCACCCAGGCTCAAGAGAGACATGGACTCAGGGTTGCTTATGTCTACTGAGGTGGGGACCCAGCCTCTCTACCCAGCTTTCCTCCTCTGACTCCGTTAGATACACTGACCTTCTCTCTCCCTCCAACAGCCATACCTGCCTATCTCCAGGCCTTGGAACTTGCTGTTTCCATCTCTCAAGATGCTTTTCTTCAGATCTCCTGTGACCATCCCCTTCCCATCCTTCAGGTCCAGCTCACGGAGACCTCCCCTCATCCCAAACCATCCCCCTATAACTTTCTCTTCCAGCCTGACATCATTTTAGCTACCTATTGGTTTGCTATCTCCACCCAGCCCCAGGCTGTGAGTTCCCCCAGAGCAGAGCTATAGCTATCTCATTCTCTGCTTTATCCTCAGCTCTATAGCATCTGGCACATAATAGCTGCTCAATTAATACTGGCTGAATAAACAAACAAATTGATCTCAGGATCCTCCAGTGTGCACCCCCCAGCCAGAGTCCAGGAAACATCTGACCACTGACCTCTCCAGCCACAGGACCCTGCCAGGAGGAATCACCAAGCCCTTATTATGGGGTCCTTTGTGGGAATCAGCTGATGAGGAAGGAGCTGGGAATATGGGTGCAGACAAGGAATCAAACACAATCAGAGCAACTCAGCCCAGACAGCATTCCCAGTGCCACTGACCAGGAGTTCCGTATAATCCACCTCCCAACCCACACCTTGGGTCTGGGACTCTGGGTAGACCTAACCCCATGGAACAGGACTGAGAAGACCAAGTGTATTTCTATCACTCTGGGCTGAGATGAAACAAAGGACTTTGGTCTCTTGAGCAGATGTTCAGGCAAAATTCTCCCATCCAAAATGAACAAAGACTGGCAGCTGGTGTGAAAACAGCCCTTCCAAGTCTCAGTCAGAAGTGAAGAGAAAAGAGCCAACCACTTTGGGCAAAGGGGTTAGGTCTAGAGAAGACTGAGCACAACTCTGCAAGTTAAAAAAAAAAAAAAAAAACACGGGGTGGGAGGATGGCTAAAGCAACATCATAGCCTTTTTTGTTGTGTTTGTTGGTTTTTGAAACAGGGTCTCGCTCCATTGCCCAGGCAGGAGTCCGTGGCACTATCTCAGCTCACTGCAACCTCCACCTCCCAGGTTCAAGAGATTCTCCTGCCTCAGCCTCCCAAGTAGCTGGGATTACAGGCACATGCCACCACGCCCAGCTAATTTTTGTATTTCAAGTAGAGATGGAGTTTCACCATGTTGGCCAGGCTGGTCTCGAACTCCTGACCTCAGGTGATCTGCCCACCTCTGCCTCCCAAAGTGCTGGGATTACAGGCATGAGCCACCACGCCCAGCTGACATTATAACCTTTGCTTTAACTTCACTGCAGAGTCAACTCCAGAAGAAAACCCCTACTAGATGCAAGAAGAATGGGCATCGCTCACCCGCCCGTTTGCTGATGTATGGCCCCTATACTTTGGTTGGTTTCCTGGTTTCTCTTTGCTGGCAATTCTTTAACCCTGCGATGGAACAAAGCAGCCAGGAAGCAGTAGGGTTGGCCGTGGGTTGGGGCTGGAGTCTTAGCAGTCAGCCTGGAGGAGCTGTGGGCTCGTGTCAGCACTCCAGGAGAAACGAGCAAGCTTTTGGGAGGAGGAAGGCAAATCCGTCCTCACCCGGGCTGTGAGCATGCCACTGGGCTCAAGGCAAATGGGGAGGAAATCAAAGTGTCAGTTCATGTTAGGAAACCGTGCATGATGCTTCCCAGTCCTGGCCCTGCTTTTAAAAATTAGCCAAATAAAAATGGTTGAAGTCATTTCAGTCTGCTCTTTATGACTGCTAACTAGCAGAAAAACGTGTCCTCCCTGGAAGCATGGGCTTAATGAGCCCAGCAGATGGGGGTGGGGTGGGGTAGGTTCAGGAATGGCCCCTAGCTCAGGATTTCAGCCGCCCAACACGATAACACTGCCCAAATGGATTTCCTGAGATCTGGAAAGGAAGTCCCTTGATTCCCAAGTCTCCTGCCCCACTACTTCCTTGGTGGGCTTGGCCCCCAACCATCCCCCACCAGGACAGCCAGACCAGCTGCTCATTCACCTCCCAGCTTCTCTGAGTGCTGCCCCCCACCAAGTCCACTGTTCACACAGATGGCTAGAGCACTCTTAAACATCAACCAGACCATGCCACTCCCCTGCTCAAAAACCTCGAACAACTATCTGTGGCTTTGGGAATTCAATCCAAACTCCTTGCCATGTCTGCAGGGCCCAGCCGGGTCTGTCCCCTGTAACACCTCTCCAGGCTCAGCTCTCACTCTCATGATGCACCAGCCGCCTGGGCCTGCTTCCCATTCCTCAAATGCCCTAAGCTCATCTCCACGCTGGGGCCTTGGCACTGGGCGGTTCCTTTTGCCTGGGACACTCTCCCGGCAGTCCTTGTGGCTCTCTCTTTCCCACCTTCAGGGGTCTGCTCAAAGCCATCTCCACCAGGAAGACCTCCCTGACCCCTCTCTATCCAGGGTTACCAGATTTAACCAATAAAAATACAGGATGTTCAGTTAAACTTGGATTTCAGAAAACAACGAACACCTTTTTACGTCCCAAACTCCTTACCATTGTATAGAACATACTTTTACTAAAGAAGCTCACTGTTTGGGATTCAAATTTAACTGCACATCCTATATTTCCCCCCTAACTCCACACCCTTTTCTCTCTCGGGCCTGTGACCTGGCTTCCCTGGCTTCATAGCATTTTCCCATCTGAAAGTGTCCTGCGTATAAACAAGTTTCAGACTGTCCACCCCCAAGGGCAGAGACCTCACCTGCCATGCATCCCCTGTGCCTGGCATGGCACTGCACATAGTAGGTGCTCAATAAACACCTGGGAAATGAACACGGAAGCACCGGGGGCTGAGTGAGTGGAGCGAGGCTGAAAGGGCACACTTGGATGCTCAGTCAAGGTCAATCTTACATAGAGGCCGGATTTCAGCTCCTCCCCTGTCCCACCCTAGATGTGACTCTTCTCAGCCCTAAGCTGTCATCTATGGATGATCCCTACACATTTCAGACAGCCAGCTACTCTGGGAACTAGGAAGTTGGGGTTTCAGGCCCAGCCCTCCACTGACGAACTCTGTCACCTCAAAGAAGTCTGAAGACCACACTGTGTGACTCAGCTTCCCCATCTGTAAAATGGGGAAGGCGAGGAAGCAGACCATTAGTTACACTCCCTCCCCCTGCCACGCTATGACTGCAGGAGTCTGATGGCTCCAGGGTAAGGACAGGAGAGAAATTCACCTCTCCAGGAAGGACTCTTCTCCCAGACAAGAAACCAGCATGGCCCTGCCCTCCGAACCCTGTGTGAAGTCAACCGGGCTCCCACAGTGCAGGTAGAAGGGCAGCTGATGTTTTCTGAGCACCTACTATGTGCCTGATACTTTCAGTTCCTTGATCTCCTTCTATTGCTAAAACACCACCAACCCCATCTTAGAGATGGGAAAACTGAGTCCCAAGGTACATAGTGTAAGGCCAATCCAGGCTTCAGGTCAAGTCTGCTGGGTGATGCAAAATCCAGCCTTTGAAGTGGGAATTACACCAAGGTCTTTGGCACCAGGAACAATTTCTGATGGTGGAAATGCTTAGACACAACGAGTTTTCTAACTAAAAATTCATTTCTCTGTGGCCTCTTTCAAATAGATGCAAACGGAATGAACTGCAGGATTCTTGGACTTAAAAGCCTGTTCTTCCATGCAGGGGACCAAGTTTAGGCAACTATTTAGCTCCCTGAAAACGAGACCATTTTCTCTATCTCCAGGGCAGCTCCGGAGTTGCAATCTGGATTGCATCTTTGGAGAACAGCTTCGTGCCCCAGCAAAGCTGTGGATAAGAGATGGGTTCAGCCCAGGGGGCCACTGACACCAGGGACGTGAGTCACTGAGGGCAAAGGTCCGGAGAGCCTTAGTCATGCCCCAGCCCTGCCTGAAGTCTGACATTTCTCAGAGGGAAGCCCCATCTAGAGACTCCCATACCGGGTCTATTGTTCGAGAAAACATCACGCCGGGTACAACCAAACCCAGGGAGAGAAACAGGTGGGAAGAGCAGGTGTCCACTCTAAGATGGTTCCGATTGTTCCAGGGCACTAATTCATGGAAAAAATACTTAATTTAGCAAAAATATATATATATATATTTTAAGCACATGCATTTATATTTATTAAACAAAGCTCAAAATACAACCTTTGGGGACCTCCAAGTAATAAAGTGACTCATGTCAGGATATGATGACTCAGTGGGAAAGAGGGAATTCCACACCCACGCCTCCTTTCTAAAAAATCAATTTGTCCTCTGGACAGGTGATGGGAGCCTCTGCCATCAGACCGTTCCAAGAAAATCGTCCAGCAAAACAAAACAAAAAATTCTCTTCAAACAATTTAAGTTTCAAAGCTGAGTAATCTGATGCAGGCCAGTTTCCAACCTACGCCCCCGCGGGACACAGAGAGCCAGGGAGCTAGTTGGCCGAGCCTGGGGGCCTGAATTAAGAAGGATTTACCAGCCGAAAAATTCCAAAACTCTGTGTCATGTGAAGGAAACTTCCAAAACATTGGATCCCACCCAGGCTCAGCGAGTCGCTCAAAGTCATGGCAACCCCGTTCCTGCTGCCACATCACTTTTATTTTTGTGTCCTTAGATTTTTTCCTGTTTTGCAATGTTTTGCTGGGACCCCCGACTCCGCCTGAGGCCATGTGGCCAAGGGCCAGTGTTCCCACTGAAGCCAGGAACAGCCTGGACTTCCCAGCGTGAACTTTGCCTGAGGGGTTACACATTTTTTAAATTTCAGAGAACATCCAAATGGCTTTTCAGCAATTACTGAGAATGATAAATAGGAAAGACCCTAATTGTTCTGTTTGGTTTCTCTTTGTCCTCTCTGACATGACTAGAAAAAATTACTCTGGAGTTGATGACAAATGCTGCCTTGGGATTCTACCTCTGTCACCAGTTGTGGGCTGACCTGGGGTGCATGACTTGACATCTATGAGCCTCAGTTACCTCATCTGTAAAATGGGAATGATGCTGCCCGTTTCTCAGGGCTCGAGTGATGACTGAAAGAGATGTATTCATTCAACGACACAAATGAGCACCTACTGTGTGCTGGGTACCACTCTGGATGCTGAGGATACAGCAGCAAACACTGAGTCTCTGCTGTCAAGGAACTAAGAGTCCAGCATGAGAGACTAGATGATAAATGAACAGACAGGCAAGGTGATTTCAACAGTGCTAAGTGCCACCAAGAAAACAGAGCAGGGCAGTGGCACAAAAGGTGACAAGGTGTTGGGGAAGTGGGACAACTTCAGAATGACGGTCAAGGAGGACCTCGTGGAGGAAGTGACCTTTGAGCCGAGACTAGGAGGAATAGGAGGTGGCAGGCTTGAAAAGAAAGGGTAGAGGAGGCCAGGCGCGGTGGCTCACGCCTGTAATCCCAACACTTTGGGAGGCTGAGGCGGGCAGATCACAAGGTCAGGAGATCAAGAGCATCCTGGCTAATACGGTGAAACCCCGTCTCTACTAAACAAAATACAAAAAATTAGCCGGGCATGGTGGCGGGCGCCTGTAGTCCCAGCTACTTGGGAGGCTGAGGCAGCAGAATGGCGTGAACCCAGGAGATGGAGCTTGCAGTAAGTTGAGATTGCGCACTGGTGCCACTCCACTCCAGCCTGGGCGACAGAGCAAGACTCCATCTCAAAAAACAAAACAAAACAAAACAAAAAGATAAAGGAAAAAAGAAAAAAGAAAAGAAATGGTGGAGGAACATTCTAAGAGCACACTGAGAAAGCCAAGGTCCTGAGATAGAAATGGGCTTGGGGTGTTTGAGGACAGAGTAAAGCCAGGTGTTGCTAAGCCGAGTGGCAGGGAGAGAGTCAAAAAAGCTGCGGTCAGAGAGATGGGCAGGGGCCAGATCACACAGGCTCTTGAAAGTCACCAAAATAATCAAAAATAGTAATACAAATAATATAATAATCATTATTATTATTGCTGCTATAAATAAGATGCCATTTTCCAAAACACCAAGCTTTTCTAACTTAAGAAACACCACGCTGCCCCTCTCCTACTGGTTTTCCACCACTCTCCAATTTGTCATCTTGCTGGAGTGGAAACTGCCAATTCCATTTTAGTCGACAGCTATAAAAAGAACATTGGAGCTGGTGGTGCCGATGACCAAACTCGGGGCTAAGATTAGCCCAGGAGGCTGTCACCTTTCCTTAATGTGAGAAACAGCTGGGATTCCCCTTCCTTGGACAACTTCAACTGTTCCGCCCCGCCCCGCAGAGCCCTTGCTGGCCAAATGTCCATGGAGATGGGAACGGGGATGAGTTTTGGAAAAAAGAAGTTGAGCAACAGGGATTCCCCCTGCGGAAGGCAGCCCGGGCTGGGAGGTGAGCGCTTGGGGTCAAAAGAGCAGGACCAGTGAATGCAAGGCGAGCCCCCTCTCTGCAGAGAGCCCTCAGAGCCAGACAGCCCCCGCAGAGGAGCCCACCGTGTCTCTAACACCCCCGATTGTCTCTTGTCATTCACGCAGGAACTACATTCACCTGGGATTCTTTAGTTAGGCACGAAAGGGTCAGAAATGTATCCTCTTGATGCCAGAAACACTGGAGGATTCAAACTGCTGCCCAGAGTGCTGAAGTGGATAATTCAAGGGTCCCCATCACCACAAAATGGTTCCAGCCTGTGACTCAGAGCAGTGAAGGGTCTTCATGCAAAATTAACCTGGTTCTAGGCTTTTTAAGCCGAGAACAACAGAGTCCAAGGTGTGGGGTATACAGCCAGGCTGCCTGGGGTCAAATCCCACCACTGCCCTCTACCAGCTGTGTGATCTTCACTAAGTTACTTAACCTCTCTGTGCTCAGTTTCCATCAGTAAAATTGAGAAAACAGTAGTCTATCTTGTAGGGCTCTTATGAGGCATCAGATTAGTTACCACATACAAAGTGCTTAGAATAAGGCCTGGCACATAGTTCATTATTAATGAAGTACTAATTACTGATTACTAAATTACTAATAATGTTCATTATTAGTACTTATTACTGTTTTTTAATATCTCTTGGTTCCACGAGATAAAGTCTTACCTGTCTTTGTCTTTCCACAGCCAAAATATAATGATGAGAATAAAAAAAGCTAACACCTAATGAACATGTTCAATGTTCCGAGCTCTATGCAAAGCACCCAACCTGTAGAATCTCATTTAATCTCGCATCCCAAGAGAAGTGAATCATCATCTGTATCTTACAATAGAGGACATGTCAGCTCAGAGAGGTAAAGTGACTTACTCAGAATGACACAGCTACTAAAGGCAGATCAGTGATTTGAACCCAGGCCATCCGACCTCAGAGCTGTGCTGGCGACCACTGTGGGTTACAGCCCCCCAAATCTCTCCCAGCCTAGGCCAGCACCTGGGCCAGTATGTATCAACTGAATGATGACTATGTCCTGAGCAATGAATACTGCAAGACCATAAAAATAATAACAAAAGCACACGCCTGTAATCCCAAATACTCAGGAGGCTGAGGCAGGAGGATCGCTGGAGTCCACTATGTTGAACTCACTGTGTTGCCCAGGAGTTCAAGGCCAACCTGGGCAACATAGTGAGACCCCATTTCAGAAAATAACGATGAACATCCCAGGAGCACTCAGTGCATGCTGCTTATTTACATATTTAACTTTAGGAAAGAAGGATTGTCACTATCTCATTTTACAGACAGGGAAGCTGAGGTCCCAAGAGGTTGAATGACAGGTCAATGCTGAATATCACCTGTGGACGAGTCCCCTGGATTCTCCAAGCTAAACTGTCTGCCTCCCACGGGTGCCAGCTTAGATGAGACCACACACAGAAAGTGGCAGGCACAGGACTGCCTGCAGACATGGCCAGTAATAGGAACTGTGATTATTAGTCTTGTTCTTAACAGCCAACTTTTCACAGCTGAAACAGGCTGTGTTTTCCTGCCTTCAAGAGGTAAATATGAAATTTCTTCTGAAACCAAGAGAATAGAAGCTAGAGAATAAATGCCATTCGTACATTCATTCCACAAATGCTTAATTGATGCCCTTGGATAGCTTCAGAATAATTAAACTCCCAGAGTGCTTAAAAGCTGGCTGGCTCCTAACTCCATAAGGAACTTGGTAGGATCCAGCCTCAAACTCTTCCCTGCACAGTTCCATCAGCAACGCCCCCTCCCCGTGGAGGCTCTGCCAACTAGGCATGAGTAGGAAGTATTCATCTTTTTTTCCTTTTTTTTTTGTTGAGATGGAGTCTCTCTCTGTCCGCCAGGCTAGAGTGTAGTGATGCCATCTTGGCTCACTGCAACCTCCACCTCCCAGATTCAAGCAATTCTTCTGCCTCAGTCTCCCAAGTAGCTGGGATTACAGGCGCACACCACCACGCCCGGCTAATTTTTGTTTTTTTTTTTTTAGTGGAGAAAGTTTCACCATGTTGGCCAGGCTGGTCTCAAAATCCTGGCCTCGGGCGATCTGCCTGCCTCAGCCTCCCTAAGTGCTGGGATTACAGGCTTGAGCCATCGTGTCAGCCAGTATTCATCTCTTATTAGCATTTTCCCCACCACAGATGAGGCACTTTAAGGCCGTTTGCTTCTTGTGAAGGTCAGAAGAAGGCCAGCAGGATGGCTTCCTGGTACTGGAGATGCATCAAAGCTGGAGAGGCCGTGCTTACTTGGTCATTGACATTTCATGCCCCTCCCTTGCTCAAGAAGCCACTGTGACTCTCTATTACCTTACCCATGCCCAGACCAAACCAAGGCCATATATCTACCTGGCCATGGGAGAACTCTGTTCTGACCTCTTCCTGATCATCCAAATGTATTTCCTGGTGTTAACTAGCCTCTACCCTAGCCATATTAATTTGATCTCTGACTCATGAGAGCCTAGCAAATTCTTGTTGTACAGCATATTTTATGTTGGTCCATCACCTGAAAAATAAACCTGCCCCAAAGTATATCAAGATACTCAAAAATGCACCTCTTGAATCCATTATACCACACAAAGGCCTTAACCTTAGGCAACAGCAATAACAAGAAGTATTCACTTACATTTATTAAACACTTATTACATGCCAGGCATTGTTACAAGTACTTAACACATATGAACTCTTAATCTCAGGGCCAGCGCATGGGTAGGAATGTCTTCATCCTCAATATACAGATGAGGAAACCGCTGCCCAGAATGGCTAAGTAACCTACCCAAAGTCATATGGCTAGAAAGGAGTAGCACTGGCTTTTGAACACAAGCAACCTGGATTGAGAGCATGAGTGTTTACCTAGCTGACAAAAGAAATGCAGGAGGTATTCATTGCTGAGTGGCTTTTAATACCACAGAGATGGAAGCAGCCTAATGCCCAGTAAAAGGGAATACAGTTAAATCAAGTACCCAACATGATGGAATGCAAAGCATCCATTTAACATCAGGTTCCCAGGCTGGACGCAGTGCCTCATGCCTGTAATCTCAGCACTTTGGGAGGCCGAGGCAGGTGGATCACCTGAGGTCAGGAGTTTGAGACCAGCCTGGCCAACATGGAGAAACCCTGTCTCTACTAAAAATACAAAAATTAGCTGGGTGCGGTGGTGCATGCCTGTAATATCCCAGCTACTCGGGAGGCTGAGGCAGGAATCACCTTGAACCTGGGAGGTGGAGGTTGCAGTGAGCTGAGATCATGCCACTGCACTCCAGCCTGAGTGACAGAGCAAGACTGTCTCAAACAAACAAAAAACCCCAAATAAAATAAGGTTCTCAAAGGATATTTATTAAATAACTGAAAATATGTTCATGCTGTATTGCTATTTTAAAAACAGGATTAGATTGGGCATAGTGGCTCATGCCTGTAATCCCAGCACTTTGGGAAGCTGAAGCAGGAGGATGACCTGAGCCCAGGAGTTAGAGGCCAGCCTGGGCAACATGCCAAGACCATGTCCCTACTAAAAAATTAAAAAATTAGCTGAGCACAGTGGAGCACATCTATAGTCTCAGCTACTTGGGGGGCTGAGGTGGGGGGACCGCTTGAGCCCAAGAGGTCGAGGCTTCAGTGAGCTATGATCATGCCACTCAGCTCCGACCTGGGTGACAGAGCCGGTGTCTCAAAACATTGTTTTTTTAAAAAAAGGATTAAAAGTATATATACAAAAAGATTTCAGTGTAAATAGAGACCACTCAGGCAACAGCCCTGTGTGGCTGGGTCAGCCCCTCAAGGCAAAGCAAGCAGAGGCCAGGCCTCCTCCCTGCACCCCACTTTGCAGGACGGCTTAGGGGAGCTGTGCAGGCATTCCGCCAAGCAGACGCTGGGCCTGCACTGCTGAGAGCACAGGGGAAGGCTTAAGGTAACCCTGATATTGATTTTTCCTCATGCTCTTCTTTTCCTTTCCTTGTCTTTCCTGAAAATTTCTAAGCCATAGACCAGCAGTTGTTGACCAGGGGCAATATTCCCTGCCGGGGCAAATTTGGCAAGGTCTGGAGGCATTTTTGGTTGTCATAATTTGGGCCGCGCTACTGGCATCAAGCGTGTGGAGGTTGGGGATGCTGTCGAACACCCTACAGTGCCCAGGACAGCGCCCCTGCCAAGTGATTATCTGGGCCAAACTGTCAATAATGCTGAGGCTAACAATGTGGTATAGACCAGGGGTCTTCAACCCCGGACCACAGACCGGTACTGGGCACACAGCAGTAGGTGAGTGGCGGGTGAGTGAGCAAAGCTTCATCTGTATTGACAGCCACTCCCCATCACTTGCATTACCACCTGAGCGCCACCTCCTGTCAGATGAGTCTGGAATTAGATTCTCATAGCAGTGTGAACCTGACTGTAAACTGCGCTTGCAAGGGATCTAGGTTGCGCATGGCTTATGAGAATCTAATGCCTGATCATCCGTTACTGTCTCCCATCACCCCTGGATGGGACTATCTAGTTGCAGGAAAACAAGCTCAGGGTTCCCACTGTTTCTACATGATGGTGAGTTATATAATTATATTATATATTACAATGTAATAATCATAAAAATAAAGTACACAATAAATTTAATGTGCTTGAATCATCCTGAAACCATCAGCCCACCTTTCCAACCCTTGGAAAGAACTGTCTTCCATGCAACTGGTCCCTAGAGCCAAAAAGGTTGGGGACCGCTGGTGCAGAGCCTTCTTGCCTGCAGCAGACTCTACCTTCATCATCTCTGATCCCTCAAGCAACGTTACTCCTCAGCTCACTCCTCAGCTCACCGTGACCTGGGTGCATGTGATTCAAATCACCAGAGGCCCCCCATTCTCTGGACTCTCAGGCTGACCTCGGGCTCTGTGACCTTCATAGCATGCAAGGGTAAGCCTCTGCTTACCCTTCCCACATCTCCTTCCCTTGGTCTCCAGGGCACCAGACCCCCCTGGTTCTCCTCCTCCTGCTGTGGCAGCTCCTCCTCTGCCACCTTTAAAGGCTGTGGCTCTCAGCCTCTAAGTCTCCCCTTCTCACACTGGAGGCCATCCTGGGAGGTCAGAGCCAATTCCCAGGACTTCACCTGGGATCTCATTGCTGACAGCTCCCAAGATAACATCTGCAGCCAGGATCTGGTTTCTTAGTCAAGACCACGTGGCCACGTACCTCCCAATCTCTTGCCTTTCCACAGAGGTGAGGTCATGGTTCATCCAAGAAGGCCCATGGGTACAGACTCAGCACTTCCACTTCCAAAATGGAACCCATCCTCCCTGCCCAACCTCATCCCCACACAGACCTCCTCTCCTGCGTGCTAAAGCTCAGCTGGCCAAGCGCACCACGTGAACTGAACAATCTCAACACTCAACCTCTTCTCCTTCCCCATCCACAGCAGCTCCAGAAAAACAGCAGCAGCCCCTGCCCCTTACCGAGCACTTCTGGTGCTAAGTTTACTTGCTTTAATTCATTCAGACTTTACCTTTGTGGTAGGCACTGTCACTGTCCCTGCTTTTCAGGTGGGGATAGATGAGGGAGACTTTCAGCAGGTGACACCACCAGTGAGTAGCAGAGCTGCCCGGGTGGCACGCAGCCTGCCTAGTGGCTGGCCTTGCCACCTGCATTCTTAATGCCTCTCTACACCACTACATCCCATCAAACCTCAGTGACATCTGCCTTCTAAACCACTCCCCGAAGCATCCCCAAAGGGATCCCTGTGGCATCCCTGTATGCCACAGCCTTACTTAATACCTTTTTTGTTTTTTGCAAAGGCGTCACCAAACCCTTTTAAAATAAATTCTGCCTCCTGTTATGCTTCCAACTGTGAGAATGCAGTTATCACACCCCGGTCACATGTCCAGCCCATCCCAAAAGGATGATTTGTGTGAGATTGGAAGAAGCATTCTTTGCCTAAGACAGTCTGCTTCTACCTGCCAGAATTTGTCTTACTAATGTGTAAACTGGTGATATATTCAATTTGAATGGTAGCCCTCAGAGAAGGTGCCCTTGTGCAGTGCACAATCCCGCCAACTGGACAACCCACCTGTTATGTTCTCGGATTGTTCTAAGGACAATAAACAGACAGACAAACATCAACACCTCTTTGAAGTAACCTACTGAAATCATGTCTGTTAAGGAAAAAGAAAATTGGTTCTAGTATCCAAAATAAGTGTCCCAAGTTATTTGAGCTAATTTCCTTCTAACAACACATTTGTTTCATTAATTATTGCTTAATCTGATATTTTCCTACTTCAGATCAGCATCTTTTCTACCACATACCCACTGAAAAAGACACTGACAGTGCACCAAAGAAAGAATACACCTGGTGAACAAACAAAATGTTATGCCTCTCATAGCAAGGAAATGCAAAGTAGAAAGAAGTACCAATTCCACAATGATTTTTTGGGGGGTGAAACTATGACTGACATGACGGAAACGTCAATTTGTAGATTTCTGGAAGGTAATTTAGCAATATGTATTTAAAGTCTTCAGAATGACTCTCCAAAATTCCACTGCTAGGAATAAACCCTAAATAGACTAAAAAGATATACATATAGATTCATGTACAAGATTTATTAATCTTAGAAGTATAAGATGATTAACTGTAGAACTACTTATAATAAAAATACAAGTAGCCAATATCAATTGGCTTATGCTGTACTTGTCGCTATTAGAATTACATGACATGTATTAGTTCATTTAACCACCATGACAACTCTATGGGGTAAGAAATTTTGTTACTATCATTTTATATATGAGGAAATTAAGGCACAAAAAGGTTAGGTAATATGCCTCGGATCACAGAGCAAGCAGATAGCAAAGCCAGAATTTGAACCCAAGATATCCAGGGCCAGAGAATGCATGCTTTATCACTTTGCTGTTTGGCCTCCCTCCTTGATAACAGCAAAAAGTTTTTTAAATTTCCTTCCTTATGTAAAAAACGTAATTTTTAAAAAAGGGTTGAGGGTGGGGGATAATCTTATTTCCTGTCAAACTGACCTAGAAGAGTTAAAATGTAGAATGGCACATTCATGCAATGGTGAACGGTGTGGCCATCACAATCCCTGAAGATACGCTGAGTGAAAAGAGCAGGGTATAAAACTGCACGGTGGGATCTACCCTCCAAAACCAATGTTGTGTGGAAGAAAGAGATGGTCACTTTTGAATGGTTCTAGGGGACAGAGAAAGAGCTCAAAAATCCACTGACCTGTGGTCTTCTCAGTAAACACGACTTTGGACTCAGCCGTAAAGTTCTGCCCCGTGAGGATCATTTGCTGGCCACCATAGACCAGGCAGCTGTCCGTGTCTTGTCTTTCAACCATGGGCAGCTCGTGAGCAGATCGCTGGGCTGCAGGCAAGAGAGAGAGAAGTCACTGTGATGAGGGGAGATGTCTGCTCAAAAGAGGAGGTCTGATTTCATGGTAATGAGACATGACATGCTCTGCCCACCTGTGTCACCTGTTGTTATCTAAAATGTAGAACCATCACCCCTGACAATCAATGACTATATAAATGTTATGCCTTGTGAAAGTGCTCTAAGTCATTTGAGCTAATTTCCCTCTAACAACACATTTCATTTTCATGAATCAAGGGACAGAGGCCTGTTCTTACAGGAAGCCAGAGGCTGCCTGTTGTCCTTATAAGGAGGACAGGTACATGAGAATTGGTTTTATCCTTTTATAAAGGGATGGGCAAATCAACTGCTTTATAAGAGGTTTCCTTTGTTAAAATATATCCTTTCTTTGTACATTTGATGTCAGTCAAAACATGAAGGCATCATGTATGCTAAGCTTGGGATATAGTACCTGAAGGTTTAGACATATTGCCTTTGGAATTCATTTATGATCTTTAACATAGTCTTTAAGATATCCATGATCTACCCCCATGATGTCCTTTTCTAGAACTCTCCCTCATTCACTCTGCTCCAGCCACACTTCTAGAACATTCTGTCTCTCACACATACTCAGCACACTCCTACCTTTGAGCATCTGCACTTTCTAGTGTCTGTCCTCCCCAGTAACCTACATGGCTCCCTTCTCCACTTCTTGCAGGTCTCTACTCAGTGTCACCTCCTCTGAGAGGCTTCTTTAACCCACCCCACCCCCTCCCCAGAGTTAAAACAGCAGTACCCAGCCTGGTCCCTCTCTCTCATTCTCTGTCACCTTTGCTTTCTCTGTCCTACTTTGCTTTTCTCCATAGAGCTTTTCACTTTCAGATACATTATATATAGCTTGTATTGGTTTATCTTCTTTCATCTTTCCCCTACTAGCATGTAAGCCCAGGAGGGAGGGGCTTTGCTTTGTGTACTGCTGTAAGCCTAGGCCAGGGGTAGTGCCGAGAACCTAGGAGACGGACATAGTAGTTGGTGGGTGGATGGATGGATGAGTGGATGGGTGGGTGGGTGGATGGATGGATGGGTGGGTGGATGGGTGGGTGGATGAGTGGGTGAGTGGATAGGTGGGTGGGTGGATGA
>NW_016808980.1:2357565-2366279 GCF_001698545.2 Rhinopithecus bieti
TGGATGGATGGATGGATGGGTGGGTGAGTGGATAGGTGGATGGGTGGATGGATGGATGAGTGGGTGGGTGGGTGTGTGGGTGGGTGGGTGGATGGATGGATGGATGGGTGGGTGAGTGGATAGGTGGATGGGTGGATGGATGGATGGATGGATGGGTGAATGGGTAGGTGGGTGGATGAGTGAGTGAGTGGGTGGGTGGATGAATGGATATGGATATGTCTGTATCTCCCAATATGTATTCTCAATACATCTATTTATATCTATGTCCTCATCTATATTTGTAATAAATGAAAAATGGAGGAACAGGAAAGGCCCCTGCTGAGCACTAAACCAGAATGCTATACTTGAATGCTCATAGCAACCCTCTGAGGAAGGAAGTATTAAAATGATTCGCATTTGACTGGGGAGAAAACCAAAGCTAAGAGAAGTAAGGTCACAGCTTGGCCAAGGATCCATGGTGAAGCTTAGATTTGAACCCTCAAAAGCAGGTTTCTCCAGCTCCAGAGCCCAATCTCTTAGGTTAACTAGCAGTCACCTATTCCAGAAGTCAGGCTGCAGAAAAGAATGAAAACCTGCTCCAGCCATCTTCCCAGGGCAGGCAAGAAACAGGTCCCAGCCACAGCCAGGGCCCCGCCTCCTCAGGCCTCTCTCCTTCCAGCGTGGGCCAAGAGGCCGGGCCCGCCCCCTGGGGTGAGTCAGTCTGAGCTCTTGGCATTCCTCCCCAAGCCCAGAGAACTGGGCAGAGGGCCAGCCCCTTCCATGCCAGGAGCCTGCAGACCTCCCCATCCGGGAGCCTGGGCAGCAACCGCGTGAGGCCCACAGACCAATTCTAACCCTTCTCTCCTGCCTTGCCTGGGCCTCCAGGCCACTGGCATCCCCCTGCATCTGCTGGGGCCACTCAATGGAGCATCGATGCACTTGGCAACATTTCAGGAGTCACCATGTACCAGCCAGAGGCTTCCAGACACTCCACCTTGAAAGTGCCACCCAGCAGCGACTCAGACCAATCCCCTGATGGCTTTTCCCAACTCCAGCTCAGCCCAGGCGCCCTGTTCCCAGAGATCCGCCTGCCAGCGCTGCCCCAGGAGCTGCCGGCTGCAAGGATAGATTACAAAGATCTCTCCGCAGAAGCGGCTAATCTCTCCCACATGGGCTGGGTTATTAATCCTTTCTTTCAATATCAAAGTTTTGTGATGACTTCCTAATTGAGCTGCCACAAATGAGATTTATTAGCAGCAAGAACAGCAGCTGCAGGTTCAGGCTTTGAAGATCTGCCTTTGATGAAATTGGGGAGCAGCTGGGGGCTTTTGGCCCCGTGGATGGGTGGGGCAGTGGCGAGAGCATCCCACCCGTTTTACAGGTGGAAAGCCTGAGTCATCGCTACTGGGCAAGCCAGCCCAAGGCTTGTGGCCAGGCGGGCTGGGGACTGGAAGGGGCTGCAAGCTCTCAGTGCTGGGCGGGAGGCTGGCGCAGACAGTTGAGCTGTGAATCACTGCACACTTCTGTGAACACAGCTCCTCTTTCCTGCGGCAGCCTCACTGCTTCTCCCTTCAAAGCCTCATAGTCTCAGCAACCAACAGGTTCAACCTTCGCCAAGTCTGCATTTCCTACCTCCCTACCTGAAGGAAAACGTTTTTTTTTCTTTTTTAAATGAAAATCTAAAGAGACAGAAAAAAGAGAAAACAGTGAGAATCTAGTCCGGCTGCCTGTATGCCTTTAGCTGTATTCTAGTCTCACAACTCTAAGTGCGGGCCAGAGGCGCTGGCATCACTGCAGAGCTTGTCAGACACACCGTACACCTCAGGCCCCACCCCAGACCTACCGAGCCCAGATCTGCAGTTTTACAAGGAGCCCATGTGATTCTTGTGCACTATCACGTTTGAGCAGCTCTGTTTAGCCCTGGCCAATTTGAATGGGAAGTTAAAAATACTGACACCCACACCCTCCCCTCCTTTTTTTTTTTTTTGTGAGACACGCTCTCACTCTGCCACCCAGGCAGGAGTACAGTGGTGGCATCATGGCTCACTGCAGCCTCCACCTCCTGGGCTCAAGTGATCCTCCCACCTCAGCCTCCCGAGTACTTGGGATTACAGGTGTGTGCCACCACATCCTACTTATTTTTGTAGAGACAGGGTTTTGCCATGTTGCTGAGGCTTGTCTTGAACTCCTGGGCTCAAGCGATCTGCCTGCCTTGGCCTCCCAAAGTGCTGGGATTATAGACATGAGCCACTGTGTCCGGCCCAGGGTCCAATTCTAAAGCAAGGTTTCTCAACCTTGACACCATTGCCATTTGGAGCTGGATAATTCTTTGTGGCCAGCAGGCAAGGGGTGTCCTGGGCATTGTACAATGTTTAGCAGCATCCCTGGGTTCTACCTATCAGATGCAAGGAGCACCCCACCCCCCGGTTGTGACAACCAAGATTGTCTCCAGACAAGGCTGGATATCCCCTGGGGAAGATGGGTGCAAAATCATCCCTGGTTGAGAACAGCTGTTCTAGAGATTCTGACTTAAATGATCTGAGGATCAGGACACCAGCATCATTTTTACCTTAAAAAAAAAAAAAAATCTTCAAGCCAGCTACAGTGGTTCATGCCTGTAATCCCAGCACTTTGGGAGGCTGAGGCAGGCAGATCACGAGGTCAGGAAATCAAGACCATCCTGGCCAACATGGTGAAACCCCATCTCTACCAAAACTGCAAAAAAAAAAAAAAAAAAAAAAAAAAAAAAAAATTAGCTGGGCGTGGTGGCACGCATCTGTAGTCCCAGCTACTCAGGAGGCTGAGGCAGAAGAATTGAACCGGGGAGGCAGAGGTTGCAGTGAGCCGAGATCACGCCACTGCACTCCAGCCTGGCGACAGAGCGAGACTCTGTCTCAAAAACAAAAACAATCTTCAAATGATTCCAAGAGGCCACAGCCAGGTTTGATCTGTGGTACCATCACTACAGGGCAATGCAGGGCCCTGGGAGCTGCAAGAGAATACATCATTAACTGCTGGTTCTGGGGTCAGAAAGCCATGGTTTTGAGTCCTGCATCTGCCACCCCTGCTCTGTGACCCTGGACAAGTCACTTCACCTCTCTGAGTTACAGATGCCTCCTCTGTAAAGTCATAACAGTACCTGCCCTCATCAAGACCCTGCATATGAATATATGGACGCGGTCAGTATATAAATGGTAAAATATCAAATATCAACCCAAATGGTCATCCACGGATACATGGATAAACAAAGCATGGTATATCCATGCAGAATATTACTCAGCCACGAAAAGGAATGAAGTGCTATTCCATGCCATGACATGGGTGGACATTGAAACCATTAGGCGAAGTAAAAGGAGCCAGACACAAAAGGACAAATGGCATGCGATCCCATTTATGTCAATTGGCCAGAACGGACAAACGCGGAGAGACGGAGAGCAGATCGGGGCTTGCTGGGGGTGGAAATTGGGCAGTGGCTGCTAACATAGGAGACGTTTCTTTCTCTGGTGGTAAAAAAAACTTCTGCAGGCCAGATGGGGTTTTCTCAGCCTGATGTCACTCTGTCCAGGTTCAAGTTCTGTCTTCATAGTTTACTCACTGTGTGACCTTCGAGTGGCAGCTCTCTGTGCCTCAGTTTCCTCATAAGCAAAAATGATAAAGTTTGGTCAGGCGCAGTGGCTCACGCCTGGAATCCTAGCACTTTGGGAGGCTGAGGCAGGCGGATCACCTGAGATCAGAAGTTCGAGACCAGCCTGACCAATATGGTTAAACCCCATCTCTACTAAAAAAATACAAAAATTGACCTGGCCTGGTAGCATGTACCTGTAATCCCAGCTACTCAGGTGGCAGAGGTGGGAGAATCACTTGAACCCAGGAGGCGGAAGTTGCAGTGAACCGAGATCATGCTACTACACTCCAGACTGGACGACAAAGCAAGACTTCGTCTCAAAAAAAAAGTTCTGCAACTACAGAGTAGTGGCAGTTGTACAATATTGTGAATGTACTTCATGCACTGAATTGCATACTTTAAAATAGCTAAAAGGGTAAATTTTATGTGTATTTTACCACAATAGGAGAAAATACCCTATATAAAGCAAAATGGCCCCTGCTTAGCACACAGTAACAGCGTGAGACATGATAGTCTTTGCTATCGTTAACTTTCAAAAATGCCCCTCTTTTTCTTGCTAAGTTATTTTCAAAACATTTTATTTGTTTAAACCCTTAAGTCATAGCCCTACAGCAAGGAAGACACTGTTACTCCCATCTAGAGAGGAGTGGACAGATGCTCAGAGCTCGGCTTCAGTGAAGGGCAGCACCTGCTCTTGGTGAAGGCTATAGTGTTGGACACCCCCCTGGGTGATCCTTGTAGCGGTTTTCACAGCTCTGAGCCTCAGTCTTCCCATCTGTAAAATGGGGCTGTTAATAGTCCCACTTCACAGGTTATTATGAGGATTAAACAAGTTCATCAAAAGTGCGTCTGGCTTAATAAACACGGGTTAGCAAGGTTAGCAACACTGAAAGCTGTAGCTTCTGAGAGGCTGTATGTGCCAGCCACAGACATTGTTGTCTATTTTACCATATATGTACCAAACACATGCATGTGTGTACACAGGTCACCTCTATGGTCACTGCTGTTCTCGGTGAATCCTGAGCCATAACCCAGGTTTCTTCTTCTTCTTTTTTTTAAATAGAGACTGGATCTTGCCATGTTGCCTAGACTGATCTCAAACACCTGAGCTCCGGTGATCCACACGCCTCGGCCTCCCAAAGTGCTGGGATCATAGGCATGAGCCACTACGCCCGGCTCAGGTTTCTTGACCCCGATTGCCAGGGTTTCTCAAAGTGTGGCTCCCAGGTCACCTGTAGTAGAACCTTCCCCCACCAACACAGGGTCAGAAGGTGCTAGATAAAAATGCAGATGACCAGTCCACATCCCTCACCCACTGTGCCCCAATCTCTTGGGCAGAAGCCAGACATTTGCATTTTAACAATCTTTCTGGGTGACTTGTCGTGCACATTTGCTTAAGAGCTAAGTTCCACACTTAAGAGGCCACCTGAGGATGGGGAACTCCTCCAGGGCAGGCCCCAGTCTTCAGAGAACCCAGAGGCAAAGTCATTAGCTTTTAAAAGAGGAACTGAAGCCAGTGCACAGCAGCCCAAATTACCCTCCTGAGCTCTACTTCTCCATTGCTCTCTGATGCAACCTCCTTATCACCTATGGCTGCTAATTAGGTGACAGGTCCAGGGTGGCTGGGAGGGCTCTCAGGAAGCCCAGTGGGCTTCCCAGGCTTGCGCCCACCCTCCTCATCAGCCCCCCTTTCTCGCATTCATTTCTGAGATTGCAGACAATCCAAACCACACAGCCTGCAGTTTTCCAACCAAACCAGGCACCTTTCTTTTAAAGTCATCTTTGAGGGCCTGGCTCAGGCCTGCGGGTGAAGTCTTGACCTCTGCTCCAGCTTAAGCTTCAAGGTGGCCCCTGCAAAGGGACTTCCCCAGGCTTCCCTCCTGCCCCTGGATTCTGGCACGTCATAAAGTGCCTTGGGGGCTCTTGTATTTTACGAGCTCTGAATCAACAGGACGCTGTTGGTTTAACCAGTTTGGGTGTTTACTTTCTCTTGCAACAGTGCTCACCTGCAGCACAGCAGTGGCCACTGCAAAGGTTCAGCGAAGAAAACTTACACCAGCACAGGGTCCCCCACATCACCCCAAGTGGGCCTGGAAATGGGATGTTATTGTCCAACTATTTGAAATTTGCCATCAAGCCAGGTGGCCAAGAATTACGATCTATCCAAGAACCTCAGGAGAGATTGGTTAGAGAAACTCGCTCCTGCAGAGAGGGCAGGTTCTGTTAATAACAGTGAACAGGCTGGGCATGGTGGCTTACCCCTGTAATCCCAGTACTTTGGGAGGCCAAGGCGGGCAGATCACTTGAGGTCACGAGTTCGAGACCAGCCTGGCCAACATGGTGAAACCCCATCTCTACTAAAACTACAAAAAAAGTTAGCTGGGCATGGTGGTGCGTGCCGGTAATCCCAGCTACATGGGAGGCTAAGGCAAGAGAATTGCTTGACCTGGGAGATGGAGGCTGCAGCGAGTTGAGATTGCACCACTGCCCTCCAACCTGGGTGACAGAGCAAGACTCTGTCTCAACAATAAAAATAAATTTAAATTTAAAAAATAACAGGCCAGGGGGGATGACTCATGCCTGTAATCCCAGCACTTTGGGAGGCTGTGGCTGGCAGATCACCTGAGGTTAGGAGTTTGAGACCAGCCTGGCCAACATGATGAAACCCCATCTCTACTAATAATACAAAAAAAAATAGCTGGGCATGGTGGCATGCACCTGTAATCCCAGTCACTCGGGAGGCTGAGGTATTAGAACTGCTTGAACCTGGGAGGCAGAGGTTGCAGTGAGTTGAGATTGCGCCACTGCACTCCAGCCTGGGTGACAGAGACTATCTGAAAAAAATAAAAATAAGTAACAGCAGACAACTACAAATGCTATAAAGACTATAGATTGCAGGCACATCATATACACATTTTTAAAAATATTCTAAAACACCCACACCAGGAAGCAATTTAGGGTTCACAGATAAAAGTAACATTCTAATGTTGGGACTTTGAGCAAGACACTTAATTTCTTTGCCTCTGTTTTTCATCTATAAAATGGGAATATCACAGCACTAACCTCGCTGAGCTGCCTGCAGATTAAATGAGCTAATCCATGGGACTGCATGGCATCTCATCAGGACTCAGTGAACGTTAGTTGTGTTTATTTTTATTGCTAAACTTCATGAGACCACAAAGCAGGAATCACTCCCATTTTAGAGTAGAAGATATTGATCCTCCCAGAGAAGGAATAAGCTCGGGAGCTCACAGCAAATGGAGAGGCAGAATTTGGACCTACACTGTGGGATTCCACTACCCCACGGGTCCCTCTGCAGTGAAATGGGGGACTTCGTGGGAAAGGCACCGGCGAGCCCAGGCAAGAAAGTTCCTCCCACTGGTCATCGTTCTGGCCCAAGCACTGAGCAACCCTGGCCTCGGCGCTCCAGCTGCTATAAGCCCTTCTTGTCTCTATATCAGGCCCCATCCTTGGCCGTGAGCCTGGTCTGGCTGGGCCTGGCTTGGCCCAGAATGTGCTGCTGACTCAGGCATCTCCCGGGAGAGGCTGTGAGCAGGGCCAGCAGACAGGCCCCTCAGCCTCCACTCTGGCTGTTCCGTGGGTCTTCCCTGGGAAGTGGGAGAGTGGAAGGGAACCAAAATCTCCCTTAGTGTGGGGCTCACCTCTTTGAGGGAAACACTGAGGTCCACGGCAAGGGAGTGGGGTATGATGTGTGCAAATGCATGGGACACACAGTGAGTGACGAAGTTCTAGCTGTGGGCCTCGGTGGGGAGCCCTCGGCTTCAGCTTTCTCATATGGAGAAATGCAGCAGTAGGGGCCCCTCCTGTGAGACTTTCCTATCTCATCCACTCCGCAGCACATCAGGGAGAGTAGGAGCTGCTGTCTCTCCTCCGATCGGATCATTACTCTACCATTCCAATGTACTAACAGGCACCCTCTTCAGAATATTCCCAGACCCAGCGGGAATATTCTCAGTGATCCAGAGCTCACCAGCCCCTAACCTGATGAGCTCTGGATCACTGAGGAACCCAGGCAGCCTGGACAGAGAAAACAGCACAGCTTTAACCCCAGCTCTGCCCCTGCCTTGCCAGCCGTGGGACTGTAGCAAGTCACTCATCCTTCGGAGCCTCAGCCTGTAGGCGCCCACACCCTGCAAGGGTGCTTTTCAGTGCCTCCATCACTGGCATGTAATCAAATGCTTCTGAACAAATGAATTGAGCAAGCATTTAAGATGGGCCTTCTGAGGTTATGATGAGGATGGAAATGAGTTAACCTCAGTGCATTCGTGGGCACACCGTAGGTGTTCAGAAGGGCCCTCTGTCTTCCCAGCTCCCTCATAACTAGCCCAGTAAAGGGCTGGGCAGGTAACTATTTCAATCAGCACAGAAGCCACCCCAATCCTCGGCTCTCCAAAAAAAACAACTTTCCCCCACTCACTCATCAGCCAGCCCACCCTACTGGGCCAGATAACTATCGGGGCTCCTTCCCAGCAGCAGGGTGTGTTACAGGCTGTCTGCTCACCTGAAACAATGAATGTTTGCTCGACTCTCACACCAGCCTACTGCTTCCTGGGTTTCAGACTCCTGCAGTGACAGGGTGACAGCCAGAGGTACGTAAAGCCTGCTTTACAGAACTACATGAGGGCTGCAGGCAAGACAATGAGATCCATCCACACTGGGCCACCACAAAGGAGGCACTTGAGTTACACTGTGGGATCACGTGTGGCACTTCCTGTGTGAGACACACTCGCATTGAACCACCACCGCAAGGAAGGTACTATTATTCTTCCCATTTTACAGATAGGGAAAGCGAGGCATAGAGTGTTTAAGTAACCTTGCCAGGACTAAGCAGCCAGTAAGTGGCAGAGGCAGGATTTGAACCCAAGCGACCTGCTCCAGAGCCCACACTCCTAACCACCACTCTAAACTGTTTCTCCCCATCATGCGACTTTCTGGCGCTTCTGAAATAGGGCTTCCTGGTCATTTGTCTTGGAGAGCAGAGGCTGACAAAGGCCTGGCCAACATGCTCTCTGTCCAATGCTCCAGTTTCATCCAAGATTTACCACTATAGGATCTTGAGGGAGACAATCTAGTGGCGGGGGGTGGGGTG
>NW_016808980.1:2366527-2376836 GCF_001698545.2 Rhinopithecus bieti
TGGGGTGGACAGGTGCCCACAGCCCCCTGGAGGCCCCTGAGCTGGTCTCTGATTTCTAATGAGATGATACCACCCTTTGGGTTTCTGGCCCAAATTAATCTATCACTCAATATGTAGCTCAGCCTCGATGCCCCGAGGCTCAGTGGGATACGATGTCACCACTGGCTTGCCCCTCACTAGCTGGATGGCCACGGACAAGTTCACTTCTCCATGCTACAGTTTTTCCAGCCTCTTCTCATACTGATTCAGCCACAATACAGAAGGTGCTTGACACACAGTAGGTGATTAATAACTGCTCATTTCTCTACACCTCTTCCCTGTCCTGTGCCTCTCATCTTCTTTCTTCCTTCATTCTGCCTTCAAGTATTGATTAGCACCTACTATGTGCTAGGCTGTGTGCTAAATGAATATTAAAATAGAAATCACAGCTGGGCATGGCAGCTCAGGCCTATAATCCCAGCACTTTGGGAGGCTGAGGCAGGCAGATCACCTGAGTTCAGGAGTTCGAGACCAGCCTGGCCAACATGGTGAAACCCTGTTTCTATTAAATAAAAAAATTAGCCAGACATCGTAACGGGCTCTTGTAGTCCCAGCTACTCAGGAGGTTGAGGAAAGAGAATCGCTTGAACCCGGGAGACGGAGGTTGCAGTGAGCCAAGATCATGCCACTGCACTCCAACCTGGGTGACAGAGTGAGACTCCATCTCAAAAAACTATGTGTATAGAAAACACATAATGTCAACCCCCTACTTGGAACCCACAGCTTCCCATCTTAGTTAGAATAAAATCCAAATTCCCCACCTTGGGCTCAGACCTCACCTCTGACCCCTTGCCCCACCTATAGCACTCCACACAGTCTCCTGGGGTACCTTCCTCCTCCCTGGAGACCTCGAGCTTATCCCTGCCTCAGGGCCTTTGTACTGGCTATACCTCCCCGTGGACCAATCACTCAGGTCTGGGTGAACAAGCTCCATCCTCACAGGGGTCTTCCCTGATTGGCATGACACACACACATTTAACCAGCCTAATCAACATGGTGATGTTGCTGTTCCCGCACCAAGCCACCAACCCGTGGTCCGTGTTATTTTCATCATGATGCTAGGCTCTCAAGTGCTGTCTTTGCTTGTTTACTGTCTGCCTTCCCCACTAGAATGTAACCTTTGTGAGGGCAGGGACTTTGTTTTGTCCAGTGCTGTATCCCTAGTGCCCAGAACAGTATATATCACATGCCAAATGTATTTTTAATTGAAAGAATAAATATTGGGAAGTCCATGATAATGACGTGAGTCATTTCAGCTTCCAGCAGGAGCAGCTGAACAAAATAAGCTGAACAAGATAAGATGCACAAAGTAAAGCACAGTCAACATGCCATTTGGGCCTCCCTAATTCTTTTGTTTGTTTTGAGATGGACTCTCACTCTGTGGCCCAGGCTGGAGTGTAGTGGTGTGATCTTGGCTCACTACAACCTCTGCCTCCCAGGTTCAAGTGATTCTCATGCCTCAGCCTCCCGAGTAGCTGGGATTACAGGCATGCACCACCACACCTGGCTAACTTTTGTATTTTTAGTAGAGACGGGGTTTCACCATGTTGGCCAGGCTGGTCTCGAATTCCTGACTTCAAGTGATCTGCCCACTTCAGCCTCCCAAGGTGCTGAGATTCCAGGCATGAGCCACCACACCTGGCCCGGGCCTCCCTAATTCTAAAGGTTTCCTGAAGAAATGCTGCACTAGCACCCAACTCCCAACTAGACCCAGGAGGGTAAAGTAAGGGATAAAATGGAAGGCGTGCAGGAAGCATTGGGGTCGTAGGTTTTCTAATTTTTGCTTTCAGAAAAAAAAAAAAAGCATAAGAAATAGCTGAATTTCCATAGGGAAAACAATGGAGCTGGACCCTACCCCACACCATACACAAAAACCAACCTGCACGGATCAGAGCCCCAAACATGAAACCAGAACCGAAAAGCTTGCAGAAGAAAATGTAACAGAATGTCTTTGCTGCCTTCAGACAGGCAGAGATTTCCTGGAGGAATGCAAAAAGCACTAATCCCAGACGAAAAGAAAATGACAAATTTGGCTTCATCAAAATAAAATATGAATGTTCATGAAAAGACACTACCTGGGCCAGGCGTGGTGGCTCACGCCTGTAATCTCAGCACTTTGGGAGGCCAAGGTGGGCAGATTGCCTGAGGTCAGGAGTTCAAGACTGGCCTAGCCAACATGGTGAAACCCCATCTCTACTAAAAATACAAAACTTATCTGGGCATGGTGGCAGGTGCCTGTAATCCCAGCTACTCCAGAGGCTGAGGCAGGACAATCACTTCAACCAGGGAGGTGGAGGTTGCAGTGAGCTGAGGTTGCACCATTGCACTCCAGCCTGGGCCACGAGAGTGAGACTTTGTCTCAAAAAAAAAAAAAAAAAAAAAAAAAAAAAAAAAGATACAAGACACTACCTGAAAATAAACATACACAAATCTGACAAAGGACTTATGTCCAGAATATATAAAGAACTGATGCATATTAACAATAAAAATATGAATAACGCAGTTAAAAATGGGCAAATATTTGAACAGACACTTTACCAAAGAACATACATAGGCCGGGCACAGTGGCTCACACCTGTAATCCCAATACTTTGGGAGGTGGAGGCAGGTGGATGACCTGAGGTTAGGAGTTTGAGACCAGCCTGGCCAACATGGTGAAACCCCATCTCTACTAAAAATACAAAAATTAGCTGGGCGTGGTGGTGGGCGACTGTAATCCCAGCTACTCCAGAGGCTGAGGCAGAAGAATCACCTGAAGCTGGGAGGCAGAGGTTGCAGTGAGCTGAGATCACGCCATTGCACTCCAGCCTGGGGGACAAGGGCGAGATTCCATCTCAAACAAATAAAAAATAAAAAAATAGAAGATACATAGATAGCCAACAAGCATCTGAATCAGTAGTCATTAGGGAAATGCACATTAAAACTACATTGAGATCCCGTTTCACACTCATTAGAAGGGTTAAAATTTAAAAGACTGACAATACCAAATATTGGTGAGGATGTGAAGCAACTAGAACTCTCATACATCCTTGTTCAGAGTGGAATACGATGTTGAAAATACATAAATAAAAACATACACATCCAAGTCCATTCCTAGGTCATTTACCCAAGAGAAACGAAAGCATTTGCTCACAAAAGGACTTGAATAGGAATGTTCATAGTCGCCTTATCCATAAACCCAAGCCCTGGGAACAGACCGAATGTCTATCAATGGTAAATAAACAATTGTTATATTCATGCAATTGAATAGTGCTCAGCAATAAATAGGAATGTACTACTGAATCCAGTACTGCACTCCACAGCAGTGACAGATCTCAAAAATAACATGCTGAGCAAAAACAGCCAGACCCAGAAGGGTACACACTGTATTAACTCCATTCTATAAAGTTCTAGAACAGGGAAGATTAATCAACCATGATAGAAATCAGAACAGCGGCTGCCTCCGTGTGTGGGCTTGAGGAGGAGGCCTTGGCTGAAGGGACATGGGAATGCTCAGGAGTGAAGAAAGTGCTGTCTTGAGTGGTGGTTACGTGGGTATATGCGATTGTCAAAAATCACTGAACACTTACAATCTGTGCAATCTACTTTAATTATACCTCCATAAAAAATATATATGTCACAAAGAGAGGCAGAGAGGGAAAAGAGCATGTGAGAAAATCCATTTTCTAACCCACACCCCATACCCACTCCCAAGCCCTGCAAAATGAGCAAAGTGAATTTACATTCTGTGCCCTGAGCTGGCAGGGCTTTGTGTGAAATTGCTTTACATGTTTTCTGAAATACCCTGAGCAGAGAGGCCCATCTGCTGGGCAGGGAGAAAGCCATGGTGGCTTGGGCAGAACTGCCTGGAGACATGGCTGGGCCTGGAGACATGGCTGGAGAGGTTCTGTTAAGTTATCTCAGGACCAGGTGTGTGCCTGTGGACGTCTCCTATCTCATTGCAGCCTTTTTTCCCCCACTGGGCAGTGTGGAAATACAGTCTGGAGACAGTCACTATGTGCCAAGCCCTGGTAAATATTGCCTGGTTCAGTCTTTATAGGACAGAGACTGACAAGTAAATGGGGCTGTCAGAGCACAAAGTGGGGGACCCCGTACTATGTGGGGTCAGGGAATGCTTCCTCCTTGAGGAGCCATCTAAACAGAGGCCTTGGAGGAGAAAGGGTTAGCCAAGCCACTGGAGGATAGGGAGGGGTGGGCTCCAGATAAGTACCTCAAAGTCTGCCCCACATCAGAATCACTGGGGGATCTCTGAAAGCCCCCATGGCCAGGCCACATCCTGACAACCAAATCAGAGTCTCCGGGGTGGGACCAGGGCATCAGTATTTTTTTTTTTCTTTTCTTTTCTTTTCTGAAACAGCATCTAACTTTGTCACCCAAGCTGGAGAGTAGTGGTGCAATCTTGGCTCACTGCAGCTTCAACCTCCTGGGTCCAAGCAATCCTCCCACCTCAGGCCTCCAAATAGCTGGGACTACAGGCATGCACCAGCACACCTGGCTAATTGTTTTTGTAGAGATGGGTTTTCACCATATTGGTCAGGCTGGTCTCCAACTCCTGAGCTCAAGCAGTCCTCTAGCTTCAGCCTCCCAAAGCGCTGAGATTACAGACGTGAGCCACCGAGCCTGGCCAGGCATCAGTATTTTTTAAATACAACTCCCGAGTAATTCTAGCATACAGTCAAGCTTGAGAACCTATGTTCTGGGTGGAGGTGACAGTGTGCAAAAGCCAAAAAGTCAGGGAAAGATCCCAATGCATTTGGGAACTGAGGAGCAGACAGGAAGGGAAGTCAAGAAATGCAGTTGAGGAAATGTAATGGGTTACATAGTACCCCCCTACCCGACTCCTCCCTGCAAACCATCCACCCACAAGCTCAGAATGTACCTTATTTGGAACCAGGGTCTTTGCAGATATAATTCAGGTAAGAATGGAGATGAGATCACCCTGGATTAGGTATAAACCAAATAAGTGCATCCTCGTAAGCAACAGAAAAAGACACACACAGAGACCCAGAAAAGGCCCATGTGCAGACAGAGGCAGAGACTGGAGCAATGCAGCCACAAGCCAAGGAAGGCCAGGGAGACCAGCAGGCACCAAAAGCTGGTGGGGATGGCACCGGCAGTTTCTCCCCTGAGTCTCCAGCGGGAACCAACCCTGCCAACACCTTGATTTCAGACTTCTGGCCTCCAAAACAGTGAGAGAATACATTTCTGTTGTTTCAAGCCACCTGGTTTGCAGTAATTGGTTATGACAGCCTAGGAAACTAACATAAGAGGGAAGCAGGCGCCAGCTCTACCCCTGCAGGGAAACTGGAGTTGAAGCTGACAACACCAAGAAGGCTGGGCTCAGGCGGGGAATGAGGCTGAGCAGGAGGAGAGGGGAACTGCTCCGTGCCAACTGGAGAAGAGAGGGCAGGCCCCAGTAGCTGCTGTCTATCATGGATAGGCTCATTGTTGGGGAAGACGGGGGTGATCCCTCTGACCTCTTCCATACTCCAGAGAAATGGGAGGTGCGGTTATCTACATGGAGTGGGAAGGGGTCCGGGCAGCATTGACAGGTTGGAAGACCGGAGAAGGGTCAGGTCAGTCTTCCCAAGAATAAGGAAAGGAGCAGTGGGGGAAGTTGGAAGGATCTCCTCGGCAATGTTAAAGCCCTAGTGGAAATAGAAGACTGCAAACATGAGGGTGCCAGTGTGTGCAAAAGTGAGATTGCAGCTCTGGCCAGCTGGCATGCAAATAAACATAAGGCACCTGCACTTCTAGCAAATCACTCCACCTTCCAAAGAGCAGTCTCTGGTAGTTTGCTCATGTTGTTTCTGCTAGCATCTGAGAACTTACCCTTGATCCCTAAAACGGTACATGAAAGGCATCTCCAAAGTAAATAAGTTAGCCTTGCAAATAAGTACCAGCCCACAAAGTGTTCTTCTCACCAAGTCACTCTCCCTGTCATTGGAGACTCTCACTTAGTCAGTATACACTGTCTAAGGGTATACTGTCATTAGTAACAATTTATTTTACAATACTCCGCCAGCCCATGTTACTGACTAATTGCTAATATGTATTTACTGACTACCTCCCTATGGATTATACAGTAAGCAGTCAATAAATATTTATGGACCTACTAGGCACTGGTCTAGGGAAACAGAACAAAGAAGTAAATTAAAATGACAGAAAATTATTAGTGAGAATAAGAGTGGTCAGCTGGTAGATCAGCTTGGTACTGCAAGAGAGGGTGGGTTATGGGAACCAAAAGAAGAAGAGATTTCATAGAACCAGAAAGTTGGAGACTGGCTTTCCTACCTACCAAGTAAAAACAGGTGAATCACCTTACCAAGAAGTCTCAGTTTCCTTCTCTGTCAAAAGAAGGCAGGGCGAATCAGGCAAATGCCTTTTTAAAAAGAAAAGAAAACAATTTTCAATGTTCAAATAGCTTTCTAACACCCTGAAGATGTTGCTGGAGGTACATGTGGTTAAGTGATGATCCTCAAAGTCTTAGATCGACATAAGATAAGTTGCCTTGAGAAACCCAAAGAGAGGGAGGATCAGGGGCTACTGTCCCCACCTTGCTACAAACCCCAGTCCCATCCTGGAAAGTGAGTCATTTGCCAGAAAGGGGAGACCTTATCTGCTCAGAGTCCCCCAGATCACTGCAAGTTTCCTTCCAAAAACATCTTGAGAGGTTCAAAACCAAGACTTTGGTGGGGCAGCCATCATGACCAGCATTTGATGGACAGGAGTGGGGTCTACTAAGCTGAGTAGGGGAATTCCAATATTTCTAGTAACCGGGTTTTCAACATGTTTTCCCTTGTTATCTACTATTGGGTCTTTCTCTCCTAAGGTCAGAATACAAGCTCACCACCAATTCAGACTGAGCCACATCCTGACTCGAAAGGCTGAAAGAAATTATAGTGACTCTTCATTCATTTCCAAAGACCAACCAAGACCAAGTTCTGGCTGCTCTCCCAAAGAAGGGCCCATCCTCTCTCCTTCCTGACTTTTCACTATGAGGGCTAGTCTTTCCCAAACTCTTCTGCAGAAAATACACTTTCCCTTTGCATGTTAGTCTTCAGACTTCCTCTGATTAACAGAAGCTATCTGCAGATATTTTCTGACCACAGAGCATTTTGATTTTTTGCCATTTTTTAAAATCAGGATTTTTTTGGTTTATTTTTAAAAACCAGATGATTTCCAGCACCAGTTGATACACGCAGCACCATGGCACATGTTTACCTATGTAACAAGCCTGTACCTCCTACACACATACCTGAGAACTTAAAGTAAAATAAAATAGGCCAGGCATGGTGGCTCACGCCTGTAATCCCAGCACTTTGGGAGGCTGAGGTGGGTGGATAATCTGAGGTCAGGAGTTCGAGACCAGCCTGGCCAACATGGTGAAACCCCATCTCTACTAAAAAATACAAAAAACTAGCCAGGCATGGTAGCAGGTGCCTGTCATCTCAGTTACTCAGAGGGCTGGGGTGAGGCAGGAGAATCACTTGAACCCAGAAGGTAAAAGTTGCAGTGAGCCGAGATCACGCCACGGCAGTCTGACCTGGACGAGAGAGCGAGACTCCTTCTCAATAACAAAAAATAACCAAAACATTTGACCACATTGAGTCTATATTCCCATGTGGAAATACTGGCTGCAGTTGAGTAGCAACAGCGCATTTAGGTGGGGAATGTCCCCAATCTCCACTATTCCCTGATGTCTGCCACCCAGCCTACCCCTTCATTTTCACAGCCTCCCTGGCCTCTGTAGGAAGTTAATTTTGTGACACCTAGTTATGGTAAAATGTCCAGCAAAAAGGAAAAAAAAACCCTGAACCATAATTTAATATGGAACATGTTTATCAGAGCATAAAACAAAATGTTGTTATAAGAAAGAGACTTTAAAATAATAAAAACAGTTTTTGTTTCTGGAACAATGCCTATTTTTTTCTTCTTTATGCTTTTTTTTTTTCTCTCTTGAGACAGCGTCTCACTCTGTCACCCAGGCTGGAGTGCAGTGATGCAATCTCAGCTCACCACAACCTCCACCTCCTGGATTCAAGCGATTCTCCTGCCTCAGCCTCCCAAGTCGTTGGAATTACAGGTGCGCACCACCATGCCCGGCTAATTTTGTATTTTTAGTAGAGATGGGGTTTCACCATGTTGGCCAGGCTGGTCTCGAGCTCCTGACCTCAAGTGATCCACCCAAAGTGCTGGGATTACAGGTGTGAGCCACCGCACCTGGCCTCTTCTTTATACTTTTTAAAGTAACTCCTAAACTTTTAAACAGATGATAAGTGTTGTCACATCTAATCGCAAAGATTAACTACAGAACTGTGTTAACATACAGGTAGACTTTAAACTTAGGTACAAAGTACGTAAGAATGAGCTCAAAGCTACTTCTTCTTTTGAAACCTGATAGAAATGTGCCAGGTTTCTGCTCGGTGTCCTTCCAAATGGCAGATCCTGGTCACTTCATATTGGATTCTGAAAATCTTCTGTAATGACACAACCATCTGTCTGGGTGTCCTTATCCTCTCCAGACTGTAAGCTCATTAAGGCCAGAGAAAGTGGCCTGCTCATCTGTGGATCCCCAACCCCTGGGATAGTGCAGGATACAAAATAGAGCTCAGTCAACACGCAGAGATGGGCTATGGATGGGGGACAGGGCATGGCTCCTGCATGCAAAAGCCCCGGTTCCAGTCCCAACCCTGCCACTCTTTGGTTGTGTGCACAACTTACCCTCTTGTGACTCTACCTCCTCATCTGTAAAATGGGCACACCGACACCAGCTAGTGCCAGGGATTACTGTGAATATTCATGCTGAGCACTTAACACTGTGAGCGGCAGAGTCGAAGCTCAGTGAGTGAGAGCTGCTGTGGTTTGTTATTGTTATTTAAACAATAAAGAAGGAAAAGAAAAAAGGGAACCACGCACAGCAAACTCACTCCAAATGCATCTATCCTTTAAGACCAGAACGATATTTACGTATCTCAAGTCTTCCGAACGAAGCTTTAAGCTACTTATTGGCCCTATTATTTTTAAATTTCCCGTGAGGCCACGAAACCATACAGAACTCAATAGAAGCAGCAAGAGAACACTGCAGTGTGCTCTGTCTCTGGCCCCTCTGGTCATCTTGGGTCAGCGTAACCCTGGGGGTCCCACACATTCCCACAGGCCACCCCAGGTACCTCACCCAGAATACACTGCTCCCAGGGGAAGCCCATGTGCCCTACGCTTTCCAAAGAAAGACCGGGCCCCAGGGTCCAACTTACAGCACTCGATGGGATTAGATGCAGTCTGTAAAGAGACGATTCTGCCACTGGACTCTGGGATGTGAACTCGGAAAACCAGCCTCACCCGCGTATTCTTTCTTCCAATGTCCGTCTCGCCTTTCCGCAGCTCAATGTCAGCGTTTCTAAGCTTCAAGATCCCCGCACAGTCGATGCTGCCAGAATGTTAAGAACCCCATTGTCACCAACTATCTTCAGGAGCAGGAAAGATCACCCCCAAAACTGCCTCAGGCAGCCAAAATAATTTTACAGCCAGCCACTGGGGAAAACTGCAATACACCCACATAAGCATTTCAGCCAGGAATGTATACCAAGATGGGGGGTAAAAACAAACTTAACAAAGCAATTAGAGAAATTCCCCAGTGAAAATTACTTCTCTAGGGTGATTTTCATGGCAACTCTTCTACTCTCAAAATACCTGAAAACTCTATGTAACTGGGGAATACTGATTGTGGACCATTCAATAGATAAGAGTAGTGAATCAACATGAAATCTCTTGAATAAATGTACTGTCATTGTGTATGAGAGCATCCTAGTTCTTAGGAAATGCACCCTGAAGCATTTAAAAGTAAAAGAGCGTAAAGTCTGCAACTACCTCTCAAATAGTTCAGGAAAAAATGGAGAGGTGGGAAGGAACGTGCTGGAGCACAGGTGAAGCATGTTAACGCCTGGGAAAGCCGAGGGGGCAGGATTCCAGGAGTTCTTTGTATACTTCTTGCAGTATTTCTGTAAATTTGAATTTATTTTCCCATCCAAAGGGTTTTTTTTAAACCCCAAAACGTGTGCAATGGTTCCCAGACTTTAGCCCCAAGCATATTAGCTTTGTGAATTTGGACCTCTCTGCATCATTACTTAATGATCTCTCTAGGTCAAATTAATTTTTTAAGTAAATTTAACCTGATCCCATGCAACATAATACAAAGATTCATGAGTATTCTTCCTCCCAAGACACATGAAAATGCTGACATACTATACTTTTTTTTTTTTTTTTTTTT
>NW_016808980.1:2377077-2402825 GCF_001698545.2 Rhinopithecus bieti
TTTTTTTTTTTTTTTTTTGAGACAGAGTCTCGCTCTGTCACCCAGGCTGGAGTGCAGTAGTGTGAACTTGGCTCACTGCAACCTCCCCCCATCAGGTTCAAGCAATTCTCCTGTCTCAGCCTCCAGAGTATCTGGGATTACAGGCGCCTGCCACCATACCCAGCTAATATTTGTATTTGTATTTTTTTATTTTTATTTATTTATTTATTTTTTATTTTTTATTTTATTTTTTTTTTGAGACGGAGTCTCGCTCTGTCGCCCAGGCTGGAGCGCAGTGGCTGGATCTCAGCTCACTGCAAGCTCTGCCTCCTGGGTTCACGCCATTCTCCTGCCTCAGCCTCCCGAGTAGCTGGGACTACAGGCGCCCGCCACCTCGCCCGGCTAGTTTTTTGTATTTTTTAGTAGAGACGGGGTTTCACCGTGTTAGCCAGGATGGTCTCGATCTCCTGACCTTGTGATCCACCCGTCTCGGCCTCCCAAAGTGCTAGGATTACAGGCTTGAGCCACCGCGCCCGGCCATTTGTATTTTTAATAGAGATGGGGTTTCCCCATGTTGGCCAGGCTGGTCTCAAATTCCTGATCCCAAGTGATCCACCTGCCTCGGCCTCCCAAAGTGCTGAGATTACAGGTGTGAGTCACCATGCCTGGCCTACATATTATGCTTTTAAAATAGAAACATTTAAAACAGAAATCACAATGGGTTGATGGATCACAGACTGAGAACTGCCATCAACAGCTGCTTCCATCAGTTCCGTAGAGTTCCCTCTCCCAAATCCCTGGCACCTGCCGCCTGCTCGCTTCTCCATGAAGACCCACCGCCCTCAGCTCCCAGCCCTTACGTTGCCCTCATGTTGTTTTTGGGCTCCAGGGGGATCTCCAGGACTTTGGTGTTGCCCACAATCTTCTCATAGCTGGTGGTGGTGACAGTTTTCCCCGTGATTCGGTGCACCTGGTAGAAGGCATGCGGCTTAAGAATTCGCTCATCGGCTGTCCCAATGAAGATCTGAAGTCCCAGAGGCTTGTTTTCCATGTAGCCATGGAGCTGGTAGGGGAGAAAACAAAATCATGATGATGTGGGGTGTGGTGGCTCTAATCCGATAAACAAAAAAGACCAGAGAGCTCACGGGCAGCAGAGAGAGTATGGGATTTCTGCCGCATCTGGAAGAATGGAGAACTGGAAACAACCTTGATGTCCAGCCAGAGGGTAACGCTTGGATAAATTACAGGCATCCCCTCTAACATTGAATATTAAGCAGCCACTAGAAAGAATACAGTCAGTCAGAATTGCATTTATGGAGAAACAGCCAGAAACTGCTTAATTGATGACTGAGGGTGGAAGGAGTGTTGCATAGTAATGAGGATAACTGAAATTAACTGAAAATCAACGGAAAGGATAAACATAGAGCTCTTGATAGTGATTCCCTGGGAAGATCAGAAGAAAGAACTGTCACTTCTTACATGACTATATTCCAATGAACAAAGTTTGACTGTGTAATTTTAAAAAAGAGTGTGACAAAAATGCCATAGTCTAAGTCAAAAGATAAAGACTGACAGAAAATATGTGCAACATATAACAGATAAAAGATTAGCACATACAATATATGAAGAATGCCTATAGTGAGTAAGTAAAAGATTCCCCGGCCATCTATTTAGAATCGAATCCCAATCCCAATGGCTTTCCCTATCTCCCTCTACTTTTTATCCAGTCCAACACACTATATATTTTCTTGATTCCTTTTGTCTAAGTCTTTCTCCCAGAACTAAACTGTCATGTCTCTGAGAGCAGGGATGTCTGTCTAGTTAATTTGCCACAAAATCTCTAGCGCCTAGAATAATGCTTGGCACCTAGCAGGCATTCTAGTACATATTTGATGAATGAATTAATAAGGTTATCCAACAGAAAAAAAAAATGAGTAAGATATTTGAACAGAAAATTCAGAGAAAAACAAATGACCAGTTTGACTTCTAAACAGAAAAATGCAAATAAGACAACCATGAGATACCACTTTTCACCCATGAAAGTTAGATTGGCACACATGTAGATATTTGATAATATCAAGTATTTTGGAGATTGCGGAGGAACAGACACTTTTATGCAGATGATAGCAATATAAACTGGTATAACTATTTTAAAGAGTATTAGAGCAACAGATTTAGTAAAACTACATAAATAAACATTCTTTGACTCAGTAATTCCACCTCTTGGTATGCATCCTAGAGAAACATTATATATGCAGGAGACACGTGCAAAAATGTTTACAAAAACAAACAGAATAATGAACAATGAGTTACGTCAATAGCCTGACTACTAATAGGACATTCCTAGGCTATGATACACTAAGAAGCATTTTAAAAAATAGTGAGGTAGAAGTCTATGAACCGACCCAGAAAGATCTAGGACACACTCTTGAAAAACAAAAGCAATGTGTAGAAAAATATGTATAGCATGACACAACTTAAAGAAATGCAGAATGTTTTCCATCCATCCAGTTATAATAGAAAAAGATGTGAAAGGATGTGCTCCAAACTGACCACATCATCATCACCTCTGTGAATGGAGGAGGAGCTCAAGATTGAGAAGGTGATCAAAGAGGACTTTGACTTTATATGCCATGTTATAGGAAGAATAGATTCCTAGAAACCTGTGAAATATTAAAAGTATATATATATGTATGTATGTGTATATATGTGTGTGTGTATATATATATATATATAAAATAACAAGAGACAAAAGGACATTAATCTAGAGTTTGATGATGTGTTCCTGTCTGGTCATTGGGTGGAGAAACACTAGACAAATCATTTAATCTTTTTGTGCCTCTATTCCTTTCTCCACTAATTGAGTGGGACTACAACTGACAACTCACGAAGAGCCCACTCTTCTCTGGAGATCCTTCAGTAGGATCTCCAGTCACCTGCCAAAAGGCAAAGTTGCAAGGTGATGAATGATTACACATGGTCTAGAACTGTGCTATCCAATGCAAGAGCCACTAACCACATGGATATATTCATTAAAATTAAGTCAATTGAAAGTTCAGTTTTTCAGGTACACTAGCCACATTTCAGTGCTTGGCAGCCACAGTGCACAAACAGCACAGACACAGAACATTTTCATCATCACAGTAAGTCCTATTGAACAATGCTGGTCTGAAAAGATGGCACGCTCCTGTCCCCTTCTAAAAGCCATACAAAGAGAGAGGCTGGGAGTGGAACTGTGTTAGATGATCACCTTCTTCATAACCGGCCAGACACTTACCTAAGTGTCTGACACACACCTGAGAGGCGGCCTTGGGCCAAGATGGAAATCCAAGTCAGAAGCCCCTTATCTGAAGAACAGCTACTGTGCTCGGTGACGAAAATCAAAAGAAGGGCAGCATTGAGAAGAGATTTTGTTTTTGTTGGTTTTGCTTTGCATTTGAGCCCAAGACAAATATATTTCCTCATCTCCTCTCCTGGATTTATCAGGAGTTGGTATCAAGAAGAAAGGTAGGATGGAGAGTGAGCCCTGATGATGTGCAGCTGTTTCCTCCTAATGACAGAAGCGCAGAAATCGCCTGCTGGGTGTACTCAAGATAAACAGGCAGGGAACACCTGGAGATAAAATCTATCATGTCCCTACAGCTCCACCTGAATCCAGCCATTTGCATCCCCTCTCTTGTTGGCACACCTGCCCGAGCCACCATCACCCCTCATTGGAGTGACCAGCACAGACTGCTCAGCTTACCGCTGGCTGGTCTTTCACAGAACAGCTCAATGATCTTTTAAAAATGCAAATCAGATCCGGACACTCCCCTGCCTACAACCCTCCAAAGACTTCCTGTGGCCTTAGAATAAAATCCAAACTCGGTGTGATAGTCTAAGAGCCTTCCTACAGCCCAGCCTCTGCCTTCTCCTCCACCACCCCGCTAGGCTCCTGCCAACCCCAGCCATCCTCCTGTTCCCTGAACACACCAAGGTCTTTCTGACCTCAGGGCCTTTGCACAAGCCATTTTCTCTGCCTAGAATACTCTTCCACTGGTACATTTGGGTTTCAAACCTTCAGGTTTTCCTGAACCAGATTAGATACACTGAGTGCTAAAGCCAGCTCTTTAGGCATTACAAGAACCAATCATTAAACCTATAGGAATTTTAAGAGCCAGTTGACACCACTTTGGTCACTTAGTATGTACATTTCCAGCCATAGTGGGAATATTTACACCACAAAAATTGACAGATGCTATAAACCAGGGTTTTTTTTCCCCCTGGAAAACTGGATGTTAAGCATTTACTAGCACATCACTGGAATATTTACTTTATTAACACCTGAAATTTCCTTGTTTAGTTATTTGCTGAACACCTCTCTCTCCTGCCTGAAGGTGAGTTTCACAGTAGTAGGAACCTTGTTTATTTTATTAGCACGATCAATGAACATTTGTTGAATAATCTGTTACCATCAACAGTAATGCAGCACCAGGCATGATGGCTCACGCCTGTAATCCCAGCACATTGGGAGGCCATCGTGGGTGGATTTCTCGCGCCCAGAAGCTCAAGACCAGTGTGGACAACATGGCCTAACCCTGTCTCCACAAAAAAACCTCAAAAATTAGCCAGGCATAGTGTCGCATGTCTGTAGTCTCAGCTGCTTTGTGGCACTGAAGCAAAAGGATCAGTTGAGCCCAGGAGGTTGAGGCTACAGTGAGCCACAGTTGTGCCATTGCACTCCAGCCTGGGTAGCGGAGCATGATCCTGTCTCAAACAAATACACCAACAAAAAACAGTAACGCAGCAGTGAAAGCCTGTTTCCCTCATGCTACACACCACACTTGATGTTTTATACATCTCACAACAATTCCATGTAAAATGGGCTCACTGCTACCCACATTTTACAGGTGAGGAAACTGAGGTTGCTAAGATCAGGCAACTTGTCCCAGTCAACACAGTGAGCATAAGGCAGAGCCAGGTTCCAAACTCCAGCCTCTCAGGCTCCAAACCCACCTGCTTCCCTGCCACCTTCTCCCTGTCCTCAGTGCCTGGTGGATTCCACTCTGCTCTCTGACTACAGGTCAGAAACGGCAGGTCCTCAAAGGGAAAATAAGTAAGTGCTAAGATGCAACATCAAGAATGTGCTTCCTGGGGCCAGGCACAGTGGCTAATGCCTGTAATCCCAGCACTTTGGGAGGCTGAGGCAGGCGGATCTCTTGAGGTCAGGAGTTCAAGACCAGCCTGGGCAACATGGCAAAACCTCGTCTCTATGAAAAATACAAAAATTAGCCAGGCGTGGTGGCACGTGCCTGTAATCCCAGCTACTCGGGAGACCAAGGCAGGAGAATCACTTGAACGAGGGGTCGGAGGTTGCAGCGAGCCGATATTGCACCACTGCACTCCAGCCTGGGTGACAGAGCAAGACTCCATCTCAAAAAAAAAAAAAAAAAAAAAAATTAAAATTAAAAACAGAATGTGCTTCCTGCTGCACAGGAGTGGGGGAGGAGGGAGGGAGAGAAGAAGAAGCACAGAGGGAGATGGAGGGAGAGAAACAAACAGCAACCTAAACAAACAAAAATGGTAGCTCCTTGAGAGCAAAACCTTCTCCTTTATGAAAGCCAAGAATGGCCTCTCTGAGTTGAAGAGCAGCCTCTGGGTTGAGCTGGGCTGGCTCATACAATGTGAACAGACAGAATCCACCTGGCACTGGTGAGCGTCCCTTCCCCACCTCCCCGAGTAACACCAGAAAGCAGCGTGGTATAGCAGAAAGCACAAAGGTTTTCACTTTGGATCAGACGTATCTGAATTTTGATGCCAGCTCTGCTTCTCGATGGCTATGTGACTGTGAGCAATTGCTCCACCCCTGAGTTTCCATGTGCTCAGATAAAAGAGGGACATCACCCCCCACCCTGCAGGCCTCTTCTGAAAGGCAAAATAAGGTGACCTTTGTTGGGCACCAAAGCACAGCACACGGTAGGTACCCATGAAACTAGAACTTTCCTTGTCATCAGAGGATGACGCAAATCGAAACAGGGAGGTGATATTACAGAACTGAATGGAAGGGTGAAGAATGAATGTGAACAAAGTGAGAACCAACGTGAAGGCCTCCCATTCGGGAAAGCCCAGGCACTAATTCCAGTCTTCTCAGTGGGCTGGCTCAACAGTCGCCAGCTTGGAGTGTCAGAAGAAAGAGGGGCCAGGTGAAGAAACCTCGCCATCTTGCATGAAAAGAACACTTCCCGTCCACCCTCCATCCTCCCCTTCTGCAAAAGGTGCTGAATGTGCCCAGAACCCCCACTGCTCAGCTGCCTCATTCTGGAAGAGCCTTCCTTGCCAGGTCCCCGGAGGTTTGATGAGAAGAACAGATAGCCATTTACTTGCTTCTCCAAAAAGTCAGTGATTTGGGTTTTGCAAATAGAACTTGATATTTTGAGATGACGTGATCTGCCCTTCTGGTTCCAAACTCCCCACCATCCCCATTTTCGGGAGACTTAGGTCAGGAGGTTTTTCAGGCTTCTCCAAAGGTAAGGTCTGCTCGGTGGCCTGGGCCAGCAGGATCACACTCCGGGCACAGCAGACACATCCTGCAATACAGGAGCCCCACGTCACTGGCCTCCCGAGCAAAGGAAGCGCCACTTCCTGCAGCCAAGGTGAGGGCGAAAGTTTTCTGCTTCTTGTAATTTCCCAGGCGGTTGAAAAGGTTCCAGGAAGAAGCAGTGCTTCTAGTGCACACCATGAAGGGCTAACTGCATGGGAGGGGAGTGTCTGTGGCGTCTGTGGGGGTGGGGGCCCAGGCTGCAGCTCAGTGCGACTTCCATCCACCAAACTTCCCATCAAAGGGACCAAGAAGCAAGACTGCAGGCTTGGGGGCGTCGTTCTATTAATAATCCACTCTGTCCCCTCGTCAGCTCAGCTGCTTGAAAAACCGGATCTGAGGAATGATGTGCGATTTAGACATCCCACCACAGTTAGTTACATAAACGATGCCATCCAACCTCGCCACAAGGAAAACGTTGCATCTTCCATAGGTGAAGACCTTTCTGTACAGTGTATTGGGATCACTTGCAAAGATAGCATAATGTAATCTCCATAACAATGCTCAGAGAAGAGCAGTGTTATCCCATTTTTAGATGACAACAGTGAGGCTCAACCAGGTTAAATAACTTGCTCACCATCCTACAGGTCATAAGTGACCAGGTGGCAGCAGCCCCCATTGGCCTTGTTTGTTTCTTCTGTTGTACGGCTGATTCCTGATTCAGAAAAAGTCAAAATCCCCCCACCCCAGCCCCCCAAGTCTGGCCTATGCATTTTAAGACAGGCAAGTCCATCCCACTAGGTCAGCAAGAAGAACCCAGAGACACGCAAACATGGCCTCCACATGTCAAAGACCCACAGCGTCAAAGAGAAAGCTCTTCAGACTCACCCCCTACCTGCCACTAAATTCAAGATCTGCCTGTTCTCAGTGGCAATTTAACTGTCCTGACACAAAGATAAAAAGGCATCAATATCTGTTGATTCTTGCTGTTCCTTTCTCTTGGTGTAAAGTACTAAGAGTTCGCTCGCTGCAGGAAAAAATAGACAAGATAAATTACAAAGAGAATACCCCCTGAAAATAAGTAAGCATTTGAATGTATATCCTTCCAAACTTTTTTTCATTCCAAACTGTTTTATTATTCATTTTATTTTTCCTCTTATTTGACAAATAATAATTTTATCTATTTATGGGGTACAATGTGTGATGCATTGATGTGTTTACATTGTGGAATGATTAAATCAAGCTAATTAACTCATCCATCACCTCACATACTTATTGTTTGGTGGTAAAAACATTTCAAATCTACTCTTAGCAATTTTGAAATGTAGACAATGATTATTTACTATAGTCACCATTCTGTACAAGAGATCCACTAAAGCTTATTCCCCTAACTGAAGTTATCTACCCTTTCAGACTTTTCTTCCAGGCACGTAGATCAACATATTGGCATTCGAGTTTAAGTATTGTCTCCATTGACTAAGATGGTCATGTCCTCTTGTCATTGAATCTTGCTTTATGAGAATCTCAAAGAACTACTTCGCATATCCCAGCGTTCGGACTAGCCCAAGGCCAGTGAGGTCCCCAGGACACATGATCTGAGGAGGCATTCACTATCAAGGTCCAGCAAATGCAAGGTGGGCACCTGAGAGTGAGCCCCACTCTCCATTTGGCCCCCTAGTGCCTCTCTTCCCGCACCCCGGCCCCAGCCCTTGCGTGTCCATTCTGCCTGTGGATCCCTGCAGCCAGTTGCACATTTAGATGGTTCCCAACTTTCCCCCATTACAAACACTGCAATAAGAACCCTTGCAAATGGCAGTTCCCTGAAAACGACTCTGCTATCAACTGTGCTCAGGGCTTTTTAAATACTCTCAGTTGAACGATTCCAATCCAAAATGTGGGACTGATTTTCAAAAAGGCAATGGGCCAAAGAAACTGTTTTGAATTTTACTAAAATAAAACATTAACGATGTTAAGTAGCATTTTTGTTGAATTTGAAATATTAGGAAATTGCTATCATCCTCAAAGATTTCACTCTGAAAGAAAGAAAAAGCCCAGAGTGGCAGGGGCTGGGGAGAAGGCCGGGCCAGGGGAGGGTGCTGGGGAAGAGTACTGCAATTCCCCATGGCCATGCAGCACGTGGGGAGAAAATTGGTACAAACACACATGGATCCCAGTTGAGTATTTATTTTGGGGTGCAGAAGTTGCAGCACATACTTGCCACCCTAACCCCACCTTCCACCCCACATACACACACACAGACACACACACAAGCAGACCAGGCACACTTCGTCCATGACTTGACTCTCAGTCATTCCAACAAGCCATGATTGTGTGTTAATAACTTCAATAAAAACCCTAATTCTTGGTACCTCTCTCTCTGCCTCCATCCCGTATTAGATCCATCTCAAAGCCCTGTCAATTCCATTTCCTAAATCCCACTCAAATTTGCTACCTGTGCCTCCTCCATCACTTCCACTCTAGTACCCTGGTCAAAGAGGGGGCCCAGTCTCCTTGCCCACCCCTCTCCCTCCACCTACACACAGTCTTCTTCACATAGCAATCCAGCTAGAAAGATCCTTAAAATGGTAAGTTAGAGCTTATGTCACCTCTGCTCAAATCCCAACAGCAAACATCTTCCTTGCGTCAAAAAGCCCAAGTCCTTACCATGACTCAGAAGATCCCATATGATCTGGCCCTGCTTCTCTATCTCCCATCCACCCTTCTTCCCTCCCCGCTGCCCCCCATGACAGCCACACTGGCCTTGTCACCCTCAAGAGACCGAGGCCCCCAGCAGGCAGGTGCCCATCCCTGGATTCCAACACTTATCGTGCCCTCAGCTTGAAATGCTCTCCCCGCATGACCCACAGGGCTCACCCCACTCTTCATTCAAACCTGTCCTCAGGTGACCTCTCATCAGAGAAGCCTTCCCAGACAGCCGCACCCCAAGGTGACACCCCACGCCCTTCTCACTCTCCCTCCACACACCCTGCCTTGTTGCATCATCCACCTGACACTTCCCTCCACCTGACCCCGCATGTGATAGTTATTTGCTCTTCGCTGCCTCCCCCAGTAGAATGTCAGTCCCCTGGGAGCAGCACCCCATCTTTCCTGTTCATGGTGCAGCCTCAATGCCTAGAGCACCATGCAGGTCTCCAACAAGTGAGCAAGGCTAGAAGGGAGTGTGTGTGACATCACGGGAGGAGCCAGAGCAGCTGCAGTCTCTCCAGACGCGCCTCTCTCCCATGACAAAGAGCTGTTATACGCCCACACCGGCTTCTCTCCAGCTTGGGCAATTCTCCTCCCGGCCCACAGCGACCATTGTGTCACAGAGCCTTGTCCTGCTTGGTGTGGGCACGACTTAGCTGGCTGGACAACTGATACCTGAGCTGCCCTGTTCCAAACAGAGGTGACAGCATCTCCAGGTACGATGAAGGAGCCCTGTGCCTGCTTTCCGACCCAGCTGGGATCCCACTGGCTGGATGTGTCTTCAGTCCGGCAGGAGGCCACTGTGGTCAGCTGCCCTGCTGATAGCGGCACATTTTGCAATTACACAGGGAACCATAAAAAGAGAATTAGACATTCTGGACAGGCTTGAAAACCAAACAAGTCAGGCTCTCTCAGTATTCTAAATTAAGAACCAAGTCATTCTATATTTCTCACATCACTGAAAATTAAAAACAGACATATCTACCGCATAGCAAGCACGCTCACTCAAGAGAGGCTTGATGGCCCAAAACATGCTAGATTTGTTTCCAATTACCATGTCCACATTTGAAACCCTGAGGAAGCCCTAGAAACCAGCGTGGAGAGATCAGAGGCAAGGCACGTCAGCCTAACAGGACTCAGGACCACATGCTGAACCCCAGCCTCCTCTACTCACGGCCCCCCATGGGGTCTTTGAATAAAAAACCTAGATCATTTTGTCCCCTCCTTTGGCCTGGAGGCATGAACCTTCCCTTCTCTGCTCTCACCTGCCCCTCTCCACTCTCAATCTCCAGCTTCTGGTCCCCTGGACAGACATGTCAACCCAGCCATGGGCTCCCTACCAGCATTCCCGTCCCCACCACCATATAGGAGCTGGGTCTGGAAGTACGGGATTAAAATATACAAGCCTTCTTCGAGTTGAACTTTGAAGTTGGGCTTTTTCTTGTTGATTTTTTTTTTTAAGAAGTCATACAAGTGCTTTTCACGTCTTCTGTCTGTATTCCTCTTGTGTAGAATCAGTGTAACATTGAGATCAAGAGTCTGAGTCCTGGAGTCCAACCATCTGGGTTTACATCCCGGCATTGGCACTTAATGTGTCATGGCAGGAAAGTGACTTTACATCTCCAGGCCTCAGTTTCATCATCTGTAAATGGTCTCCTGACCCTGCACACCTCACCAAGCTGTTGGCAGGAACAAGCGGGCTATGTATAAAGCATGTCACAAGCAATCAATGTTAACTTTCATTCATATTTTTTCATGTATGGCTGGGTGACTTGTGGCAATTAAAGGTCTCTTGTCTGGTCTCAGTTCTTGGAAGAAATCAACTTGAAGATTATCTTTCAATGCTAATATGTAATGATCCTCAGGTACATTTAGAATAAAATCCAGGCCAAGGAGAGTGGATTCTTTGAGGCCTGGAGCTCAAGACCAGCCTGGCCAGCATGGTGAAACCCTGTCTCTACTAAAAATACAAAAATTATCCTGGTGTGGTGGCACACACCTATAGTCCCAGCTACTCAGGAGACTGAGACACCAGAATCATTTGAATCTGGGAGGCAGAGGTTGCAGTGAGCCGAGATCGTGCCACTACCCTCCAGCCTAGGTGATAGAGCGAGATTCTGTCTCAAAATAAGAAAAAAAAAGAAGAAGAACATCCAAACTGCCCATCACAGCTAACAAAACTGCATGATCAGGCCCCTGCCCACATCACCAGCTTCATCTCCCCCACTCCAGTCCAGCCACATGGGCCTCCTTGCTGCTCCTGGAACAGACCACGTTTGTTTCTGCCATAGGGCCTTTGCATATACTATGCCCTCGGCCTACAACATTCTTCCCCTGGGTCTTCCCACGGCTAATTCCTCCTGATCCTTCACATCTCAGCCTAAATGCAGGGCCCTCCCTGGGTAGCCTGGCAGAAAGACAGCTCCCCTAGCATCGCTCCATCACATCTTCCTGTTTATTTCCTTCCTGACTGTGCTAAGTGTTACCTTATGTGTTTGCTTATTGCCTGTTCCCACCTCCTGCCCCACTAGAATGTAAGCTTGTCCATCACCATGCCTCAGCACCTCCAACAGTATTTGGCATACAGTAGATGTTCAATAAATATTTGCTGAATAAATAAATGAATAGATTGATTCTCAGGTTCCTATGTGGATCCACATATTGCCGAGTGATTCATTCTCCAGCAACTCTGAGAAAGGAGGCTCATTCATGTCTGGAACAGAATCCCTACGTTTGGAGTCTGCCTAAACTCACTACCATTTGAGCCAGTCTGCAGGAATGTGTCTCACCATGAAAGAGACATATTATACCAGGCCAATTACACTGAAAGTCAGAAGAGCAGACTAACTTGGGCTGGAAAAATGAAGTTTACAATCTTGAGATTGAGTTGAAAGCACAGCAGCCTGGCAGCTCACGGAGATGGCGAGGGAAAAGTGAGGCACGTGCGGTGCTCCCTACTGCCAACTGTTGACCCAAAGACCAGACAACAGGGGGAAAGCATCCTTCAGAAACATTTCTCCCAGAGCTTCTCACTCAGGACACTGACCTGATATTAGAGAACAAGGTATCTACTATCTGCAGAGGCCTGAGCTCTGGGAGAAGCAGGGGAAAGGGAAAGGCTTGATCCCCAAGAGACGGCAACTGGGGAATGGAGCTTGCAGAAACCCCGTGCAAGCATCCGGCCCTGACCGTGCCCAGCATGGCAGTGTGTGAATGCGCCAGGAATGCTGGGATGGGAGGCTATAGCACCAGCCCTGATGGCAGCCACTTCAGAACACACTGATAAGACATTCCTCTGCGAGAGCCAGGGGAGGGAGACCATCTGGATAAATAGCTAATGCATGCAGGGCTTAATACCTAGGTGATGGGTTGATAGGTGCAGCAAACCCCCATGGCACACGTTTACCTACGTAACAAACCTCTGCATCCTGCACATGTATCCCAGAACTTAAAATAAAATTAAATGAAAAAACAAAAACGTTCCCAGGAAACTGCTGTTCAGCTTCACAAAAATGTTCCACCAGAGACATCTGGATGAGCCATAAGCTCTGACCTCTCCCCTTTCACTACAGCCACAGCTGAAAAAGAACCCCACGATGGTAAAGAGGCAAAAGCCAGGGCTGAGGAAATGCAGGCCAGCCAGCCGAGCCAGCCACGGCATAAAAAAGGTGGGTTATTCCCAATCGAATGACACCTCCGCCCCCACACCAAAGACTGTGCAGGTCTCTCTGGATTCAGACCAAAAATTCTGAGTCACTTTTGCCACGAGGGGGGAAAAAAAAAGGAGAAGGCAGACGTGATGTGTACCTTTCCACACTCTATTTTGGGATTTTAAGATCCAGTTTCTTTCATTTCAAAGGGTGGGTTTTTGGAGGGCTCTCTGCATAACTCTTAGACTCAGCACGGCGAGACGGCGCTGAGACGGGCTCTGTCGGTGACCTGGGGAGAGGCGGGACCCACTGGCAGATCAACAAAACGCATCATTCAGGAACAAGGGGCCCGTTCTTGTGTGGAGTGCATGGGGCCTGGCTTCCATAAACATGATGGAAGCCTGTGGGCTGAGCCAATCTGACTCACCTCTTCATCGGGGCCATTCCCAAGTTCATTCACTCCTCCGTTTAGTCATTCATGCAGCAGAGTGCCTCTCAGGGAAGGAAGATTAAGCTGAAGGCTGTCCTTCAGGATTATTAATATACATGCCTTTGGTGAAGAATCGAGTGCTTCTCTGGCTGGGTGGTAACATTCGGGATTATCATAATCCCACAATTTAAGACATTGGGGTAAGAAACCAGTAAATCAGGATTTCTCAACCTCGGCACTATTGGCCAATGTGGGCTATTGATTTGGGGACCAAATAAGTCTTTCTTTTTGAGGGCTGCCCTGGGCACTATAGGGTGTTTGTTGGCATCACTGGACTCTACCCAGTAAGTGCCAGCAGCCACCATTTCCCCAACTGTGATGCACAAAAAAGTCTCTGGACATTGCTAAATGTCCCCTGGGAAACGAAATCACTCCTATTGAGAAACATTCTTAAATTAAGCTAACATTTATGAGGAGGGGAAAGAGAAAATCTGCACTGAAACCCTATCCCTTGTCCATCGGAAAGTGTTTCAACAGGACCTTCAAGAAACACCCCAGATGCTTCCACTTTTCACGTTCTCATCAACCTCCCTGGGTCCCAGCACTGCCATCTGGATCCCTGCATCCAGCCTCTCACTAATCTCTGCCTTGTCCCTTGTTCCCATTCTGAATAGAATCTCCACAAGCAGCCAGAGGGATCTTTTAAAAGCAAGTGAGATCCCATCACTTCCCTACTTAAAATCTACCCATGGCTTCCGGGTGCATAAAGAATTACATTCAAGCTGGGCGTGGTGGCTCACGCCCGTAATCCCAGCACTTCAGGAGGCCAAGGTGGGTGGATCACTTGAGGTCAGGAATTCAAGACCAGCCTGGCCAACATGGTGAAACCCCATTTCTACTAAACATATAAAAAGTAGCCAGGTGTGGTGGTGGGTGCCTGTAATCCCAGCTACTAAGGAGGCTGAGGCAGGAGAATCGCTTGAACCCAGGAGGCAGAGGTTGCAGTGAGCCAAGATCACACCACTGCACGCTAGCCTGGGCAACAAAGTGAGACTCTGTCTCAAAAAAAAAAAAAAAAAAAAAAAAAAAAAAAGAAGTGTGCAGATGACTTGCAGAAGAGTTACTGAGAGGAAGCTCACCAAGATGGTGAGGGGGCCCCTTTGGCCCTGTCTCCCTCCCTTCTTGAAATTCCAGTGCTTGGAGTATAGAGGTGGTAGCTGCAGCCCCAGCATCATTTTGAACCATGAGGTGGCCTGGAGTTGAACAGGAGGTAAGAAGGAACCTGGATTCCTAATGACTTCATAGCACTTTGGACTACCCATCTCTAGATTTTCTACATTCTTAGATGAGAAGCAACTGTTATTTGGGGTTTTCTGTTAGAGATAATTAAACCTAAGTCTAATTGAAGGGCTCATCAACCCATCAGCATCACACCAAGTCCTCCATTCCTTCATTCAAGTTCTTCTCAACTGCATTGCAAAGACAGTAAGACAACCATGTCTAGGTGGCTTCTAGTTAAACTCAAGGTACAAATGGCACGTGGATCCGTGCACCAGCCTGCTTTACCAAAGGCTTCAAAAACAATGATTTCTCTGAAAACCCAGTGCCAAAAGAGAATCTGAAAGAAACTGCCATGCACAAAGAGTCAGATGATTCAACTGCTCAGAAACATACCAAGTAATGACACCCAAGTCAGTCTGCAAATGTTCTCATCCTCTTACTCACAATCCAAAAGAACGTCTAGAAAGGTATTCCCAAGAGGAGAGGTGAAGTGGGGAAAGACGACTGTCTGACACATGCAGGAATGACGATGGTCCTCGCTAGAAATAAAATTGCTGCTTACTTTCTGTCTGGTTTCCGAATTGCTTTTTCCTGGTTAAAAGGTGCCAGGCCTGGCAGCTTTCTAAACATTTAACATTCAATTCAAGTCAACAAATATTTGTGGAGTCCTGCCTATTCACAAAAAGGGCCATGCTGGGGAAAACTGGATAATAGGGAGATGCTATAATTAATCAAAATAACAACAAAAATGACAGCTAATAATGTATGGAGTGCTTGCTAGATACGGGGCATTGTGATGTATGATATCTATCAATCTTCACTGCAACTCTATGAGAGAGGTATTATAATTTTAAACAAGAGGGAACTGAGGTTCAGAGAGATTCGTTTGTTCAAGGTCACACAGCCAAGAAGAGAGAAGCCAGGATTCCAACTTGGCAGGTCTACCTCTAAGACCCTTTCTCTTGACAACTATATGATCTTCTGTTCCTGTAGTCTCTAAAGAGGGAAGAATACACAGCCACAAATGGCCACACCACTGTTCCCCAACCTCAGTCATTTTCGAGTCATATTCCTGATCTTCCACTGGACTGTGGGTTACTGAATCTCTTTACAATTTAAATTCATATCTTTACTTACAGAAATTTATCTTAAAAGAAACTTTATGTTGCTACCATAAACAGGAAACCAGGATCACCAGCAAGAAATCAAAGGTGCACATAAATACACAAAAAAATAAATGTGCCATTAAAATAATTATAGCAGCTATCCATGGTGGCACACGCCTGTAATCCCAGCTACTTGGGAGACTGAGACAGGAAGGTTGTTTGAGCCCAGGAGTTTGAGACCAGCTTGGGTAACATAGTGAGACTCTGTTTCAATTTTTTAAAAATTTAAATTAAAAAATAAAATAATTATAAATGTTAAAAATGCTGACTAAGTAACACAACATTAATCAGCATGCTCCTTTCCCAGGGAACCGTGGTTTGCAGAACACAAGACTGGCACTCAAAGTACAGCAGAGGAGGTGCTGGAGCACCAGGTTTGGGGAGCCCCAGGGTGGGAGGTCACCATCTCCAAAGCCAGTAGATCATCAAGAGATGGTTAAGGAAACCACCCAGGTCAGTGCCCAGACACAAGAGGTGCTCAGCAAACCTTCGCAAAAGGACCCAAGGAGGTCTGCTAAGGACTCTTCACCAGGAGAGAAAAAGTACCACTGCCTGCCCACATGCTAGAATGGTCCTGTGTTCAAAGAAAGGACTAGAAAAGAAAATCATCTCCTGGCTCCAGGGCACACATTTTAACCTTTTTTGTACCAATGACCCCTTTTGCAGCTTGGTGAAGCCATGGTCCTATCTCTGAGTGATTCTTCCACATGCATAAAATGGACAACGTTAAAAAGAAGAAGGAGGAAATCAACCAATGTATAAAAATGTAACGTATTTTCCCCAAACTAAAAAGTGGCATTCGTTCAGTCAGCCTCTCTGTCTTCCTTGCTCTGGGTTTGCATGCGCTGTGCCTGTGAGGTATGCAATAGCAGACCAGTAAATATTCATCGACTAGTTCTCCAAGACAGAAACCTTGGTTTGCAGTGTTTGCCCATTTCCATGGTATCAACACTCCCACAGTGGCTGATTTCCAGCTACCGGCGCAGCGACACTGTATATGCAGCTGGGAGGAGAAGCGTAGCGGTACCATCACATGCTCCCTCCGACATGTGGATACACGGATGCCTATGACCTCGGGCACATAGGTTAGAACAACACGTAACAGAGTCCCTGGAACTTTAAAAATCAGCTCCCACGAGGCCATGAAAACTGGCTGCAGGACACTCCTGGGCACGCATGGGTCTCTGTGCTTCTGTTTAGGTGCATATCTACTCAGACTGCAGTCTGTCCATCTCTTACTCTCTTCTCCCAGTGATTTTCACACCTGCTAGCTGAGAAGAGCCCCACCCCCACCAACGCACACACACACACACACACACCCCTTGCCCCAGCCCTACTCCCTGTGAAAGCTTATGAAGACCCTGCTATGGTCTGGCCTGCACGCACACACTCCCCTGCGCCCCCGGCAGTGCCATGAAACCCCTTGTTCACCGGCCCGGGCTCCCCTTAGATCTGGAGAAAGCCGCATCCCCGTACATCCTAGAAATGGGCAAACCCTGCAAACCAAATCACCTCGGCCCCAAGGCTCCCAGAGCCTTCTCGTCCCAGCAGGAGGGAGAGCCTCATCTTTAAATCCCATCACACACATCTTCCTGTCTAGACGAGGTCCCTGGCTGCCAGGGCCTCAGAGTGAATGGATTCACAGCCTCCACCCCCTGGCACCACCGAGCCCTGCCACACCCCGCCACTGTGCTCAGGACGACCTGGGCAGCCCCCCGACTTCTAGAGAAGACACAGAGGAGACTGCGCAATCAACAGACAGGAGTGTGCGTGAGTGCAGCATGACATGGGCACGCCATCCCAAAGAAGCAGGCACCCACCGCACTAAGCGTCATCCATCATCCTTTCGCTGAAAAGTTGGAAAACAAACAACAAAAACCCCGCCCAGCCTCATTTAATGCGAACCAAACACAAAAGCCACAGGGGAAAGCTTTTCCTCTCTGTGCTTCCCTTTTCCGGCCGAGGAACACCACCAGCCAAGATAAGGGGCTGTGAGGGGCCCTCTGCGCGGCTTCAAAGGGCGGGCACCCGCCCCCCAGGCCAGCTCCCACTCCCACTGGCTAATGGGCTCCCTGCTCCAGCCCTTGGGGGAGCAGGAGGCGGCCAGGGCTCCATGCCAGGCGACTTGGAAGAGGTTTAAGGCTCACGCCAAAGAAGGGAGGAAGCCCGGCCTGTCAAGAGGCGTGATAAAGCAGCTCCTTATCACAGTTTTCCTTTCAACTGCCTCCAAGTGAGCGCCGGCCGGGGCTGGGCCTGTCAAGGCCGAGCGTGTTCCTTTCATGTCGCCCTGTGTTCCTCGCTCAGCGACGTATCCACGGGCACATGGAACTGTAGCATCAGCATTGGAGTTTGCAGCTTGGGGCCAGAGTCTCCAGGAGGATGCGATCGTGTGCCTCCCAGCCTGGGCCTCTGGTGAACCACTTAGTATCTGCAAATCCACTAGAACCATCTGGGTCCCAGTTTTGCCATCAGGAAACCAGAAGAAGATTCCAGAGCAGTAGGGCCTAACGGTTTAGACTGGGGGCTAGGTAGTCAGTGGACCCAAGCTCAAGTCCCAACTGCTGAACTTGCTGGCTGTGGACCTTGGGCAGGTCACTCCGACTCTTCGACCCATGTGTCACATAGAAAAAAGTGCTTGTACATTTCATAGAGTTACCAGGATTCAATGAATTGGTACATGCACAGCTCTTAGAACCAGTGTGGGCACATGGTAAGCACTCAGCAAACGTTGGCCTTCATCTTGCTAGAATTCTTGTTGTTTTCTCATGGGGCTGTTATGGGCATAGAATGGGGATCGGTGACGTCACATTGTAACTGAGTGATGTGAAATGGACAACATGCTAGAGAAATGATTTTGATCTTCTAGGCACCTCCCACTCACAGGGGGAATGTCCCAGACCGACATAGTGAATCTACTGTAAAAGAAAGCCTCTCATTACTTGAGCACCTTTCCACCCCGACTATGAGTCTCACTCACCGGGGCCCTGGACTCAGACAGCAGCTCCATCTGAGGCCCCTGGAATGCAGCAGACACTGGTTCAACGCCACTGCAGGGAAACACCACTGGGCCTATTCCCTGAGAGGCGGGGCGTGCTAAGAGACACGAACATAGTCGATCGCATTGAGAGCAGCTCGGTCCCTGTCCAATCCTTTCATCAGTGGCAACCTCAGCACCATGTCCCCAGAGAGCTGCCCCCACTGTGATGGGCATCAAACACTTAGCAAAGAGCCAGCCCAGAACGTGACACCCTTGACCATCAGCCTTCTCAGACCCAACCAAGTCTCAGATCCGAGACTGGTTGGCACTGCTGAAAGCTGGCCGCACCTGAGCCCTCACCTGTGCAAGGGGAAAAATTATAGATGCCCACCCCATGCCCCATGAGCTGTGGCAAAGATTAGACGATATAATGGGGACAGTGCCTGGCACAGAGTGGGTGCTCAGTGAGTGTCAGCAGTGACCATCATTGCCACCACCGTCACCCATTTCAGACCTTCCTCTAAGCCGTCTCAGGCAGCTCGGTCACCGTTACTTTGTTTGGTTATGAGTCCTCTTTTGAATATGGACATAAGGAAGGACAGGACCCCAGTGCTCCTCTCCTCCCCTACACAGAGCGGGCGCCAGGCGCTGCACTTCCATGCGTTTGCTCAGAGAGGCTAAGTCAGCTGCCTAAGGTGTCCAGCGCAGGGCGGGTGCAGTTGGAAATCAAAAGCAAATCTGGCAGCTTCCCTGGCTGGCGGCTTTTCTGCTACACCTGCTCCTCCTATTTCCTCTTTGTTTAAACATTTTTCTTTTACTTTCAAGTGGAAATGTGGCACACGTCAGTAATTCCCTCATACGTCGCTCTTGAGGGGCTCCTCCCTCTCACCTTTATTTAAGGCCCCAAGGCCCTTTTCTTCTGCTACTGCTATGTTCAGGTCTCGATCCACAGAATCAGCATCCTACCCTTGCCTAGAGCTGACCACGGCTCCATCCTGAATTCTAGGGCTGAGAACTCACGCGCCTTGAGGGACTGGCATTTGGCTTCCATAAACAAGGCCGCGGCCCAGTCATCTCACAGCATGGGAGAGGTTCTCACCTCATGTGGCAGGGAGGTGACAGGCTGAGAAGCCACAGTTTGCCAGGAAGAACTTTTTGATGAAACAGGAAATGAAGTTTGTCATAAGAGGGAAAAGCTCAACTCTGACTTCTTAAGGATTATTGAATCCCCAGTAAACTCCGGGCTCAAGCTCTGAGGTCCTCCGTCCACTGAGAAAAACCACTACCAAGATGGTGGCCACATACTGTCCTGAACGTGACTGCCGCCTCCTGCTAGTAATCCATACTTGGAAATGAGGCCAGCACAGCCCCCAAGTGGACACCCAGTCCCAACATGGGCATTGTGCTACTGCTGTGGCCTCCAGGTGGGGGCAAAGTAAGACCCAACCCAGCTTGGTGGAGCCAGAACCCCAGCTAGACCCTAAATCTCATTTTATTTTTTTTAGACAGGTTCTCACTCATTACCCAGGCTGGAGTGCAGTGGCACCATCTCAGCTCACTGCAATCTCCGTCTCCCATTCTCAAGCAATTCTCCTGCCTCAGCCTCTGGAGTAGCTGGGACAACAGGCGCATGCCACCACGCTCAGCTAATTTTTGGTTTTTATTTTGTAGAGACAGGGTTTCACCATGTTGCCCAGGCTGGTCTTGAACTCCTGGGCTCAAGTGATCCGCCCACCTCAACCTCCCAAAGTGCTGGGATTATAGACATGAGCCACCGCACATGGCTGGAAAGCCTCCTTTCTTGAAAAGACTTGAGTGTGACTGCATATTCACCTCAAAGAGAATGCAGCTGCTCCATAAAGGGGTGAGGGGGACACATTCCATCGTAAATGCCCAAGACAGAACTTGTTGCTGTGTGAGATCCCCAGATCGTCTCTCCTCTCTGGGGAACTGTCTTATCCAGTTCTGAACCTGGGTTTTCTTTGCTGACTGACAGAAGGCAAATAAATGCTACAGCACTCATTTTTAGCAAGCATGGAGTTTGCCAGGACCAAGGAAAACTGACTCACTACCTCTTATAAATTTGTGGAGTTCAATTTTGTCACTTTCTGTGTTTGAAGCCAACAGTAAACACCCACGTGCGCACGCCCAGGTGTAAGAGAGCTCACGTCCCCTGCACTGGCTGCCGCCATGCCATCTGCAGGGGACTCGAACTCACGCCTCAATCAACCCTCCTCTGTCCCTGTGGGAAATCTGTGGATCAGAGAAGACTTCCATTTTTCCTAGAAGGATGCTAAGGTAGGAAGGTAAGGCCAGCTTTATACTTGGTAGCATCTTTTTTATATTAAAAAGAGGCCTTGAGCAAACACTTGGACGTGAAGGTCAGCAAGATCTGGGTTTATTTTTCTAAGCATTTCCAAAGCAGATTCCAAACCTCCACCCAGGGTCACCAACGAGATGCCCAGAGGAGCCAGGTGAGCAATGTGGGTGTGTGAACTGGGCCTAGTGGTGCTGAGACCCCCCTGGGGAAGGCAGATCCAGTCTAAAGGGAGGACCGAGGCACAGCTCTTCACAACTTGCCATGCAGGAAGCCAGCCATTGTTGCCAGATCTTCTGATTGTTAGAAATCCAACTTGGTATGAGAAATTTCCTAATTTGTAAATGTTGGTTAACTAGTGTCAGCTGCTGCTTAAAGCCCTGAGCGTGTCAAATGCCATCTGTGGACAGGCTCAGGCCTTGAGCACTCAGAAACAGGGTTCCCTCACCTCTGCACACTCCTGAAGCCTGGACCATTCTTCCTTTACCTCCTGCAACCACTCCCCACCCTCCACTCAAATGTCACCTCCTCCAGGAAGCTGCCCCAGATTCCCTGAGGCAAAGTGAGCCTTGTGACCCAGAGCCTCACTACCTTCTCTTTCTTTTATAGTCCTTATCTCTCTATTATAGGTCTTATCTCTATAAACAAATAAAGAATCACTAACAATTGGACACATACTGTTAGGCCCTCTGCTTCAGTATTTATGGTAACCTATTTTAGGGGTACTATCATCATCCCACTTTACAGACACAGAGAAGTTAAGTAACTTGCCCCGTGTCACACAACCAATAAGTGGCAGAACCAGGATTCAAACCCAGGTCATCCGGCTCCATCTTTCCTGCTATTGTTTGTTCAACCAACCGGCTAGTGACCTCAATTATTTTCCCATCTATCTCGCCCAGCAGACTGGGCACTCCCTGAAAGCAGGCATTGATCTCATTTCTCCCTCTATCTCGAGTGCACAGCTCACACTCAGCGGCTGTTGACTGAGCATTGCTGCCTATCCTGACTGCCTCGATGGCCCTGGAAGGCCCCAGGCAGGGCGGCAGGGGCTAGAATCCACTCCGTTCTCGGCAGCTCAGTGGGGTTCTTCAGAAGGCTTCAAGCGATGCTGCAAAGTCCCCCACTGAGAAATGTCACTCCCATCCTGGCCCTGAGAGGGGACAGGGGTTTGGCTACAGGCTGGGACTAGCACCCAGGTTACTAACAAGTCCCAACAAGCTTCCCAAAGTCTGACTTCTACCAAACCATGCATCCTCTGAGGCTCTGCCTCTGCCCAAGGCAAGGGCAGCAATGTGTCTGCCTCATGACTTCAACAACTTTGGGTCCAAAGTCAAGGTGTACTTGGGCCAATCATTCTGCTCCCTCCCACAGCAAGAAAAATAATGATCCACCAAAAGATAAATGCAAAAAGAAGATGCACATGAGAACGAGTCCGCATGGATGTGTAAGAACTCGCTCTAGAGACACACTCACGGGGTTGCTTTAGGGCCAGTGCATGAACTTAATATGATCCCATTTTTGCACAAGACTTTTCAGCATTTTTCACCCCAATATTACTTCACTGAAACCCCTGGTCCAGCCCCAGACCACCCTTGTTCAATCCCTGCAAACAAGGCCACATTTGGATACTCATGGCTTATTCCACGCCTCCCCCAATGATGGACGGTCGCCTGAGTCTAGCCTCTGCAGCCACCGCCTTCCACCAAAGCAGATCCGCCTCCTCCTTTGCTCACAGGAGCGAGGGGGAACTGCTGAGAGGAGGGGCAGATTGGCCAGGGAGGGGGCGATTCAGAACAGGAAGAAGATGGGGTGAGATCTGAGAGGCACGCTTTGGACACAATAAACAAGCCTGCTGCCTTGTTCAGAAAGGGACCCGGGACCCCCGATCCCACCAGGGCCCTAAAAGCATTAGTTCAAAGTTAAAGTTAGATACACGCAAAGCTGCAGCCCCCGGGGGAACTCAAAGCTCAAAACAATACTCTCTTTGACTCAAAACCACAAGGGAACACCCACGGCATACTTCTTGATTAAAAAAGGAAAGTGAAAAATAAGGTTTTCTTTTTTTCCTTCTTAATCATCATAAAACTAACGTGTGCCCATTCCATCAAGTCACGACTTCTGTTGGCCTCAAGCGAGCCCAACTCATGTTGGCCACAGACACGAGGGGCCGGGAAGCTTGGGCATGTCCTAGTGAACTGAACCGGTCCTTCTGAATGGTTGTCATTTCCTTCCTCTGCTTCCTTTAGCACAGGAAAGCCACCAAGGAGCCGCCTATGCCAGCACATCCATCACCCGGACTCCCAGAGCTCTGTTCATCTGAGAGGCCAGACACAGCGGAGCTCATTGATGCCTCAAAGCAGTAGGGTAGCAACATCTCTCAACCGCTGTTCTTGAGATACATGAAGTATCCACCATGTGACAGACACTGTGCTTGGGATTGGGGATGGAGCAATGATGAAGGCATGAAGGACAGATGTGTGGCAGGGGGCTGGATGAGTAGGTGGGTCAAGGGGTTGGAGGAGAGGACGGAGGAGAGGAGGAAAGGAAGAGAGAACATATATCAGGCTATGGAAAAAAGAAAAAACAGAGGCGAGGCACAGTGGCTCATGCCTGTAATCCCAGCACTTTGGGAGACTGAGGCAGGCAGATCATTTGAGGCCAAGAATTTGAGACCAGCCTGGCCAACATGGCAAAACCCCATCTCTACTAAAAATACAAAAGTTAGCCAGGCATGGTGGCATGCACCTGTAGTCCCAGCTGCTCAGGAGGCTGAGGCAGGAGAACTGTTTGAACCCATGGGGTGGAGGTTGCAGTGAGCTGAGATTGACCCACTGCATTCCAGCCTAGGTGACAGAGTGAGACTTCATCTCAAAACAAACAAACACCCAAGTAGAAAGACAGATGATGGCAGGAGAGAAAGGGGATCTGTTTTGGTAGGAGAATCAGGGGAAGCTGCTTTGAGGAGGTGACAATTGAGCTGACAGCTGAATGAAGCAGAGAAAGGAGCCACGTGGATAGCTGGGAGGAGTGAAAGGCACATGCAAAGGCCCTGAGGCAGGAGCCTACCTGGAGTGTTTGAGGAATAGCATGGAGGCCATTATTGGCAGGTGGGAATGGAATGAGTGAGGAAGAGAGGCAGGCAGGGACCGGGTGACATGGCCTGGTCCACAGTGAGGAGCACAGCATTTATACTCAGGGAGGGCACACAGGACGGCTCAGAATGGGGGTGGTGTGGACCAAGGTACACTCTGAACAGATCCTCTGGCAGCTGTGTGGGAAGCAGATGAATGAAGGGTGCAAGTGGAGGCAGGGAAACCAGTTAGGAGGCTGTCACCCAGACAAGAGATGATGATATCTTGGCCCCAGGTGACAGAGGGGAGGAGGTAAGAAATGGTTGAGCACCTACCGCAAGCCCAGCTCCCACGCAGGTGCACAGAACCATGAGGAAGGGCAACAGGCCAACTGGATGCCCATAAAAGATCACGAGGCAAAGAGAAGCGAATAAGAAGGAGAAAGAGATTCAAAATCTAAAACGCGGCCAGGCACGATGGCTCATGCCTATAATCCCAGCATTTTCGGAGGCTGAGGCAGGTGGATTACTTGAGGTCAAGAGTTCAAGACCAGCCTGGCCAACATGGTGAAACCCCGTCTCTGCCAAAAATACAAAAATTAGCCAGGCATGGTGGCTAATACCAGCTGCTTTGGAGGCTGAGGCAGGAGAATCACTTGAACCAAGGAGGTAGGGGCTGCAGTGAACCGAGATCGCACCACTGCACTCCAGCCTGGGTGACAGAGCAAGACTCTGTCTCAAAAAAAAAAGACACTAGAAAAAGAAATCTAATACCCTTCTGCTTCCTACCTGCACAAGCCTCACCTCAGGCAAGTCATATTTCTCTGGGGCTCGGTTTTCATTTGTAACATAGTAGAACCCAATTCATGGGGTTACAATGGGTAATGCAAGTCTTCACTTAATGTCTGCCCTATTGTACATGCTCAATAAGTAATACTTTTCTAAGCTCTGCCTTTAATGATCTGAGTCATGGCCCTGCCAATTTAGTTGCTGTATTATCTTTATATTAAAATTTCATATCATCTCTCTGAACCGCTATTTGGTCACTTGAAAACTGGTCGTGACAGTAGCTACCCTCAAACACTCAGTATGAGATTGAATGAGACAACTTTAGTTTAGCAAAAGGTCTGTCACGTAGGAATCCCTCAATAAAATAACCAAAGCCTTCAGTAAAATGGTAGCTGAAACCCTCAGTAAAATGATACATGAATCAGACATACCAGTCATCCAACTAGATGATTTCTAAGTCTCTTTCTAGCTCAATTATCCCCAAACTCCTTAAAAAAAATTTTTTTTTTAATCAAAAAAATAACAGCTTAACAGCTTCAAGTCCCTGAATGAATCACCCCTGGAGCGAAGGCAACCCAAGTTGAAGGGCAGTTGGAACTCCCACCTCAAAGTGAACAAAACTAAACATAGGCACTTCTAGTTGGGTGATACCCATTACTCTGAGTCATAGAATTAAGTAAGTTTAGAGGCAGGAGAGAACTTACAGAGCCCTACCCACTCGTTTTAGAGCAGAGGCTCCTACAGCTCAGTGAGAAGTATGTGGGCTGAGGTTGCACAGCGAGGCTCAGGCAGAGGAGGAAGCCAAGAATGCTCCCACCCCTCCAGCCCCACCCTCACTCTCACCCCCCATCCCCACCCTCAAC
>NW_016808980.1:2403441-2407972 GCF_001698545.2 Rhinopithecus bieti
ACCCCCACCACTCCCACCCTCACCCTCCCAGGCGGTCAGGTCCATTAGAGGGTGAGAAAGAGGAAGCAACAAAAGCCTCCATCCAAAACAAGGGAAAATAATGGAGTGGAGAGTGTTTTAGAATAGCAGAAACACCTTTCTTGCTATCAGAGTTCAACACAAACACCTTAAGGGGCCAGGCAAGTAATGTAAACGGGCTGGGCAACCAGTGCAAAGACTGAGGAACCAAGTTCCCAACCTAAAGACACTCAAACACAGATGGTTTTTCTCTTTTAAACAATTATACCACCAGGGCCACTCACTGCTAGCTTGTCTGGCACTTTCATGCAGATTCACAGCAGACAACTCTTCCTCTATACCTTTGGCAGGTATGTGTCAGAACACTGTCTTAATAAACCCACAAATGTAAATGGCAACCTCATGATATGCAGAGCTGTTGTGCAGTGCACAGCCTGTGCAACTGTATCCAGTGACACACAGAAGACTTCCCTGAGTTATGAGTTGGGGACCTCTATCTACATTCCATGGTCTTATAAAAGGCACTGAAATGCCACAGTGAAGCTGACATGGAAACCAAAATCCTCATTCACCATCAACACTTAACTGCTGAATCAGACTCAGCTGGCTCCAACATCTGTACTGATGCTCAAGGTGGACACCACGCAAGCTTCTGCCTCAGGCCTTTAGCACTGGCTGCTCCCTCTCCTACCACACTGTCTCCCAAGATAGCAACACAGCTTATTCCCTTACTACACTCAAAATTCCATTCAAACAGCACCCCTTCAGGAAGTTCTTCTCTAAATAGCATCCTCACCACTTCCCAGTCACTTTCTATCCCCCATTCCTGCCTTATTTTTCTTCTTATAGCTTTTTTACAACCTGACAGATTGTAAAATTACTGATTTGTTATACGTCTCCCTCCACCAGAAGCCCACCTCCATGAGAGCCCGGGATTTTATCTATTCTGTTCATTACTCTATCTCCATCTCCAGTCAGTAAACTCTTTCTGTAAAGGACAAGATAGGAAACATTTTAGGCTCTGCAGGCCATACAGTCTCTGTTGCAAGTACTCACTTCTGCTACAGTGGTACAAAAGCAACAAGAGACAATATGCAAATACGTAGGTGTGGTTGTGTACCAATAACACTTGATTTCGAAAAGCAGGTGATGCGCCAGATTTGGTTGGCATAGTTTGATGACTCTTTTTCTAGAACAATGTGTCTCAAACTCAAATGTGCACACAGATTAAGTTGCAGCAGGGCCTGAGATTCTGCATTCTTCACGAGCTCCCAGAGAATATCCAGGCCACCAATCCAAGAACCAAACTGAGCAGGGAGCACCTAGCACAATGTCTGGCATGTGGCAAAAGCCCAATCAATGTTTGTTGAATAAATACAAGATAAGAGGAACACCACTCATAATCCCACTCAACACTTTTATTGCTGTGTTTTGGCCATGGCACCATGCCCTTGCTAAACTACTGCTCAGATTTTATCTTTACTGTTTGGGGTTTTTGTTTTGAAACAGGATCTCACTCTGTTGCCCAGGCTGGAGTATGGTAGCATGATCACAGCTCACTGCAGCCTCCATCTCCAGACTCAAGCAATCCTTCTACTGTAGCCTCCCAAGTAGCCAAAACTATAGGCATGTTCCACCGCGCCCAGCTAATTTTTTGTTTTTTTGGTAGAGATGAGGGTCTTGTCATGTTGCCCAAGCTCATCTCGAACTCCTGGCCTCAAGTGATCTCTGTGCCTCAGCCTCCCAAAGTACTAGGATTACAGGTGTGAGCCACCACGCCTGGCCCTGCTATATCATTTTCTGGTGGGTAGAGGAAGGAGAGATGGATAGATACATGACAAGGCAAGTGTGTCATGATCGTTTATTTGATGTCACTAAGCCAGGGTTCAAGCAAAGGCAAGGTTTAATCGATATTCACCTGATACAGGTTCCAAAAACTGTATTCCTAGAACAGCATTTACAGTTTTATAATAAATGTCAAATAGGAACATGGGATTCACTTAGCAGAAACCTAAGTTTCATGGGAAGGGCCTACTTGGTTAAATAATTGATGCCAAGAAGATCAATTCAGCTTTGCTTCTTATTCAGAAAAATGAAAATGCAATGGCTTCCTAAATTCAACAGTAATAACTGCCTTGATCATTTATTAGGAATGTAAAATGTACTGGGCAGTATGCCAAGTCCTTCATACATTATAATTCTGATAATGTGACAACAACGACCATGAATACAACCTCAAGCACAAACACAGACTATCTCTGGCGGGATGTTGAGAGAACCAACAGCACTGGGGTTCAGGAGGATGAGCCTGTCACCCAGGTATGAGGGAAGACCTTGCCCTGAACACAACTTGTATTAATACCTTTCAAATTTCGCACCATGTGAATGCATTGCCCCAAAATCAATTTATGAAAGAAACTAGAGCAGTCTGCACTTGGTACTGTGCTAAGTGGTGTTTTACACACATTCTCATTTACTCCTGTAAACATCCTAAAAGATAAGTAACATTCTCTCCAATTTGCTTCTTGGGGAAACTGAGGCCCCAGAAGGTCAGATTATCCTTGCTCAAAGTCATGCCACTAGTATGGTGAGAACAACTCAGGCTGGAGGGCAAGGGTTAGGTAGATCCCACAACCATCTCAATGTACCGCCATTTGCACTGGGAGCTCATCCTCCTGGAGGAGGTGGGCATCTCAGCCCAAGCGCAGGCCACCGGGCTCCCCAGGTTCTACTCAGACGCTTCTTGGCCCAACTGCCTTGGCTCAGGCCACTCACACGAGTACATGCTTGGGGGTGTCAACAGCAGCCCACAGAGAGGCTACACCTGCCCCACAAGCAGCTGTTGTTCTGCCTCTGCCTGGGAGGGGCCTTCAGACTGCTGCAGTCAAACACAGAGGGAGGAGGCTGGGGCAGGGTAGATACCAATGCAAGACATGAGCCTGAACAAGCTGACAAGGAAACAATCTAACTTGATGCTTGACCAGACTGGATTTATTTCCTGAATGTTTGAGACAGAGTCTTGCTGTCACCCAGGCTGGAGTGCAGTGGCGTGATCTTGACTAACTGCAGCCTCTGCCTCTCGGATCCAAGCAATTCTCCTGCCTCAGCCTGCTGAGTAGCTGGGATTACAGATGTGCACCACCACATCCAGCTCATTTTTGGGGGGGGTTTTTGTTTGTTAGTTTTGAGATGGAGTCTCGCTCTTGTTGCCCAGGCTGGAGTGCAATGGCACGATACTGGCTCACTGCAACCTCTGCCTCCCGGGTTCAAGAGATTCTCCTGCCTCAGCCTTCTGAGTAGCTAGGATTACAGGCGTGCACCACCACACCCAGCTAATTTTGTATTTGTAGTAGAGACGGGGTTTCTCCATGTTGGTCAGGCTGGTCTCGAACTCCCGACCTCAGGTGATCCGCGCCTCAGCCTCCCAAAGTACTGGGATTACAGGAATTTTTGTATTTTAAGTAGAGACGGGGTTTCATCATGTTGGCCAGGCCGGTCTTGAATCCCTGGCCTCAAGTGATCCACCAGCCTCGGCCTCCCAAAGTGCTGGGATTATAAGCATGACTCAAAGTGCCCGGCCTATCTCCTGAATTTTTCAAAATACTAGAGCAACAATGAGAGCCCCCAGGAGCAACCTGGAAAATTATCTCAAGGTCATTAAAGGTTTCCATATCTTCACCATTAAGAACTTATTCATGCAACCAAATACCACCTGTTCCCCCAAAAACCTATTGAAATAGACAAAAACAAACAAAAAAAAAAACAAAATGATTTTCGTTTCTTCTTTGTGGCCTAAGCAGTTAAGAGCGTGGGCTTTTGGGCTGGACCACCTAGGTTTAGTTCGTGGTTCACCCAATTCCTGTGTAACCTTAGACAAGTTACATAGCCTCTCTGTGTCTCCAAGTACTGCCTAGAAATATTAGGAGGATTACATCCATCTATGCATGGAATGTACTTAAACTTACTCAGTAAATGCTGTTTCCTCCCCCGTAGTCATCAAAATAACCTGATATAGGCTCAACTATGTGAGGACGGCAGGAGCAGAGTTCTGTGAGCTCGTTTGCAGGCGTAGGGAAAAAAAAGACTAAAAAGAAACACACCAGCACTAACAGTAGTTCACTCCAGGTAATGAAGAGTGCTGTCTAGTTCCTTTTTTGTTTGTTTGTTTTTGAGACAGAGTCTCGCTGTCACCCAGGCTGGACTGCAGTGGCACCAGCTCGGCTCACTGCAAGCTCTGCCTCCCAGGTTCACCCCATTCTCCTGCCTCAGCCTCCCGAGTAGCTGAGACTACAGGTGCCAGCCACCACGCCTGGCTAATTTTTTTGTATTTTTTTAGTAGAGACGGGGTTTCACCATGTTAGCCAGGATGGTCTCGATCACCTGATCTTGTGATCTGCCCACCTTGGTGTCCCAAAGTGCTGAGATTACAGGCATGAGGCACCATGCCCGGCCTGTCTAGTTTCTTTTTAATAATTTCCTGGATTTTTTTTTTTTTTTTTTTTTTTGAGGCAGA
>NW_016808980.1:2411400-2448408 GCF_001698545.2 Rhinopithecus bieti
TTTTTTGAGGCAGAGTCTCACTCTGTCACCCAGGCTGGAGTGCAGCAGCACAATCTCAGCTCACTGCAACCTCTGCCTCCCAGGTTCAAGAGATTCTCATGCCTCAGCCTCCCGAGTAGTTGGGATTGCAGGTGCCCACCATCATGCCTGGCTAATTTTTGTAGTTTTAGTAGAGACAGAGTTTCACCATGTAGGCCAAGCTGGTCTTGAACTCCTGACCTCAGGTGATCTGCCCACCTCGGCCTCCCAAAGTGCTGGGATTACAGGCGTGAGCCACCACGTCCGGCCATTTCCTGTACTTTTAAAACAAGGAATACATCTTAAAGAGCTAAAAATAAAGTAAAATAATTGAATATAAATACAGGGGCACAGACACAGAAATACATTGGTATATATACACATTGTATATATATGTGTGTATATATATGAATATATATAATTTATATGTGTGTTTGTATGTGTCTCTGTGTGTACATATACACATGCATACGAATGAAGTTTTCCAAACCTGTGCCATTATTCAGAATAGGCCCCTGCTAAGCTGTGGGCTTGAGAACTATACAGTGCGATGGAAATGGCTTGGCCAAGGTGCCCAACAGAAGAATGCTTTTACATTCAGCTCTCCCACATCCCAGATGCTTGGCCTTCAGGAAGTCCTTTGACCTCAAGAGTGTCAGTGTCCCAGGCTGCAGGCTGGGCATTGTTGTCATGGCATCGTTTGAGGGCAAGAGCCACACACAGGACACATAAGAAATGGTGAGAGGGATCGCCCTCCACACCGTCTGCCCCTAACTCACACCCATGCTGGCTCAGGGATCGTGGCACGAAACCGAAGCCTCCACGTGAGAACACATGCTCCTTTTTAAAATCCTAACGTGATGGTTCAGAGGACAAATTAATAAGAAAAACAATCAGCACATCTTGCGCTCTCATCGCAGTTGGGACCCTGTTTTAGCACCTCACCAATATTAACCCATTTAACCTTTGCAATCACCCTGGGAGGAGGCATTCGTCTCAGCCTCCTAAAGAGCAATGCAACCTTGAAAAAGCCACTCGGCTTCTCTGAGCCTCAGTTTCCCCAGCTGTAAATGGGGTTAATGGCAGCACCACTATCTCTCCAAGCAGGCACACAGGAAAAGCTGGGCCAGGGTCAGCCTGCTCATCGCCAGTGAGGATGTGCTCGTTGGGGAAGTCCCTCCATGCCTCTGAGCCTTGGTTTCCTCATTCACAGAGCAGAGGCTGCATGCCTGCCCGAGCCATTCCACATCCTGTGCTTGTCAGATAGTAAGTGCTCAATAAACAGGCATGACTATTGCTAGAGTCGGCCCATAGTCTTCTAGGAGGTTCAGAATGAATGACTTTGACATTCACAATGTCTCCCGGGATCCAGAGGAAACAGGGCCCCGTGAGAAGCCATCGCCTCCCTGTGTTCCTCCCTACCCACCCACCCCTACCTCCGTGCATGCTCCAGTTCATGACTTTATTGTCAATGGAGCTAGCGCCTTCCAAGGCCGTTAGGAGTCTCATTCATGGGACCAAATTAGAAAATGCTCAATGTTCAATAAAGAGATCTTGGCCCCCACACCCACTAAACCCATGGGGCATCCGGAAGAGCGGCAGGGCCAGCTGGTGACACAGACGGTCCTATGAGCATCAGCCTCGGCCTGCAGATGGGTTGCAGGGAGATGGCTCGGGGCCCACGAAGTGGTCCCAGGTGTGGTCACAGTCCCCTCTTGTGGCATGTTGCAGCCGACAGGTGCTTAGAAACCCACCTCAAGCAGATGCCTCTTTTCCCATATAATCAGAGAAAATCAACTTCACCTAAGGTCCTTCAGTGGCGAGGGCGGAGGGGAAGGCAGAACCTGAATGCCTGAGCATAGGTCCAGGACTCAGGTCACACGGCCAGCCAGGCACTGCGCTGAGCTGCCGCAGAGGACCCTTTCTAAAGCCTGTCCCATCTCACTCTCACATCCAGCCCTGGCTGGAGCGCTCCACAGGCAGTGCTCAGCCCATGTGCTCACCCTACCCCATGCCTGGGGCGTGATGCTGCTGCCAGCAGGCCAATGAATGAGTGAGCAGGTGAGAGACTGATGAGAACCCAAAAGTTCAAAGCCAAGGCCAGGGCTTCATTGCTGACCAGCTGCCTGACTTTAGGTATGTGAGCTTCACTTCCCTGTGCCTCTCACCCCTCATCGAATGGGAATAGCAGCAGCCCCGACTCACCCTGTGGTTGCAAGGATGAGCTAAGATCATGTCTGTAACAAACAGCGTGTAAATAAACAACTCTGAGAGCCCCTCCATATCCTAGCCTGGTCTCAGACGTGGTTAATTCAACCAGAAAAAGCTGGAGCAGGCTCAGGAATCTAGGGCTCGCAGAACTCAAAAGTGATCTACATCTAGATGGCCTTCTCTCTCAACAAAAGAACAACAGATGCAACGCCTTCTCTGTGCCAAAGCTCACACTGGGCACTTTTGTTTAGCATCCTAACCATGCTCAGCAAACACCAAACAAATAGCCTGACAGACACAAGTCTACATCACTTTATCGTTGAAGAAACTGCTGCCCAGTGAGCCTCCCAGAGTCCCACAGCTACCAAACCCAAGAGCTGCCTCACTCCAAATGACCCACTTCGTCTACTTCCAAGAGGCAGCACGGGCCAGTGGTCAACAGCGTGGGCTGTGGCTGCAGACGTCCTGGGCCGCAATCAAGCAGCACCATGCACCGGCTGGGGGTGACCCCAGGCAAGCTGTTACCCGCACTGTGTCCCAGTTTCCTTGCCTGTAAAATGAGCGTAGTAACCCTACCACCTGCATTCCATGGTATCGCTGCCGAGACTAATTAGGTCACTCTATGGAAAGCACACGCTAAAGGGTAGCTCCGGCCATGAACATCACACTGCCCAGCACATACCAGGGCCCCAACATTTATTTGTGACACAAAGTTTCTTCTATATTGTTCCTCTTGGTTGCCAGAAATACTGCAAATTTCAGTCTTGATCTCCCTTTTGGGAACAGCTATTTCTCCAAGATTCTGGAAGCTTTCTGTTTTCTACCTACGTTTGGGGACAACGCTTTACTGAGCTCATTCATGATAATTTCTCTTCTACTGTGGACTGAAAGCACCCCTCAGTGAACCTCTGTGTCTTCGGTTAGAAGATGAGTTACCATGCGGGCCCGTCTCGCCATGCCACCTCTCTGCCTGCACCAGCCCCGGCCCTGGCGCGCCCTCCCCGCTCTCTACCTCTCACCTCGGAGGCCAGCATGCCGGTCTCAATCCTTTCACAAGTCCATCCCTGACCGCTGCAGGCATCCCTCAGCCAGGGACACAAGCGGCAGGGCAGAGAGCAGTGCCACAACTGGCCCATGGGTGTACCTGGTTTGGACTGTAGTCTTTTTCGAATTTGAATGAAATCACCAGTGTTATCATCAAAAGACCAGTACAGACAAGGAGGAGGTGGTGAGGACGGCTCCCCAAAAGTCGGCCTCAGAACCCCCACATCGCACACCCCGCTCTGCTACTCCCCACCCCATCCCCGCCTCCATCTTGAAGTGAAAAGGCTACATCAAGTCACCTCTAAAAGATGCCTTCCCTCGGAAAATAGCAGGAGTCTCGGCAGGGATGAACAGGGTTCCTAGAGACTCTGGCCTTTCCCAAGGCTACAGCCCCAGACAGACGGATGCCACCCGTCTTGTAGCCAGTCTCAAAAACATCCAGCTCGTCTGACTTTCAAAACATGCTCTGAATCCAACCCCTTCTCCTGCCTCCCCATGCCCCACCCTAGTCCAGCCACCAGCCCCTCTGGCCTGGGCCTCTGCAGCAGCTTCTCCCTGTCCACCCCCCATCTATTCTCCTCTACTCGGTAGCCAGAGGGATCCTGCTGATACCTAAGTCAAGCCAGGCCCTCCCAGCTCCCGCCCCACTCAGAGTCCAAGTCCTTGAACTAAACATGTGCGAGGCCCACGATCCGCCCCCTCCATCCTTCCCCTTCCCCTGCCCTTCCCACACAGGCCTCCTCTCTGTTCAAGATGTCACCCAACTCAGCCCTGCTGTCCCCTCAGCCTGGAGAAGTCCCTGCAGCTTCCCCATGGGCACCTCCCTCTTTGCCCAAATGTGGCCTTCCCAGAGAGGTCCATCAAACCACTCCCAATTCCCCTTGGCCTGATAGTTTTCCCCGTAGGACTTACCACCTCCCGACATACTATTTAATTTTCCTATTTATAAGTTATATTGCTATCTCCCTGTAGAGAGCACATCAGCTCCACGGGACCAGGGATTTTTGCCTGTGTGGTTCACTGCCATATTCCCAGTGCCAAACACACAGTAAGTGCTTGGTAAGTATTTTTAATAAATGAGTAAATGAACCCCAATTATCTCAGAACACTCTCCTCCTCCAATTTTTTTGAAGCCTGAGTGACCTGGCCACCACCTCTTTCCCTTCCCCTCCCCAGGAGGTCCAATGGAAGCTTCTGTAGATGCCAACACAACAGCCCTGATCAAGACAAATTAATATCTGAAACAACTACTTCCTGTCTCACGTCCCCAAACACAACATTTTAATAGACAAATAGAAGCCAACACACCCAGCCAATTGCTGAAGGAGCACTGCTTACTGTCACGAGTGCAGCTTTCACCTGGAAAGGAAAAAAATCCCATCTGGCTTGCTTCTTCCCTTCCTTAGATATCATTTCAAGTAAGTAAGTTGCAGTTAGCATAAAAGCTGAAATCCAACAGAATAAGCATCCACGTCCTATAATCCATTTTATGAGATTTTGAAAGACTGGAGACTTTACCAGCTCCTCCAGCCCAGGAGGCAGTAGCCTAGACAGGTGGGCCCAGGCCCTCACTCACCTCCCTGCAAAGCTCATTACTGTTACCTGGAATGAAATGGCGATCAGTTTCAGCATCTGCAAGGAATTTCCCCTAACAGAGCTACCCATGTTTTTTCCACATGTCTGAACATCTGCTTGAAAGAACCAAGAGGACTCTTTGGAGGTGAGTGCAACGCTTCCACGTTCTCATATTTTGATCACTCCCTAAAAGGATGACTGATTATTCTTTCCATTAAACATGCATCCCAGGGAGTGATAAGAATAACGTTTCTTGAAACCCCAGCACAAGGATGGATAAGGAACATAACAAAGTATCCCCTCCAGGGAATTTCTGTGCAGAATATGGTTAAAGGGTTTGGAAGCCACCAGGAAAGGATTAAATGACAATGGTGTTATACAGGCCACTCTCAGCTGGGGTATTATTAGATCCCATAAGCTGAAGAGCTATGGAAACACTTACAGCCCAACCTTGCAAAACCGCTCTGAATGGCTGTTTTGTCCACCAGAGGACCACTGCATCCTGTCCTGAAATAGGGCGAGGAATGATGGCAGGGCTCCACCACAAAGCGTGTGGCTCTTTTGAGATGAATCAAATGGTTCCCCTTCTCATCTGATACCTGCAGACCAAAGTCAGGCTTGTGAATTAAGATTCCTTGGTTCCTCTGAAAGAACCCTAGACTTGTTCTATTTCAATAAGATTTAGAACTTTTGTACTTATTTATTTATTTGGTTGTTTTGTTTTGTTTTGTTTTAGCGACATGGTCTCACTCTGTCACCCAGGCTGGAGTGGAGTGGTGCGATCATAGCTGACTGCAGCCCTGAACTCCTGGGCTCAAGCCTCCCAGGTAGTTGGGATTATAGGCGTGAGCCACCACAGTCACCTGAGATTGAGGGCTTCATAAGAGAAACTACCTGGATCCGGCTGTTAACAGGGCTCCTTCCTTAACTGGACAATTCTTAGAAATCATATAAACATAACCTCTCTCTTATCTCCCTTCCTATTTGATAAACCTTGAAGTAGCACCATTCTTATTTACTCCAGATCATGTGAACTTAAGCATATTTACCATGAGCCAAATTCAGCCCAAAGTTTGATTTAGTGGCCAAAACTTAAAAATCAGAAATTTCACACAAAAACTCCAGCTCCTAGCTCTTGGAGGAAAAAACAAACAAACCTATAAAACCTGGCAACATTCTACCCACATTCCCACGTCACAACCTACAAACAGCAACTGCTTCCTGAGGCAAGACTCACATGCTGCTCTGCCCTACTCCCCACCACTCCCTATTGCTCCCTGACATTTAGCCAGTTGGGTCATTTCCTTTCATTGCCTGGCCCTCTTGAACTTGTCTGTTTGTGATCTCTGTTTATACAATCTCTTCTTTGCTTCTCTCCTTAGTCCACTGCTTCTAGAGAGAGGTGTGTGTTATTGAGGGTGTGGTCAGTCAGTCCTTGTAAGTGGGTGCTTGCTGAGGCCTCTGGTGATGGAGCATGTGGCCCTGAGGTACCCCACAGTCCTGAGAGCAAGTTTAGGACTTTGCTTCTGAGCTCCAAGCTATATATCCAACTGCCTACTTGACATCTTTGCTTGGGTGCCTTGGAAGCCCTTTGTACCTTCTATGCCCCAAACGGAACTTGCAACCTTCCCCCAAGAAAACACTTTCTTTCCCGAGTCCTTCTCCACCATCCATCCAACTGAACCATCCACTCAGTTGCTCCTTTACGTCCCATACCTAAGTCCTGAAGATCACACCATAGAATTCATATCTTCCGCTCCCACTGCCACCTTCTAGTCCTCACCACCTTGATCTTTTCCCTGGCACTGCCACAGGCTAACAATCTCATCTCCCTGTTTCCTCCATAACTTCTTCTAATCTAGTCCCCAGAGAGAAGCCTGGGTGATCTTTAAAATGTTAAATCAGAATGAAGTTCCTCCTCTACTCAAAACCTATCACGTCTTCCCCTTGCCCTGGAATAAGTAAAATTTCATCTCCTCACCTTGGCTTTTAAGCCCTGCACAATTTGGGCCTGCCAACCATCACCCTGCAAGCTAAACTTGAATGACACTGGCCCTCCTTCAGCTCTTTAGACACACACAGTCCTTTCCTGCCTTGGGGTCTTTGCATGTGCTGTGCTCTGTGTAGAACACTCTCCCACCACCACCAAGACAGACGGCGTGGAGGAGGAGGAGGACATCATTTGTCTCTTTGCTGTTTCTGTGACCTGTTCCAGGTCCCAGCTGGTAAGTCACCTCCTCGACGAGACCCTCTTTCTAAAGTAGGTCTTTCCAGTACCGTCTCTTGTCATGGTTTGTTCTGTTGAAGCAGTTACTCCCAAGCGGTGAATCCAATAGACAAGCTTCCAATCAGCCATCGCGTTATCACCCTGAGTCCCAGCATCAGCCTACAGAGCCCCTCCAAGTGGCCGCCATCTGGACTCTCAGGCCTCCCTGACCAACTCAAACCATCCTAGTCCACTTTTCCGCAGCCCCTGAGCTCCCTCAGGGCATGAGCTGTGCTGATCTCACCAACGTTGTATCACCCAGGATCAGCACAGCGCCCAGCACTGGCAGGTCCCCAGTGACACATTCCCCATACAAATGAGTCATGAGATCTGAAAAGCACTTAAGGCTTGGGAACAAACTTTCTCCCAAGACCAAGTACCATTCAAAAAAAGCAATGAAGAGAACAGCTGAGCATGGCATATGTTTAAGATTTTTAATTGTATACTTAAGGATAAAAAATGAAATGATCTTATACTCATTTTCTTTTTATATAAAGAGGAGCTTTAAACCACTAGGCATGAAAAAAGAATGGAGTTCTACAGTGTGGCAAATAAAAGAAAGAAGGGTGGGGACTAAGTAACTTAGAGGGGAAGAGAGGCTGTGGTTCAGAAATAGAAACGGATACAGAGATAAAGAGTGAGACACAGATCAACAGAGAAGCCGGCGGAAGCATTCAGGCAAGGTACAAAGCAGGCTACACTGCTCTTCTGGGTATGAAAGGGGCGGTGCTCCAGATTCCAGCAGGAGTTTTCACACTCCCTTGAAGGTTAAGAGCAGCAATCCTCTTAAAGTCCACTCTTTTCTTCATTTTTCAAAGAAGTTTCTTTTTTTTTTTAAACTGACTTCCCATGCTAAAATCAGGAATTAGCCTGACTTATTTTGAAAACATAATCTATTCAAATGACTTTTTTAAAAGACTCCACTTTTTGTCTTTTAAGGAGACTTGTCTACAAGTTTTTAAATCATATATTGGATCTTCAAAGTTACAAGCACTTGGGCCAGTTGTGGTGGCTCACACTGTAATCCTAACACTTTGGGAGGATGAGGTGGTAGGATCACTTGAGCCCAGGAGTTCAAGACCAGCCTAAGCAATGCAGGGAGACCATGTGTCTACCAAAAAGGAAAAAATTAGCTGGGCATGGTGGTACACGCCTGTAGTCCCAACTACTCAGGAGGCTGAAGTGGGAGGATCACTTGAGCTCAGAAATTCAAGGCAGCAGTGAGCAATGATCATGCCACTGTACTCCAGCCTGGGTAACAAAGCGAGATCATATCTTTAAAATAAATAAATAAACAAATGAAGTCACAGGCATGAAGAGGGAAGAGTCCTTGGGAGCTATCAGAGGGAGAGGCACAAACTTCAGGGACAGCCTAGCAGGTGTCTCCTGGACTGTACACTTAGCCCATTCCCTTCTCTGGAAATTTCCAGGGCCCCAGCCCCTGATGAATGGGTGAGCTGAGCCTCACTCCTTATGCAGCCCAACCTCCAGGCCACAGTCAACTGGACCAATAGGCGGCACCCTCCCAAGCCAGGGTCAATCAGCGTCTCCCTGAGAATCAAGATTTAGGCTCCCGTGAGGCGATCACAAGGTTCATACTGGAACAGCATGTAAAACCAGGGGGGAAGGGAGTGGTCTGCAAGAGGCATGGGCATTTTCCCATCAGGCTTTTTCTGCACAAGTGAGAAGGCAGGAAAAGCTGGTCTGCAAAGAGACGTGGATGATCAGACCTACTGTGCTGCAAGTAGAGCTTGCAGTATCCAAATCTCAGCTCCACCATTTAATACCCATGACCTTGAACAAGTCCTTGACAGCTCCTTGACCTGTTACCTTTGTCATAAGGCTCTTTTGAGGATTAAATAAGTTAACACATATACAGCACTTGGAACAGGATCTCACAGGCAGCAAATGTTTTCCAAGTGTTTATCATTACAATCATCTTCCCAAAATGTAAGCTCATGACAGTGAGAATTTCCAGCTGTTTTGTTCATATCATAACCCAGAATCGAGCACCGTGCCTGGTACATAGTAGGTACTCAATAAACATCTTTCGAATAATCAGTGAAGATACCACACAGCTGGAAATGGACACAGATTCTCTGTCCTTAACACTGAAGATTGTTCGGCCAATGCATTTAATGAGCATATTCATTCTCCAAGTATTTGTTGAATGCCTGCTATGTTTGTAGCGACAAACTGTGCTTGGTGCTGATATACAATGAAGAATAAGGAGTTGTGGTCTCTTAAACAAAGCTCATGGTCTAAGAGAGAGAGAGAGAGAGACACTGACAAAATAATTATGCAAATGTTATAATTACAAGCAGTGGCAGGTGGCATGAAGGAAATGTGCATGGAGCTCTGGACACATAAAACAGAGCACTTGACCAGGCACGGTGGCTCACGCCTGTAATCCCAGCACTTTGGGAGGCCGAGGCAGGTGGATCACTTGAGATAAAGAGTTCAAGACCAGCCAGACCAATACAGTGAAACCCTGTCTCTACTAAAAATAAAAAAATTAGCCAGGCATGGTGGCGCACACCTGTAATCCCAGCTACTCAGGAGGCTGAGGCAGGGGAATCACCTGAACCCAGGAGGCAGAGGTTGCAGTGAGCCAAGATTGCACCACTGCACTCCAGCCTGGGTGACAGAGTGAGAGACTCTGTCTAATGCTCTCAGGATTGGACGGCAGGAAGCAGAAGACTGCGGTCCCCAAGGGAGAGGAAGTGCATAGACAAGCCCACCTTCACTTCAGCTCTCTGCCTGGGGACAGCTCCCCTGCCACGTGCAGGAAGTAGCATCTGAGCAGAGCACGGTGGTCCCACTGTGCTGAGGATTTCCTGAAATAATCCTGGATTTCTGGCACCACTCAGTGCCAGGCTGTGGAAACTGCTGGAATCGGTGGCATCAGAGAGGAGGAAGCTGCTGGGGGAGCCCTCAAGTCTTTGGTTAAGGGCTGGGCTGTGTAAGCACAGGGAGAGGTGGCACAAGGTTTACCAGAGAGGGGCCGCTATGGGGTGGAGAGAACAGAGAGACTAAGAGTGCAGCAGAGCTGGCGTATGGGAATTCCAGCCCCCCAGATTAAAGAGACCTCCCCACCAGGCATCCAAAAAGGCCATACCTGCAGAACAGGCACATGCCTCAGAGGAAGGGCTACTCCAGGCCTGCCCTAACGGGGCCTAAAACCAATCCTCAAATGAAACAGAGAAGACAGTTTAAAAGCTAAGCCCCATCAAGTTAAATACAACTTGAGCTTTCCACAGATCCACACTGATGAAATGTGAAACAAAGTTCAGAATGTCTACCATATCCAGTATATGTCATCACGATGTCAGAATGCAGTCGACAACTACTAGACACACAACACAACAGGAAAATGGGACTCATGGTCAAGAAACAAAAACTCAATGAATAGAAACAGATTCCAAGATGGCTGTAACGTCTGATTTAGAAAAAGCAATTGTCAGGACTTATAAGTTCTTATTATTATCATAGATGTCCTTAATCAGAGGTACACATCCAAAGTACCTGTGGAGATTTGGGGGGTTTGTGGATTTTCATTTGTTTGTTTGTTTACCTGGGCTTTACTCATGTTATATAGTTTCTAATTAAGTAGTTTCAGAATCCCTAACAATCTGAATTTTTAAGAACCACCCCAGAGGTTCTGATGCACACTACAGATTAAGAACCAGGTTTTATCATATTAATAGAATACTTCCACTTTAAGGCAAATACCAAAAAATATGTTATATTAATTTAAACGTATTAAAAGTTCTGGTTAACTGACTTATTAGTGGGCACCGGTCAGTTGTTCCTGGTCAACCAGATTATACAATTAAGAATATTTCAACTCCAATTATTTTGGGGGGAAATAGGCACACTTCTCTACTTCTTTTGAAAAAAAAAATCTGAGGTTAAATCAAAAGCCACAGACACACAAAAAAGATACTGATTAAGAAAAAAACAAAAGGAAATGCTCATGGCAAATTGTAAACTTAAATCAGAGGACAATCTACATGTTCACTATATAATTAAGCATAGAAATATATGGTAACAGAGGCTGCCGTGTTTGTGAATAGAAAAAGAAAGGCAATATATCAAAATACTAATATAGCTATTTTAGGTAGTTTGATAATGTATAGTTTTAATTTTTCTTACTTTTCTGTATTTTACAAATATTACTATTTTTTCATAATTAACTCTTCATCTGAAACTTAAGATGATGGCTTCAGAAATCTTCTGTCAACACACAAACTTCTGCAAAACTCTAGCAGTTTCTCCATCAGAAAGAGAAGGGAAGAAGCGTCTGGGGACACGAGTATCATTTCTATCCTTATCCAGCTCAAGAAAACTTTCTTCTCTGGTTTATGAGTAGCTGGATTAGCTTCTAATGTTAACGTAATCTCAGATTTCTCATTCCTCAAATGAGTTAAGAGGCTAAGACACATACCTCACCTTAACAAGCAACGAACAGTGGGTCAGCAGAAGTGAATCTCTTAGTGACAAACACCACACACAAAAGGAAGAGCATTCAAGTCCATACCTGAACCACAGGGTGGCCTCCAGTTGGAGCTTTGACGGCCCCTCGGCTGCCTTCTGTCTCATAGTGGGCCCTGTGATGTGGCTTGGGCTGCACCTCGATCCGCAGCTCATAAGATCCTGACTGACTGGACAGCGGCCACTCAAGTGGAGGGAGGGATGCAGTCACTGGGATGCTGAAGGAGAAAATAAAATCAGCCATGTGTGCAATAAACCAGAATTAGTCAACTTGTACAATAATTGTAAATGGCCCATTTTCTGAAAATCACGGATACAGTCATGTATTGCTCAACAATGAAGATACATTCTGGGAAATGCACCATTAAGTGAACATCAGAGTGTACTTACACAAACCAAGATGGCACAGCCTACTACATACCTACACTATATGGTATAGTGGCTCCAACCTGTACAGCATGTGACTGTACTGAATATTGTAGGCAATGGTAACACAATGGGAAGTATTTGTGTATCTAAAGATATCTAAACACAGAAAAGGTACAGTAAAAATACAGTATTATGGCTGGGTGTGGTGGCTCATGACTTAATCCCAGCACTTTGGGAGGACAACATGGGTGGATCACTTAAGCCCAAGGATTTGAGGACAGCCTGGGCAACATGGAGACACCCTCTCTACTAAAAATACAAAAAAAAAATCAGCCAAGCATGGTGGTCCATGCCTATAGTCCCAGCTACCTGGGACGCTGAGGTGGGAAGATCATCCGAGCCCAGGAGGTCAAGGTTGCAGTGAGCTGTGATTGCACCACTGCACTTCAGCCTGAGGGACCAGAGTGAGACCCCGTCTCAAAAAAAAAAAAAGAAAAAGAAAGAAAGAAAGAAAGAAAGAAAGAAAGAAAGAAAGAAAGAAAGAAAGAAAGAAAGAAAACAAAACAAAACACAAGGCTGGGTGCAGTGGCTCATGCCTGTAATCCCAACACTATGGGAGGCTGAGTTGGGCAGATCACTCAAGGCCAGGAGTTCGAGACCAGCCTGGCCAACATGGCGAAGCCCTGTCTCTACTAAAAATACAAAAATTAGCTGGGCTTGGTGGTGCATGCCTGTAATCCCAGCTACTCAGGAGGCTGAGGCACGAGAATTGCTTGAATTGGGGAGGTGGCGGTTGCAGTCAGCCAAGATCACACCATTGCACTTTAGCCTGGGTGACAGAGAGACTCTGTCTCAAAAAAACAAAAACATAAACAAAACAGTATTATAATCTTATGGGACCACCCCCATATATGAGGGATCCATCACTAACCAAAATGTGATCATGGGGGCATGATTATATGTGAACAAAATGCTGAGGCAGCACATATTTCTTAGACATGACAGGTAGAACTGTTCACAGGGTAGAGATCTTTCTCTTTGCTTTCTCTTCCACCTTGATGAAGACAGTGTGAGCAACTTCTCAATTAATGAAGCTTATGTTAGTTCTAGCATGTTTCTAACTGCTGTCACTTCTTTTCCCCTGGGAATTTTGAAACGCATCACTATGGATTTATGTCACCATGTCCTGAGTTTTCACATATGGCAGAAATCATTAATCAGAGTATTCTTTCCCAGTTAGCTCAGGGCTGCTAAGAGCTGACACTATCAACTGGGCTTGGTTAAGCACTTGCAATAAAGCCAATTCTGTCTTCTCTATCACAGCAGTACCAAGGGGAGCCCAAGGGGTAGCACCTCCATAAACTTCATCTGTGCCAGTGTCCAACTTAAACATTTCATTCAACTTATAATCATATCCTCCCTATGCAAGCAAATCTCTTCCTCTTCTTTCCAACCACATTGCCTCCTGAAATCCCTTTTACCCTGCAGTCTTAGGGTTTCCAAAGTACCTTTGCTTTATCTTAGTTACAGTGCCAAGATGCTTTCAAGCTTCTGCCTGCAACCAACAAGCCGCACGTGACAACCACTTTTACCCATATCATTTATACAAGTGAACAGTTTTTAAAGGTTTACAAACTATGACTCATTAGAAAACCACTTTAGCCCTGTATTAATACGCTTTAAAGCACCAAAAATTTTGTGAGAAGAAAATTCAGCAGCATATCCCCAGGTTTCAGTTTATACTTTTGTTTGGTTCTGAAATAGGTATTTGATGCTGAAATACAATCTGAAGAAGTAGAGCATCCCTGTAATCCCAGCATTTTGGGAGGCTGAGGCGGGTGGATCACGAGGTCAGGAGATCAAGACCAGCCTGGCCTGTAACATGGTGAAACCCTGTCTCTACTAAAGATACAAAAAAAAAAAAAAATTAGCCAGGCATAGTGGTATGCGCCTATAGTCCCAGCTACTCGGGAGGCTGAAGCAGGAGAATCGCTTGAAGCCGGGAGGCGGAGGTTGCAGTGAGCCAAGATCACGCTACTGTACTCTGACCTCAGCAACAGAGCAAGACTCCATCTCCAAAAAAAAAAAAAAGAAAGAAAGAAAGAAAGAAAAGCCAAGCGCAGTGGCTGATGCCTATAATCCTAGCACTTTGGGAGGCCAAGGTGGGCAGATCATGAGGTCAGGAGTTTGAGAGCAGCCTGACCAACATGGTGAAACCTCACCTCTACTAACAACAACAACAAAAATTAGCTGGGCATGGTGGCACATTCCTGTAATCCCAGCTACTCAGGAGGCTGAGGCAGGAGAATGGCTTGAACCTGGGAGGCAGAGGTTGCAGTGAGCTGAGATCGCGCCACTGCACTCCAGCCTGGGCGACAGAGCAAGACTCCGTCTCCAAAAAAGGAAAGAAGTAGAGCATCAGAGCCAGCCTGAAATTCTGATTTGAATTCCAGCCCTCTGCTGAGTTGCCCGTATACCCTGAGGTCAGTGTTATCAGGAGACTTCCCTGATGCCCCATCCTCTCAACTTCATAGAAGATTCTTGCAAAAGACCACATTGGCCAGCACAGATTGGTGCTTGTGAGGAACCAAAGGACTCTGACACTCAAAACCTCTCTGATCAAGATGCCTCATGATGAGGAAAGGCTTTTGTAAACAAAGTCTCCAATAAATATGTCATAATCATATTTCACAGCAGTGTCCCTCCCTACTCTCAACCATTAAATAAAATCATGGTTTGGAGACTGACCTGTCTACGTAGCACAAAGAACAAGCAGCCCAGACTGGAGTACAATGGCGCCATCTCAGCTCACTGCAACCTCTGTCTTCTGGGTTCAAGTGATTCTCCTGCCTCAGCCTCCCAAGTAGCTGGGATTACAGGCATGCGCTACCACACCCGGCTAATTACGTATTTTTAGTAGAGACAGGGTTTCTCCCTGTTGGTCAGGATGGTCTCGAACTCCCGACCTCAGGTGATCTGCCTGCCTCGGCCTCCCAAAGTGCTGGGATTACAGGCATGAGCCACTGCGGCTGGCAGCATTTTCTAAGATAGCCCTGTGAAACTTCAGTCACTGAACTCAGAGCTCTGTAGCCAAATGGCCTTTGAAATCACCACATATTCTGTCCACATTAAAGTCTCTGAGAAGGCCTGCACACAGGCACCTACTTAACTCCATTAAACCCAGAAACTCCTTTTTTTAAAGATATAACAACTGACGTACTGAAACCCTGGTGTTCTCAGAACCTGCTTTGAAGGAAATGCCAGGCTGGATGCTCCCTGCAGTCCATTTTCGTCTGGTGTGGGGGTGAACAAGGCCCAGTGGGCAGGGCCCAAGGCCACCCTCAACCCCACACGAATCAAGAGCTCCACCTTTATCTATTTATCTATTTGGGGATTCAATTTTTTTTTTTTTTTTTTTTTTTTTTTTTTTTTTTGGGGGTTTAATTTTTTTTTTTTTTTTTTTTTTTTTTTTTTTTGAGGTGGAGTCTTGCTCTGTCGCCAGGTTAGAGTGCAGTGGCATGATCTTGGCTCACTGCAACCTCCGCCAATTCTCCCCCCTCCGCCTCCCAAGTAGCTGGGATGACAGGCATGCGCCACCATACCCGGCTATTTTTTGGATTTTTAGTGGAGATGGGGTTTTGCCATATTGGCCATGCTGGTCTTGAACTTGCTACCACAGGTGATCCACCCACCCTGACCTCCCAAAGTGCTGGGATTACAGGCGTGAGCCACTGCACCTGGCCTATTTGGGGACTCAGTTTAATATTTGGGATAAAAGACTTCCATTTGCTAAAATAAAAAATAACTTGAAAACCACAGGGATCGTGGTAATAGCATGAGTCTTCCAATTCCTCATCTACGAGAACAGATAGGATAATCTCTAGCCTTAGCCTTCACATACCTCCTTTGTCATTTCATCAAAACAAAGATAAAAAATAACACAAACCAAGTTTCTGTGAGAATCAAATGAAATAATATACATAGAGAGTGCAATTCGCCCTCTACATCTATGGGTTCTGTGTCCTCAGATAGAAAATATTCAGGAAAAAAAAAATTCCACAAAGTTCCAAAAAGCAAAATTTGAATTTTCCATGCCGCAGGTTGTACATTGAGTCCATATGAATGAAGTGGTGTGCAGGCATTGTATTAGGTATTCTAAGGTATTATCATCTAGAGATGATGTAATGGATATGGGAGGATGTACACAGGTTATATGCAAATACTATACCATTTTACATAAGGGACCTGAGCATCCTCAGATTTTGGTATCCCAGGATACCACTGCACAGGCTCTATACTAAGAGTTTGACATATATCGTCTCATCTAATCCATTTAAAAAAACACACACACACAAAGTAGGTTCTATTGTCTTCTCACAGGGAATCAACCAAGACCAGAAAGGTGCTCAGTACAAATGCAGTGTGGGGAGGAAGCTCTTGATTGATTAGTGATGTCTGCCCTAGGCACAGCTTCAGAAAGGAGCTCAAGGAGCAAGGAGAAAGAGGGTGCCGACTGATCTAGCATGTCTTTCACAGGCACAGCCAGCAGAAAGGCAGCAGCCAGAGATGCCCATGCCTTGACTCAGTAGTGCAGCTGGCCGGAGGCCCAGGCCTCAAAGCTGAGCCCTAAGAGACTCCAAAGCCTCCTGCTCTTTCACAGGACAGCAGCAGAAAGGCAGCAGCAGAGATGCCCATGTTCACTCAGGTAGTGAGTGGCGGAGGCAGGACTCAAAGTGAGCCTTAAGAGACTCCAAAGCCTCCATGCTATGCTGCTATCTACATACATCTTTTCAGCTTCCCAAGATTTTAAGCTCCTTGGCTCACACATTTTTTTTTTAGGGCCTCCATATAACTGGGGCACATAGCAGATGCTAACAAATATCAGTTCCTCTTGTGCCTACTAGAATGTCAGCTCTATGAAGGCAGAAATTTTTGCCTGTTTAGTTCACCATTGTCTCTCCATTACTTATGTAACAGAATCTGCCACCTAGACGTTTGATAAACACTTCTTGAATAAACCAGGTGACATATGAGCAATTACATTTATCATGACTGCAACCTCATAACCACCTGGTGAGTCAGGTACACTAATTACACCCATTTTACAGATGAGAAAAACCTGGCCCAGGGAATTTACATTCCTTCTCAGGGTCTGGCAACCAGCAACGGACCAAGCCAAGATTTAAATCCATTTAAAGTCAGACTTAAACCTGACTCTGAATCCCATGCTCATAAACAGAAAACCATTTCTTAAAACTAAACCACGGAAGCAATCATTTTCGAAGCAATCATTTTCAAAGCCCTGCTCACCTGCAGATGGGAATGGCAGGCACCAGCGGCTTGGGCCAAGTGGGCGGAACCAGCAGGATGGATTCGGGAGCCGAGTTTCTCCTCTCCCCCTGCTCGCAGGGCCCCAGGAACTCCACGGCCGGGTAGATGTGGCGAGGCAGGCCGGCCTTGGATGGGGCCGCAGACACCGGCGAGGGGTCAGGGCTGGTCTTCCACATCTTGGGGGGGATCCCACAAGGCGAGTCCGTGGCAAGGCTGTTCAGGGCATCCATGATCACGGCAGAGCCAGCCACAGGGGGGTACCCAGCGGGAGCGCCGTGGTCCTGGGGTGCCACGTGAGATGAGGGCTGCGGCGAGGGGCTCCGGGAGCGCTGGGGTGAGGCTCCGGGCGGCAGGGCAACCAAGGCCTCGGCGCACGAATGCCTCCGCTTGGCACCAGGCGACGAGGAGCGGGAGGCCGGACGGGGCACGGGCGAGTGGCGGCCCAGGCAGCTGTCCTCGGCGAGGCTGGTTCGAGGTGACATTATTGGCGAGGTTCTGGGGGAATAATGAGCAGGGATGTTTTGAAACTGCGGACACAGGTCGTCGGGCCCGCCGTTATTGGGCGAGACGCAGGGCGAGGTGTAGGGGGAGAAGGTGTCAGAAATGAAGCTGGCAGAGGAGCCGCTGCTAGCGGGGCTCAAGCAAAGCGGCTCGCGGTAGCCCTCGAAGCCGGGCACGGGCAGGGTGAACCTCGGGCTGGCGGCCACCCCGGCCAGGGGCGGCTGCTCCACCAGGAGGCCCGCGTCTCTCATGCGGAGGGGGCCCACTGCCTGGATCAGTTCGTGGGACGGAGTGATCTCGATCCGAGGGCTCAGGCCCGAGGCCCCTGCTGGCTTGGCCGCGCTCAGCAAGTTCTGCGGCCCTACCCTATCCGGCTCTCCGAATCGGCCGGGGGGCTCGCCAGAGAGACTAGCAAGGGGGCTGTATGGCTTGAGGCCATAGTCCAGGACATCATCGGGGTATGCGGGTCCGGAGGGTGGGCTGGCGACCTTATGTGCATTCGGCTCTTCTGGAAAGAGAAGGGGGGAGGGGGGGTCTTTTAAGCCTCAAAACAGAACTCCCGGTGCAGAGCAATCACAGGCTGGGTTTTGTCTCATGTCATTTATTTTTTTTCAAATTCCCACCATGCCAAACCCCAAGCCAGAAGCTCCGTTCCTCACCAGAAGGAAACTGAGGCCACTTTGTCCCAGGTCCCTGGAGAAGAGAGGTCGAAGCAGAATGAGTTCTGGAAGATCCCTGGGCTAAGGGCCTCCAAACTTGGGTTTAAATGAAACCCTTCGGAGAAGTGTACTTTATCTCACAACCCCATTCACACCACCGTATACACCCACAACTGCAACAAAGGCCTCCCAAGTCCATACTTACCCCTGCTACATGACACCCTCAGACCCTCCCTCCTGCCTGATTGATTTTGCTTCAACGCTGGTCACGACCCATTAGACGGATTTCCTAACCCGCTGGTGTGGTGGGTCATGACCCGTAGTTTGAAAAGCACCAATCCAGGGCCTATGGCAGCACTCTACACACGTGACATGGACGCAGGACACAGAGAGAGACTGCACAGGCTCTGCAGCCCACGGTCCCCTGGGCTTGAATCCCAGATTTCGCACCAAGTACAAGCAGTGGCTTCATTCAGATCCAGGGCTCCTGACTCCTGTCTCGTCTGTGTCATTTTACAAATGAGGAAACTGAGGCCCAGAGCGGGGAAAAGGCCCAGCGAAAGATACGGAATTAGGAGGCTTAAAAATACCACAGGCAAGCCACTTGCCCCCCAACAGGCAGGGTCACTGCTACAGAGGTTACCTGACACCCAAACTATTAAAACCAATGGATGCAGGCTGGGCGTGGCAGCTCACATCTATAATCCCAGCACTTTGGGAGGCTGAGGTGGGCAGATCACTTGCAGTCAAGAGTTTGAGACCAGCCTGGCCAACATGGTAAAACCCCATCTCTACTAAAAATACAAAAATTAGCCAGGTGTGGTGGCGCAGGCCTGTAATCCCAGCTACTCAGGAGGCTGAGGCATGAGAATCAGTTGAAACCAGGAGGCGGAGGTTTCGATGAGCCAAGATTGTGCTGCTGCATGCCAGCCTGGGTGATAGAGTGAGATCTGTCTCAAAAATAAAATAAAATAAAGATAAAACCAATGACTGCAAAATGACCTAACTTCCTTCATTAGTGGCTGCCTACCCCAGGCTCCTGCTGCTACCTCGAAAGGCCCTACCGCTGGAGAATGCTGTTTAAGTAGAATGTTCTAGGACAGCCACCCAAGGACACTGCCACCCATCACCTCACACTGTCATTTAATTCTCAGCCTGACCCTCTTCTAGCAGACACCCTGCCTCACTGCATCCTGTACAGGTCCAGGTACATGGGGCTGCTTGGGAAATTCCCATGGAGTTAGTGCCCCCCATTCACCCCTCACTGCAACTCTACCTCCAAGGCCCCCCATCTCATCAGAGGCCCCTCCACCCTCCCCATCAGCTCACGGGGCGGCCTGGACTCCTCACTCTGATGCCTCACATCTGATCCGTCATCAGCCCTGACTGCTCCACTGTCAGGACAGAAACCAGATTCCTAGGTCTCCCCACTCAATCGCATCCACCCTGGTCCAAGCTGCCGTCCTCTCGCACGGGGACTACTGCAGTCACTTCCTCCCTGGCCTCCCCACTTTGTGGCTCTGTCAGTCTGTTTGTCACACAGCAGCCTTTAAGATGTCCATTCTCAAACCTACTATAAAGGCTTCTGGACAATTTAGATGGAACCAAAAGTCACTAACACAGCCTGTGCCCCGGCCTGCCCCCCACCCCCACCACTCCCCACTTCTCCCCAAGCTGGGTCAGCAACAACCCCTCCAACATCTTCGCTGTACTTAAGCAGCTCCTGCCTCAGAGACCTTGGGTTCCCTCTGCTTGGAAACCCTCCCCGCGAGATCCTCCCACTTCCCCTGGTTCCTTCCTGCATTTGCTCAGCCAGCACCTCCTGAGATCGGCCCATCAAAAGGATCACCTTCACCCCTTTTCCCTGCCATCTTTTCTCCACTGACACCTGCTAACAGCTCCCATCGCACCAGGCATCTGTTTAGGGAATCTCATTCTGCCAAACCAGGAGCAGGCAAACCACAGTCCACGGGCCAAATGAGGCCCATGGGTTGTGTCTGTAAATAGTTTTAGGACAACACAGCCACACCTATTTATTTACACAGGGTGAACAGAGCAAGCTACAGCTTACTCCTATACTACAACAGCAGAGTTGGTAGTTTGGGAACCGAATGGCCCCCAAAGCCTGAAATATTTACTCCTTGACCCTTTAGAGAATTTTACAACCCCACACTCGACCCAGAGCTCCATCAGTGTTGGGCCCGTGTCACTGTGGCCCAGCATTGTCTGCCAAGCACCTACCACAGGGCCTGGCACTTGCAAGCCCCCATAAACATTTGCCGAGTGGCTGAGAGAATAAGTAAATACAAGAACCATGTCCGGGGCCTGCCAGCCAGAAACAAGACCTTTTCCTGCCTTGGGGAACCCTGGGTGACCACCCCAGTGAGCCTCAGCCTCCTTGTTCCCTTTCTGGGCTGTCCTAGAGGAAATACTGTCCAGTTTAGCTAAGCTGATCTCTCGGGGTCCACATGGTACCCCCACTTCCAAAATGGCTCCCCACAGCTCTAGGTAAAAATAAATGACCCCCGCCAGGCAGCCTGGCTGGGCCCTGCCTGCCCATCTACCCTCGCCTGCATTCACTCCCTCCCTCCCTCTGTCTGAACTCCAGCCAAAGGGGAGTGTGGTGATTTTTGTTTTCTGTTTGATTTTGAGGCCATACTCAGCTGCCCATTTTGGAGTGCTATGGCACAATAATAGCTCACTGCAGCCTCCACCTCCCAGGCTCAAGCGATCCTCCCACCTCAGCCTCCCAAGTAGCTGGGACTACCAGCACACACCACCAGGCTCAGTTAATTTTTTTTTTTTTTAGTAGAGATGAGGTTTCACTATGTTGCCCAGGCTGGTCTCAAACTCCTGAGCTCAAGTGATCCTCCCACCTCAGCCTCCCAAAGTGTTGCGATTATAGGCGAGAGCCACCGTGCCTGGCAAAGGGAAGTTTTTTAAAAGCATCAAGCTCCTTCCTGCCCCGGGATCTTGGTACTTGCTGCTGCCCCTGCCTCAACAGCTCCTCCCCTGCCCACTGCCAGGCCCCCTTCTCCACATGACTAAAGCCCGTCCATGCCCATGGGCACGGCTTAAGTACTGCATGCTTCTAGAAGGACCCCCAACCACTTGACTAGCTCAGGCCCGGCTCACAGGTCCCTGCTGTGTTCTGTGCACATCTTGTCATAACGACTGAAGAACTGTGAAGTTCTCCATTTCCCTCAACCTCCAGTCTACCCCTCCTCCCTCGACCTCGAGATCCACCTCCACCAATCAGCGAATGCTATGAGGACTCTTGCTCTGCCATGCCCCTGGCACTTGGATGGGTCCTGCCACGAAACAGGCCCTCAAAAAGGATTTGTTGGCTGAATGAATGGTGCAAGTTCAGAAAAGTCGACCTGGAATAAACTATTAATCAAAGATGCCACTATCCAAACCAAAAGATAGAAGGCTATAACTCTAGATAGGGTCATTTAGTAATATCCATGAAAATTCCAAACACACATGCCCTTGGAACCACATATGCCCTCGGAACCAAGCAATGCTACTTTTAGAAATTCATCCTGGGCCAGTCATGGTAGCTCACGCCTAGAATCCCAACCCTTTGGGAGACAGAGGTAGGAAGATTGCTTCAGCTCAGGAGTTTGAGACCAGCCTGGGCAACATGGAGAAACCATCTCCAAAACAAAAAAAAATATTTTTTCATTAGCTGGGCATGGTGGCACCTGCCTGTAGTCCCAGCTACTGGAGAAACTGAGGTGGGAGGATCAAGGCTGCAGTGGCCCATGATCGTGCCACCACCTCCCAGCCTAGGTGACAGGATGTGACCCTGTCTCAAAAAAAAAAAAAAAAAAAATTCTTCCTGCAGATATACTCTCATCTGTGCAAAATGACCTGTGTATCCTTAAGATTAGTTACTACAACCCTGACTGTAATCCCAAAAGACTGGAAGCAACACAAAACCCATCTACTGGGGATGAATGAATTCTGGCTCATTCATACGAAGGGATACAATATAGCTACAAGGCCTGAAGAAGTTCTTTATGCATTGACATGGAATGACCAGTGAGATTTAGTATTAAAAGAGAAAAGCAAGCTGTATAGTGTGCACAGCATAAAAAGGATGAGAGGATGTACACACACACACACAGAGATGTACAGTGTACACAGATGTACAGATGTATACAGATTACACATACACATGTACACAGATGTACAAAGACATACACGCACAGATGTACACACACAGACAGATGTACAGGCACAGCTGAAGGATGCACAGGCTTTCTCTGGAAGTCACAAGGAACAGTGACATCCTCCAGGGAGGAGAACAAAGGAATAAGAAGACAGTGGCATGGCAGAAAGGAGACTTCCTTTGATTCATGTAATTATGTAAGAAAATAAATGTAACTCCCAAAAGAAACATTTTTAATTTTATTTCATAGGTGGTAGATGACATAACATGATATATAGTAATGAAACTCTGTTTTATGAAGCAGGAAATGGAGAGTGCAGTCCTGCCCCGCCACTAAGTAGCAGCATGATTTTGGAGAAGTGCCCCACCCAGCGGAGGCCTCAACACCTTCTCATTTATAACTGAACAGCATTCAATTGAATCAGTTTCCTTGGTGGCTTCTGGTGCTGAAATCCTTTGATTTTTCTAGCTAGCAATCTGTAAGGCCTGGAGTTCTTGTGAGGCTGTAGTTTAATGTAAACGTGTATTTGAATTCGCACATACACGCACACACACGCGCCTTCCGGGAAGGTAACAGAGCGGAGATTTTTTAATCTAGGAAAAGAGGAATGTCAAATCCATGGCCGACAACATTCTGAGAATTCGAACCAGAAAACAAAACACAAAAGTCTCTTAGCAAAAATTCCAGCCATATCAGAAAAACTGCACTGCGTCTTATCAGAAACACACCCTTGGGGCTGATGGGGACAGTCCACAGAAACGCAGTCCTGAAAACACACGTCACTCCCACTCCCTGGGAGCCCTGAAGAACAGAAAGCTCGAGTGTGCTGAGCAAAAGTATTTAAAGCATTTACATTGGTTTTCATTAATCCAAGCGGCAGAGTTTTTTCTTTTTTTTTTTTTTCCTCTTAACAAGACTTTAAATGTTTACCAGCAAGCAGGGAATAGGAAGATAATTAATAATCATTTAATTCTCAGTCCCCTGGGCATTTGACAGTAAATTTCACAAATAGCACATCATTAAAATATTTCTCTAAGTTACTGGCTGAGATTTCTCGCTATTTCTCCTTAAACAACTGCCATGCTCGCAGGCGGCTTTCTTACAGTCATCACGATGCCTGCACAGCACCGGGTGAAGTTAGTTTCATCTCAGAACCACCAAATTTTCTCAGGAGGGTTTCCAAAAAGCTTGCTTTTTTTTAACCACTTGCACGATCTTTGCTCTATTCATGTGCCGCCAAAAAATATTTACTTAATATTTCTAGTATTTAAATTCACTCACTTATTTTTTTTAAATTATTTTAAAAGGAAACTTTATACCACTACTGCAGATGGAAAATCAATGTCACCTCCATAAATAGAAGGTAGGATAAAATACAATAAAAATAAAACTTACTAAATTCAAGCAAGACACAGTGGCTGGGCAAAGACTCTGAGACTGAGGTTTTATACACCCCCACCCCGCCAATGCTCCTGTGGTATAACTCATACACACAGATGTCAGTGTTTTGAGTATAGGGTTTGATGAGTTTTGCCAAATGTCATACATTCTTGCTACCACCAACATAATCAAAATATGGAACATTTCCAGGACCCCAGAAAGTCAAGACCTAGAAACAGGGAGAGGGAGGAGTGTTAGAAAGAAAAGTGTCAACGATACAGCAGTACCTCAGTGAAGCATTACTCCTTTTGTTTGTTTGTTCTGTTTTTTGTTTTCTGAGACAGAGTCTCACTCTGTTGCCAGGCTGGAGTACAGTGGTGTGATCTCGACTCACTGCAACCTCCATCTCCTGGGTTCAAGCGATTCTCCTGCTTCAGCCTCCTGCGTAGCTGGGATTACAGGTGCCCACTACCACGCCTGGCTAATTTTTTTTGTATTTTCAGTAAAGATGGGGTTTCACCATGTTAACCAGGCTGGTCTCGAACTCCTGACCTCAGGTGATCCACCTGCCTCGGCCTCCCAAAGTGCTGGGATTACAGTCTTAAGTCACCGCGCCTAGCCTGAAATTCCACTCCTTCTGACTAGTTCGAAGAGAAAATAGCACTGAAAAATAGTTCTTAGCAAATACAACGTCCTCACTGGTGGACCACCTAAAATCCATTTCACCTACCATGGGAGGTACCTGGCCTGCATACGAGGCATCAGTACCAAAGGGAGGAAGAAGATAGAAGCAGTGATGGGGGATTTAGAGGTTGCTGCTCGAGGGCCTCTGTGCCTCCATGTCATGCACATACTGTTCCCCTTACCCGGAACCCCCTTCCATACCTCTCGACCTTACGTCTCCTAACAAGCCACTACTTATCCATCATGATTTGACCTGAACCACCCCCTCCTGGAGGCCCTCCCTGTTTCCCCAGGCTGGAGCAGGCAGCTCTTCTACACTCCCAGGTCCCACAGAGTCCTACACTGAAGTCTGTCTATGGATTCACTCATCTGTCTACCCTCTAGACTCTGACTTCTTAGAGGCAGATAGGAGTCTTACATCAATAATTATTATGAAGATAATTATAATGCAGAAAAAGCAGCTAAAATGTATTGAGAACTTACATGCAAGGCACTGTTGTAAGCACATCACATGTAGTAAATTACTCGACCCTCACAGCCACCTACCCACTGGATGCCAATAGTAGCTGCCCTGCCCCTCTCCCCGTTGTGGCAACCAAAAATGTCTCCAGGCATCGCCAAACATTTCCTGCCAGGCAGACTCGCCCCCAGCTGAGGACCATGGCTCCTGGCTTTACAGCCCCAGCATGGCACATGAGGCCTGCGCACAGCAGAGGCCCAAAGACTGCTGGAAGCGTCAACTCATGACTCACGCCCTCAACCTGAACTGATTCAGAAACGAGACGTCTGCTCACTCTCGGCCCTGGCAGGTAACGCTCATCTCTGTGGCAGGCATCTGAAAGTTCTCATTCTTATCACCCCTCCTTTCATCAAGTTCCTGGGTGCTTACCCAATAGGTAGGCCCTGTGAATATGTGGAGAAATCTCTGACCACTCCCGAAAACTGCAGGACAAGATTGCTGGGGAGGCCAGTTCAGCCCTCCTCTTTGCCCCACCAAGCAAGAGCTCTAAACTGAGACCCAGGTCTCAGAACGGAGGGTAGCACAGGGTTAGGGGACTCCAGATCCACTCCCACCCCTGGCTGTGAGACGTGGGGAAACTCCACGTCCTCATGTGTGACACGGGGTGATGACGCTGGTAATACAAGCCTGTCGGTTTCCCTAACTTCTGCAAAGCCCAAGACAGACAGAATCAACACTCAGTAAATGGGGCCTACTGGATTATTATTGAAAGAACAATCTTTCCAGTGACAGTTCTGCTCTTTCCCTGCTATAGTTACTCTATTTTACAACAACTTGAACGCACTAGTCCCCAACCCCTTCAAAAGCATTATGAAAAAAAGGAAGACATTTTATAAAATAAAATGGGTTGGTCAGCACTTTAGGAATTCTCTTTTCACCTCAGATTCTGCTGATCTTCAGAAAATGTGTGGAGGAGGTAAAATGTGCTTCCAACACCCTCTCCATTCCGCACTTTGTACTTTTCCTCCCAGGCTACCTGGGAGTGGATCAACTAAATCTTACTAAAGTGCTAGTGAGTCAGTGAGCTGCTTGTCATAACCAAAATACTAATAGCTAACACATCTATACCACTTACTTTATATCGAGAACCACTGTATGCATCTAGTATATGCTCATATTTGTCTCACAAGAACCCTATAAAGCAGGTGATATTGTCTCCCCATTTTATATAGGGGGAAAATGAGGCTCAAAGAGGGTGAGTAATTTGCCCAAAGTCACACAGCTTCTAAGTATCAGAGCCAAGATTCATTCTCAGGCAACCTGGCTCCTCCACCCCCTTAACCACTACTTTATCCTGCATCTCAGGAAAGAGGTGATTTCCTGGATGGCGACACCCTGACCCTGACACAGGGAAGCAAGGATCCCCCTGGAAAGGAAATTATTCTGGGGGCCTCATCATTTCACTCGGGAGGTAGGCTGCCCCTGACAACTGAAGATACAGATTCCTTTCTTTGGGAATGTTCACAGTCTCTCCTTTTGCCCCAGAATTGAGTCAAAGATTATTTTAAAAATCACACTCAGGCCACATAGTGGTCCCCGCCAGCGCCTCTTCCCCTGGAAGCTCTGGAGGCCTGTTGCTCACCCTCACAGACGGACACACAGCCAAGTCTGAGGTGGCCACTCGCTCAGCGCCAACCCGCCAGCCAACAGATCACTTTTGAAAAAAGGAACAGCAAGAGAACATCTTCTCTGCCTAGAACTGCAGGCGGTGGAATTTTCGGGAAGCAGAATAGTATGACCAAAATAGAAACCCAGCTAGGGAACCTCTGAGAGGCAGCCGTCCTTGGGGGGGCACGGGGAGGGGCAGAGACCAATGGAGCTTTCAGGCTTGAGTGGCTGGGAAGAGAGGAGCAGGGCCTGGCCTGGGAGCTGGATGCCCCCTCGATGGGCAGCAGGGCAACAGGGCTCCACTGATCCCTGGCCAAGCTGATCCGACCCACGGCTTGATGAGCTCACCCCGATGCCAAGGTGGTGTGAGTCCCAGGGCCTGGGTTTGGGACATCACAGTCTGTTGCCAAGGCAGCACTTAGGATGCCACAGCTGGCACCGCAGACCTGTAGCCAGAGGAAAGGGGCAGACAGAGAGACAAACCTCGCCTCCTGCCACTCACCCCGATAACTCACATAACTTCCTGCCCATCAGGGCTGCAAGGAATCCCAAAACAGAGTAGGAAGGTGGATGGATTTTTCATCTGGCGGGTGTGCACAACCTATAGAAAGAACCCCTTTGAAAAGTAATGGATTGCCTCCAAATAACAAATCTGACACTCAGCAGACTTTCAGACAAGCCCCCCTAGACCACTGCTGCCCACGCCCCACCCAGTCACACACACACACCACCTAACAGTAAGTGGATTCTCAATGAATGAATCATGTGTATTAATGATGAGAGTCAGGTTGTCACACCCTTCATTCAGAGGTGACACATACAGACACAGGGCCTGAAAGTCAAGAAATTCCATCTGGATAAATCAGGTCCAGAAATGCCAAAAAGGAAAGGGAGGACATTTGCCATCCTGTCTCGTCCATGGAACCACTGGAAAAAGTCATCCTGAATGCGATGTCTTTGCTGACCTTGCCCCAGCTAAGACAGCTGTCTGCCTTCCCCAGACGGGGCCGAAAGACAAGCTCCGTGGTGCTTCCCAGGCAGGCTGCTGCAAGGCCAGGCGCCTGGGACACAGGACCGGGGTGATCCACAAGCAATGAGGCTTGCAGACTGGCTGCTGGCATGACTGCTTGCAAAAACACGCGCACCCACATGCTGACACGTATTGCTTTTGGAGAGGGGTGGAGAAATGTATGGAATCTGCAACCCACAGGCCGCAAGGTCACCTTTTAGATGGGGGCAGCAGGGCCCAGGCATGTGGCACACACAAAAACTCATCTCCATCGTCAAATCTGGATGCGAAGAACTGTCTCTTGCTGGTTTCAAGCCATTTCCTGGGGCCCTCCTGCCTTGGAGAATTCCAGAGATATTCCTATTTTTAGTCATTCGAATAGCTTATGTCCACTGTGCCGCAAGCTTTCACGTGTACGCTCCCCTGTTCTCTCTGCAGTTTACATCAACTGCTGGAGATAGCTACTCTGAATACCTCTGTGTTACAGATGGGGAAACTGAGGCTTGGGGTGCAGGGAAATTCCCAAGACCACAAGAAGAGTCAGGGCAAAGCTTGGATTAAATTTCAGGGCTGGGGGTGTACGGGGGTATGTGGTGAGGGGCAGTGCATTGGGGGAAGGGCTGTACATGTGTAGCATGATATGTGTGCAGCATGATATGTGTGTAGCATGATGTGTATCAGTTCTGCAGATTTCATCAGTTTTGTTGTTTGTTTTTGAGATGGAGTCTCACTCTTGTTGCACAGTCTAGAGTGCAGTGGCGCAATCTTGGCTCACTGCAACCTCCACCTCCTGGGTTCAAGCGATTCTCCTGCCTCAGCCTCCTTAGTAGCTGGAATTACAGGTACCTGCCACCACACCCAGCTAATTTTTGTATTTTCAGTAGAGACAGGATTTCACCATGTTGGCCAGACTGGTCTCGAACTCCTGACCTTAGGTGATTCACCCACCTCAGCCTCCCAGTGGTGGGATTAGAGGTGTGAGACACCATGCCCAGCCTTCATCAGTTTTAAAAATATGCATCACTTATATGCAGTAAAATGCACAAATATTTCACATACATCTTGTGCCTTTGCAGATATATTTGCATATATATATATATGCACAAGACACAGAACATTTCAAGTACCCCAGAGGGTTCTCTGTGGCCCCTCTGAAGCCAGACACCCTCACCCAGGAAGAACCACTCCCTGACTTTTCTCACCATATGCTGGGTTTGACTGTTCTCGAACGTCCTTTAAATAAAATCTGGATGTATGTGTCTCACTTATTTTGCTCAACAGAATGTCTGAGCTTCACCCATATTGTGTGCAGTAGTCCTTTCTTTTTCATTGCTGTGTACTATTTCGTTGTACAAATCAACCACAATTTATCCAATCACCTTGCTGAACTCCCTCCGTTTTTAAAACATTTGAGATTAAACTCGTGATTTAGCAAGGTCTGTGTCTAACAGAAGAGAGTACAGTGCATGACAGAGAACAGACCTCAGAGTGGCTTCCTCACCAAAAGGAGAAGGAAAGATCTGGTCAGAAGAGTTCCCCAGAAATAGACTTTAGATAATCCTCCTGCAATAGGACTCGCCACGGCTAAACCCACCCACTCTGTCAAAGGCCTGCAGAAGACGACATGAGCAAGGGAACATCTCTTCTTTCCATCCTCTGCCCAACTTAGCAAAGAGTCCCCCTCTCCAACCAGCCACCTCTGAGAGTTTGGTCTCATATTGATCCTCACATCCCCTCGCACAGCCTGAAAGGCTGATTTCCATTTTTCCTTCAGGCAACTTAAAATCCAAGTGGAAACTTCCCTTTGAAGACAGTGGGGCCTGTGTAACCCTTGGCCGGGGGCAGAGATTTAAAATTAATGCCTTCTTGACTGACAGCTTCTTTATTTATACTTTTCCCCAGGAGCTTTCATTTCAGTGCCATGTTCCCGGGGGTGGGCACACTTCATCAGTGGCCCCTGCCAACCCCCTGGTTATTAAGACATTCCTCCCTACTCCATGGCAACAGAGGTGATGTCACCCTTTGCGGATTTCAGAGCTGCAGCCCACCTTCTTAGGATTCTACAGGTAAACAGCTCCTTTCCATAGCCTTTAAAATAACTTTAGCAGGCATTTTAGACTTGGGTTTGTTTTTCTCTCTCATTTAACACTCTCACTTTTGCAGGCACGCCCACGCAGGTCTGTTTTGATAAGGACCTTCATAAATCCTGAGCTTTGCAGGCCACTTTCTTCCCTTCAGGCCCAGCTAAAGAAACGCTCTTTTTCCAAAACCTCAGATTACAAGGTCAAGAGGGTCCCAAATACCAACTCAGGAAAAGCAATCTCCCCACTCTGCATGTGGCTTACAGTCTGCCTTTGGTATATTTCTTCCACAGAGGGAAAAGCATTAAAGATTCCAGTGCAGGGCTTTAGATCCAAATGCCCAAGAGGCAGGCAGGACCATCCACCAAGATGGAGAAAGAAACAGAAAAATAGCAGAGCTCCCCATCAGTTCTCATTTCTACCTTAGCCAGGAGTTTTCCAGTGAGTATAATCCCATTAGGACAGTAGCAAGACACAATTTATAATTCTATAAATATCAGCTATAAGAGGTGAACGTGCACACATCCCACCGTACATGAGACACATCAGACAAAGTTAGAGACAGCAGCTACATACGGCGTCCTGCTGCCCTCCAGGGCCACATTCTGGCTATGAGATACAGTGCTGATGGCAGGCACCTAGGACTCTAAGTGCCCAAGTTCAAGGCCTGTCCTGCCATTTACCAATGCAGACTCTCAGCAAAGTTACTTTACCCCCAAGAGCCTGATCTCACTGGTCTGGGATGCAGTCTGAGAATTTCTAATGTAGCCAGAACTGAGAGCCCCTTGCCACCCATTCTACATTTTTCAAAAGTATTTAACCTGCCACCTGATATGGCTGGAGAGCCATGAGAACCAACCTAAATAACACTGCTTTAAAGTTTCAAGAGCCTCCACTCCTGATCAAAATCTATGCCACCAAAAGAACGCAGGGGCTTGAATTTAGAAGCCAAGATACCATGTGTTTCACAGGGAAGAATGAGTGAGGCAACTTCAACCTCATTTCCTCTGCCTCCCTGCAAGGCCGATGCTCAATTCTAGCCCTCATTTCACCTTTCCAGCTGCACCTGGAGACGTTATTTGTCCAAAGCAGGCTTATTAAGGTCTGTCCTTAACTCAACAGAGAAGGCAATGTCTCTGAATGTCACATGTGTTTAGTGAACCTGCTTGCTTAGTGTAGAACACTATTTTTAGCAAGCACCAAACACATACACATATACACACACACACACACACACACACACACACACACACACACACACACACACAGATACTGTATCACAGCACCTCGTATGTCCCTATTTGTTTACCAGACTATGACCCATATTGGCCTGGGGGCCAGGAACCATATCTAATTTGTGTGTATGCCCCTACAGGGTCTGGCACAAAACCAGCTTTCAGTGTGTTTGCTGAAAGAATGGGGTTTTAATTGTGCCCTGTGAATGGATCGAGAGCAGCTGTTCCTACACTGCAGTGCCAGTGAAATTAGGGAATGGGACACAGAAGAGTCTGTGAGTGCTGAGAAATGACATCAAAAGCACGTGGGGGGATATGAAGTGGAGAGGGGAGGTGGCAAGGTGTGGGTGGGGGGTGCAGGGGGTATGTGATGAGGGGGCAGTGCCCAGGGGAAAGGGCTGCCCATGTGTAGCATGCACATGCATGGTGGGTGTGTATACAGAATCTGCGGATTTCATCAGCTTTTTAAAGGGCTGTGACCTCAAAAGTTTAAGGATCACAGGAATAGACTCTATAAAACAACAAGCAGTGATCAGAAGGAACCTGTTTTCCTTTCTGAAAGGCCAAGGTTGGCATTAAATGCTTTAGCTTACCAGGGATTGAAGGAGGGCTGCACCAGACTGTTGAGGCAAAGCAGATGTGAGCATTCCCCACATATCTGTCCCCACAGTAACTGGAGATCTGGCATCTCTGGAGGTGACTAGGAATCCCCAGTACCCACCTGTCTCTCTCAGCATATTACAAGTTGGGGGAAGTAAGAATCCATTGCATTCACAAGCATGCATAAGGGAATTCAGCTTCTGAACTGTCTGCTGACAGCCAGCACATCTTCCCCCTCCAGGGTGGGATCAGTGGCCCCATCAGGACTCCCACATCCCTGCCCCCAGGTCTTTCTGTCACTGTGTACTTGGTTGTCTCCTCCACTTGAAAGAAAATCAAGAGTCTTCTTTGCACATCTCTAGTGAATAAATTTGAAACCTAGACAGATAAAATGGATAATTTCCCAGAAAGATAGTTTACAAAAATTGACTCCAGTAGAAATAGAAAGTGTAAAGAGACCAATTCCCACAGTATAGAGAAAGCCATCAAGAAACAACTCCACAAAGAAGTGCCAGGTCCAGGCGGCTTCACAGAGGAATTCGACCACAGCTTTAGAGACCAGGGAGTCCCAGGGAGACAGAAATTGTTCCTGAGCATAGACAAGGAAAGAAATCTGAACCTGATAGCACACAAAATAGGACAATATGAGTATCACTCATGAATACTGAAAAATTCTTAAATATTATCTGATGCCACCACCACCTTAAGAAAATAATACAAGTGGAGTCCATACCAGGGATGTTTTCACATAAAGAAATCTAATAATGTATGCCAACATATTAATAGGTCTAAGAAGAATAAGATATTTTTCCATAGATTCTTAAAAAAGCCTTTGATATAATTCAACTCGCATTTGTAATAAAAACTCTGAGGGAGAAAAGAAAGAACTAATACTTCCTTTACATAATTCATACACCTCAATTCTAAAGCCAACACTGGAGGTCCTCCTCCAAGGCAAGGATGCCCACTGGCTTCGCTATCATGTAACACTCTACTGGAGGTATTAGTTAATACGATTAGACAAGAGAAAACAACAGAGGCACAATCAGAGGCGCTAGCTCAGAGAGGGCAAGATCTGGGTCTCATTCCTCATTGTGACCCTAGGATCTAACACAGTGGGTGCTCAGTAGCTGAATGAGTAAATAAACAATGGTTCATATTAATTGAACGCCTCCATTAACAAAAGCAAAGGTTTACTGCAACACTAGTAACAGATCACATGCTGTGTTGATTTAAATGGATTAACCTATGCAAGGCAGACAACAACCCTGTGAGGCAAGTGGTATTATTTCAGCCATTTCACAGATAAGCTGACAGAGGTCCAGAGAAGCTAGATGACTTGTTCAAGATCACCTTGTAGTAAACAAGGTTTTCAATTCCAGCCCTGCCATGGTCCCAGACGCCTTGCGAACTGGTTTGTATGTGTCTCTCACCAAATGAGAGAATGAGGAACCTCACACAGTTCAGAACACATGATATGGAGCAAGGCTGCCCATTTTGGGAAAATTACTTTACCTCTCTGTGCCTTAGCATCCTCCTCCGTAAAACACGGGTGATAATAGTGCCTGCCTGCTAGGGTTGGAGAGGAATCACATGGGCTAATGAACGTCTGCTACACGCTAAACTCCATAAAACGAGCATCCGAGTTCCCCAAAATTCCCTAATATACCTTCACCAATTCTAACAACAATGTCTGTCCCATTAGCAGTACCTTTCCCTCCTTGGTTTTTGCCAAGCTCATGCCCAGAGTTAAGGGTAGAACTTTACATGCATCACCAATATGTTGCCATCTGGGACAAAACCTAATAACAGGATAAAGGCTAGCGTTCACCCCTGAGGAGTTCTCATACAGAAGCAAAGAGAGGTGACTGCTATTAACATCTGGGTGACCCAGAGCCAGAGACACATCTGGGAGTTCACAGTAGCCTCTCAAAACTCACCATGTCCCTTCTCTTTTTTTTGTCTGGTTTGTTGGTTTGAGACAGGGTTTCCCTCTGATCCATGGGCTGGAGTGTAGTGGCACGATCATGGCTCAGGGCAGCCTCGAACTCCTGTTTAAGAGATTCTCCCACCTAAGCCTCCTGAGTAGCTGGGAAGCTGGGTCTACAGGCATGCGCAACTAGGCTAAATTGTTTTAGTTTTCATTTTTATTAGAGATGAGGTCTTGCTCTGTTGCCCAGGCTGGTCTTAAAGTCCTGGACTCAAGCGATCTTCCCACCTTGACCTCCCAAAGTGTTGGGATTGCAGGCATGAGCCGCTGCTCCCGGCCACGACATCCCTTCTCTTCCTGGGTGCTAACTCTTCTGTGCTGCCTACTTCTCAGCAAAGAGTAAGTGCTTCCCGGATTCCAGAGTATTACTCTGTACTCCTTAAGTGTGGGCTTCATGTAGTAAAGTCTTCCAAAGAGTTTGAAGAAACTGACAAAAGCTACCTCTGCCGGGTAATCAAGGTTAACATCAATGATAAATGATATGGATAGTACACATTTTTTTGTTTTTTGTTTTTTTGAGACAGAGTCTCACTCTTGTAATCCAGGTAGCCCAGGCTGGAGTGCAGTGGTGCCACCCACCTCACTGCAACCTCCGCCTCCCGGGTTCAAGCAATTCTCCTGCGTCAGCCTCCTGAGTAGCTGGAATTACAGGTGCCTTCCACCATGCCTGGCTAATTTGTGTATTTTTAGTAGAGTTGGGGTTTCACCATGTTGGCCAGGCTGGTCTTGAACTCATGACCTCAGGTGATCCGCCCACCTCAGCCTCCCAAAGTGTTGGGATTACAGGCTTGAGCCACCACGTCTGGCTAGATAGTACATACTCTTGATACGATGTGATGAGAAGGGGCCTTTATCTTTGTGGGCTTCCTCCTGAAACCCTAGAGCCCTAGTCTAATGAAGGGACAGTCTACAATACAACCAACAATCCTCAAAAACAGTGAAGGTCACAAAAAACATTCCCAATCTGAATGAGGCATAAAACTCAATAATGTGTCAATATTGGTTCGTTGATTACAATAAATGCACCATACTAATGTAAAACATTAATAACATGGGGAAACAGGGTAGGGGGTATATGGGAACTCTCTGTGCTATCTTTGCAACTTTTCTGTAAATCTGAAACTGTTCCAAAAAATAAAGTTTTTTTTTAAAAAAAAAAAAAAACAGATTCCAGGGCTTTCATTGTGGTCATTTAGATACCCATCTGGTGGCCACCAAGCACCACTTGCCAAGAAAACTATAAAAGTACCTCCCTTCAGATTTGGCTTGGAAACTATTTCCCCGGAAATCCCCCCACCCCACCCGACAAGAAAAATAAAAGCTGATTACGAATCTGGGAGGGGTGTGAGTATTTGTTCCCTGAAAAACATGACTTTAATCTTAATGAACAGAAAGACCACGGATGTTAGTGCGGATCATTTGCAGATTCTTAATTGTATCTTTTCAAAGCAAAAGATGTCCTCCAGATTGCAGCTCTAGAAGACTGCTCTCTTCTGCTAATTATTTCCATCTCCAGCCAAAACACAAAATTATTGCTAATGACCATCTCTCGGTATCCAAGTGAAGACAGGATACCCAAAGCTAAAGCAAATCCCTCACCTAAGGTGGCCAGAGAGGACACCGAGGGAAGTTAAAACTTTATTATCTGTCTAACACAGTGCCTGTGGGAAACATCAGGCCACCAAGCCTCCTCGATAGGCTTCCCACACGAGCCAGTGAGCACAAGCCCTTCCTACGCACCAGATGTAGGCAAGCCCAGAGTGCGTCTGGAAGCTACCAACAGGCCTGCCCCTGAGCCTTCAACAAGCATTGGCTGGGCTGGGCTGGGCTGTCAAAATCAGGAAGCCTGGTTGGGTTTTTTGTTTTTTTCCAAGACAACCTGCTAACCAGAAATACACAGTGAGGTTGGGTGTGTGGCCTCTTCCCCCCCACCTCCTCCCTCTAACGAATGCTCCTGTTAAACACGTGAAGTGACAGATGAGCATTGGGCCCAGCCTGGGGAAGTCCCCAGCCCCCAGCGACTGAGGGCACTTGGAGGCACAGAGTGACAAAGTTCAGGCAGAAAGAGCCTGTGTCCTTCTGAATCCACGCCGCAGCTGCCCCCCACCCCACCCCATAGTAGAAGTTCACTTAATATAGCTCAGACCAGTCCTCTCGTGGGTGATAAGTAATGGGTTCAGCAGCAGCAGCAGAACCCAGGGAGGAAATGGGCCGGCCTTATAATACCAAAGTTTTTAACCCTCTCCAGCATCAGACAGACAACCTCTTCCTCAGTTTCAACACAAAGTCCCCATCAACCACTGCTCACAGGAGGTGATGGGAACTGCATGGCCTCACTTCAGTGCCTGGAGGGAAGGAGAAGCCTCCTAGCCTTGATAACTGGGTTCAGCTGCAAGCCCCCCCCTTTTTTTTTTCGCAACCCCTCCCTGCTAACTCCATTCTTTGCTTCCTCACCTCCTCCCTCCAAAGGCACAGAAATCATGTCCCTTGCCCTTTGACAACCCAGTCCCAAGCAAGAGGCCAGCAGACGGCACCCGCTCCCCAGCCTTGGGACCTGCCTGCCACCTTTTGTTTTGCTGAGAGTGACCCTCAGGGAGCACTCACAAGCAACCAGAAACCGGTGCCCCTATAGGGCAAGAGGGAGCCAACCACCCCCTAAGGGTGGCAGTGGCCACGGACGCCTCCCCTTCCTGGCACCTGGGTAGGGGTACCCTCCCTCCAGGCCCCTTAGGAAGAGGGGCAGCTGGAGCCAAGAGGACTCCTGTGCCCAGTCCCCAGGCCTGAGCCCCTGGCGGGCTCAGGGGCCAGGCCAGGGGGAGCCTCCACCGACCTTCGTTCGGATTCAAATACTCATAGTCGAAGAGGATGGAGAAGTCAAGCTCGTCTTGGGGGCTGCCCCCGGGCTCGTGGCCTGGGGCGTCCCCGCCGTCAGGTTGGGGCTGCTGCTCGGGGGCGTTCATGGTGCGCAGGGCGGGAGGGCTGCGGGGCTGGGGGCGAGGGCGGGCGCGGCTAGCTCTGGGACCCCTCGCGGGAGGCTGGCGGAGGCGGCTTGAGCGGCAGGGTCCCTTTCCTCGTGGGGACGCACGCCGGGTCCGGGGTCTGCGCGCCTGGAGCAGCGGGTCCTGGACGCGCCCGGGGAAGCTGAGCGGCGGCGGCGACGGCGGCGCGAGCTTCCTGCTCCGGAGGCACCTGTTGCAGCCCGGGGAGGGCGGGGGGGCGCGTGGAGGCGGGGACAGGGCGGCCAGGCCGGCGGGG
>NW_016808980.1:2448806-2459259 GCF_001698545.2 Rhinopithecus bieti
AGGGCGGCCAGGCCGGCGGGGGCGGGGCCGCCACCCGGGGACCGGAGGGGAGGGGCGCGCGGCCTGGGTTGGCCGGTGCCGGGAGGAAGGAGGTTGCCCGCGGACCTGACCGCACCGTCCTGGGCCACCGCTGGGCGCTGGGGCGGCCGCTGTCTCCCACCCTCCACGGGTGAGCGCGACACGCCGTGCGCGAACCAGGGTCTAGACAAGAAAGCTGCCGCCACTAGGACTTTTGCCCTAAGGGACCCACTGGCCCCACACTTTCCTGCTTTTCTTCTCCATGGGCTGGAAGGGGGTTTCCACCCACTTCTATTGCAGACCCGTGTCTCCAGGCATCTCCGTATGCCCATGGGGGCGGCATGATTTTCACAGTACTTCAGACACCTGCATGGCCCTGAACTCAAGTCCCCAGAGCCTGGGAAGGAATCAGACTGACAGCACTAGTCCCCTCGTTACAGCTATGCCTCCTGGCCACCTACCACGTGCCAGGTGCTGGGCATCCAGCAGGAGCCAGACACTGTTGCCCTCAGAAGCTCAGGCTCTGGTAGTGGGAGAGACCTGAAGGAGAGAAACGGGACAAAAAGTATCTCCTTATGGGGCCAGGAGAGAACTCACCAGGGTAAAGGTTGGGGAGGGTTTAGTCCCTTGGGTGGTCAAGGAGGACCTCTCTGGGGAGGTGACATTTGAAGAATCCTGATTGATGAGGCGATCTTGAGGAAGCGTGTTCTGGCTATGAGAACCAAAACACAGAGCCAGAGCTCGAGGGGGCTGGGTGTGCTGGAGGGAGAACGAGGAGTACAGTTCTGATGGGGCGGTTGGCAAGTGACAAACACGCCTGGCTGCTTGTTTAAAGCATGATTCCCAGGCCCCTCCCTGGAGCTTCTGATTCCATAAGTCTGAATACAGACTCGTGGATATGTATTTTTAATTAAGCACCCAACGTGAGCATTAATGAACAGGTACATTTGGCAAATGCTGCATAAGGACCCAGTAACTAAGGAACACCCTCCAATAAAACTCTGCAGGGGCTCTGCCAACTTAACTGAAGTTGGAATCAGACTCACAGAGGTCGAAAAGATCAAAACAGTGTTCTTCAACCCTTCCCACACATTACAATCACCTGGGACACCTTTCACACACCCGTGCCAGGCTGCAATCCAAACCCACTGAAGCAGAATGTCTGAATTTTGTTTGTTTGGTTGGTTGGTTTTGTTTTTGAGGTGGAGTCTCACTCTGTCGCCCAGGCTGGAGTGCAGTGTGGTGCCATCGTCGGCACTGGCAAGCTACTACCTATCGGTTCACACCATTCTCCTGGGCCTCAGCCTCCTGAAGTAGCGGGGCACTACAGGCACGCCGCCACCTGAGCTCGGCTAATTTTTGTAGTTTGTTGTAGCAACGGGGTTTCACCGTGTAGCCAGGAAGTCTCGATCTCCTACCTCGTGATCCGCCCACCCCAGCCTCCAAAGTGCTGGAATTACAGGCGTGAGCTACCTGCATCCGCTGATTTTTTTTTTTTTTTTTTGTTTTTTTTTTTTTGTTAATTTCAGCAGAATCAGTGTTGAGAATGAGAAGATTAGATGGGAGAGGCCTTAAGATCCTCGTGAGAACCCAGCTTGACCTCAAGTGATTCGAGTCCTTCCCCATGTGCCAGGAGGAATTGAGGACACACACTCTTCAGGGGGAGCCATCTCAGCTCCATTAAGGGGATTTGTGCCAAGCCATCCATCATTCCACAAATATTTATTGAGCACCTGCCTGGCACTGCCACAAGATGTTAGGGATGCAACCATAAACAAGCCACAGCCTCTCCCTTCATCATGTGTATGCCCTAAAAGCAAAGAAGCACAGTTATGAACGGGGTTTTCCAAATTGCACTCAGACCAGTGGTTCTTAACCCAGACTACACATTAGAATCACCTGGAGAACTGTTAAAATTTGTATTCAAATACCTGAGCACCACCAGACGTCGATTTGATCAGAATGTCTGGGGTTGGGACTCAGGCATCAGTATTTTGTAAAAACTCACCAGATGCTTCCAATGTGTGGCCAGAGATGAGAACCACTTTAGTTTAGACTCAAACTCTATTGCAGGGGCCTGGGGCTGGCTCAGGACTCATTTCAGAGTCTTGGGCAGCACCTCCTGGTTGTCAGAGCATAAAGAAATTCCAGCCTTTGTTTCCTAAGGATAAGCACTTCTATGCCATGTGTATCCAACAAGCATCTTGCAGGTGGCTGATGCATTTAGGTGGAGGAGGGAAGAGTGATGACCCCAGCTAGGATACTTATAGACAAGTATCTAGAAAGAGATGGATTCTTCTGGGTCCTTATGACAGGGACCCAAGGTCCAGATGATGAAATTCTGGCCAATAAACAAGAAAACCAGGCTTCCCCTGTGCTTTAGAAAAGGAGAAAAGCTGGGAATGCCTCCCCACATCCTTTCTCATCCCTCCATCCCATAATTATTAGGTGCCACTAAATCTAGTGGACACTTGTTGATTGTGCCTACCCAGAATAATTCCTCTCTTCTTCTCATAACAGCACCCCAGTGTGTTCCTTGGGGAAACTACTCTAAACATAATCTTGTTAGAGCTTTCAACCTAGCTGCTCCACCTTCCCCAAGCAAAGAAGTGGATGAATGATCCAGACTGGGCCAGTCAGAGAATTTTATCTCCACTAGCCTAAGATCCACTAAGGCAGGGGCTATGACCACCTCATTTGCAGCTTTACGTACAATGGATGTGTGGCTAAAAGGAGGATGGATAAGTAGATGGATGGATGGATGGGTGAATGGAGGATGGATGGCTGGAAGATGGATGGATGGATAGGGGATGGTTGGATGAATGGATGGATAATGGATGGAGGAGTGCATGGAGGGTGGATGGATGGAAGGATGGATGGATGGAGGATAAATGGTTGAATGAAGGATACATGGATGGATTGATGGAGGATAGATGGATGAACAGATGGATGAAAGAGTGAATGTGTTGCATGGATGAATGGATCCATTAATCAATGGAAGAGTAGATGTTTGCCTGGATGGATGCAGAGTCTGACTCTCGTTAAAATCCTTAGAGTTTTCTTTAAGGGTCCTCCACCCTGAGGCTTACCCTGGCCACCCAACTGCTAGGGCAAGAACCTAAATTCTTACCCCAACTCCACTTCCTCTTCAGCTACCCAACGATAAAATGAGATATTAAAGGGAGGATCACTTTGCAGCTGATCAAGTGCTACAGGAATTTCAGCCTGATTCAGGACAGTTCAGGACAGTCTAACTGCCTTCATTGTCCCTCTGAACAGTGGATATATTTTCAAAGCTTCTGGGATTTGGAGTCTGGACTATTGTAATCAGAGTTGTTTAAAAGGAAGTGGTTCAGACTAGGTGCCAACCCATAAAAGAGTTTCTGCTGGACAGTGGGGAGTAAAAGGGTCTTCTTCCCTAAAGGTTACCTTGAAGGGTGGTAGCTCGGGCTGTGGGAAAGGCATATTTTCAATTCAAAAATAAATAATCTGTGCTCTTAGGAACAAGGTCCAGGAGAAGAATGCATGACTTTTATGCACTGAGAGCAACTCTGGGAGGTGGAGGGATGGGGGTGGGATGGCGGCCTTCACAGGGCAGCTCTGTCAACTTTCTCTCTATCCCGTGTCCGGCCTCCTTTGGACACCCTGGCCTTTGAGTTTTTCCTCAGCCTCTCCAACCGAAGTGCAACAGAAGGCTAGTGAAGCTAGTGAGACTTTGAAACTTCCAGCATACGTTGGTACTATTTGACCCTGGAACTATTTGGCCCAGGAACTCAGCTCTCTTCAACATGCACTTAATCCCAGAGTCTAATTACAGCCTGAGATAGGTGCCATGAAAGGCAAGGAGAATGTGTTCTGGAGCTTATGTCAAGGAAACCTGATGTAGACAGGGAATTCAGGCAAGGCTGCCCTAGGGAGGTGATGTTTAAGCTGGGACTGGAAGGCTGGTAGAAGTTAGTTAGGGAATGACAAGGGGAGGTACTAACAGAGCAATGAGGGAGTATGTGTAAAGGCTCTGAGGCAGGAGGAATATGAAACAATAGAGGACTCCAAAGAAGACACGAGTGGCAGGCGCTCAGGGAAGGATGAGAAGATGGTGCAAGATCAGGCTAGGAGGTAAGTGGGGCCCAGGAGACCATGTTGAGAGTTTGGGACCCGAAAGCAATTGGAAACAATTGGAGAGTGTTAGGCAGCACATGACAGAATCATAGGTGAGTTTTTAAGAGGATGGCTCTGGGTTCTCTGAGGACGCAGAATTGCAGGGGGCAAGGGTTGAAGCAGGAGGACCAACTAGGCAGTTTTTATAGTCATCCAGGCAAGAGATAATGGGGGCGTGAACTACAGAGATAAGTGGTAGCCATAGAAATAAGAAAACGTGGACGGATTCACAAGACTCATAGACTCTCATCCTTTGGTCCATCTGTGAGTTACCTCTCTTCCTCTTCTAGGCTTCCTTAAAATGGAGCATAATTTGGGTCCACCTGGATAGAAATAGTCAAGAAGCACTGACTCCTGAAGCACCTTCAAGAAGCTCCTCCTGGCTCTGCATCCCCAGGCTGCTTCAAGATTGCCCTGGAGTTACCCACCACCTACAGCTCTGCCTTCCTTTCCACCTTCTGGTAGAAAGCTCATTTTAATCTACAACCTGAGCCTCTCCGCAGAAATCCAGGCTTGTATATCCAATGCCAATCCAACATCTCCACTGGGGCGTCTAACAGGCACCTCAGTGTGAATGTGTCGGAAACCAAAGCCTACATCTCCAGCTGTTCCTGCCTCATTATGCCTCAACTCAAGTATTGCTCTGCCTGTAATCCAGTTCTCCAATCAAACACCGAAGAGTGGTTCTTGAGTCCTTGTCTCTTCTCATGCCCACATGCAAACCCTCAGCAAATGCAGGCAGTTGCACCAAATGTAACCCAAAGCCACCCATTTCTCACTAACTTCACTATTCTTCCTCCCACCTCCCAAGAATCCAGGCCTTCATTATTTGTTACTTGGACAACTGCAGAAGCCTCCTCCCTGGACTTGCCACTTCCACGTTTGCCCCTGTGTGGAGCAACCAGAGGGAGCCTTTAAAAAATACACATCTGATAAACCCTCCAGTGGCTTCCCATTAAATTAAAATTAAATAGAAAGCCCTTGGTCTGCAAGGCCCTACGTAAGCTACATCCCACCTGGCTCTCCTTGGGTATCATCTCCTGCCATTCTCCCCTTCTCTTACTCCCTCTGCCACCCTGATCGTCCACCTATTCCTTGAAAACGCCCACATGACCCCACTCCAGGGCCTTTGCACCCACCATTCCCTCAGATATTTCCTGGCCGCTACCTCTCTTTGTTCATTTCACAGCTCAAAAGTCACCTCTGAGAGACCTTCCTTGCCTGTCCTAATAAAAATCACATCCCCCGGCATTCTCTGTCTCCTCACCCTGCTTCATGTTCCTCGTTGCCCTTTCCACATGGTATATTTTATTCATATGTATATTTCTTCGTCAGTTTGTTGCCTGTTCCTTTCACTTGAGTGCAGTCCCCACAAGGGCAGGGATATTTGTCTGTTTTCTTCCCTGGGGTATCTAGAGTTGCCAAGTTTAGCAAATACAAATACAGGACACCCAGTTAAATTTGAATTTTAGACAATGAACGCTTTTCTTAGTAGAACTATGTCCCAAATAGTATGTGGGACAGACATAAACTAAGAAGTTATTCATTGTTTACCTGAAATTCAAATTTAAGTGGACATCCTGTATTTTTATCTGGCAACCCCAGCTGTATCCCCAGATTCTAGACTGGTAGCCAGTACATGGTAGGTTCTCACTAAAAAGCAGCTGAAGGAGTGAATGGAAGAATGGCGCCCAACAGAGCTTCTACCTGAGAGATCAATCAGTGAATAAAACTGCACCATTAGGAGAATTCAAGTTCCTTCTTTGCTCAGCTTAATGGGACTCAACAGGGATGTCCTGAAATTTAGCAGTGTTTTATAGCCTTGGCAGCCCAGCCTCTAGCCTGGTTCCAATACCTGTAATTATTTGTAGAGAAATAACATTTCATCTGACTCAATGGCTTCAGGGAAATTCTACCTGCACATGTTCCTTAAAAAGAAAAAGAGCCTGGTATGGTTGTGCACACCTGTAGTTCCAGCTACTTGGAGACTGAGATGGAAGGATCGCTCAAGCCCATGAGTTTGAGGCTGCAACGCATGACAATTGCACCTGTGAATAACCACAGCCCTTCAGCCTGGGCAACATAGCAAGACCCCGTCTCCAAAACAAGGAGTGAGGCACAGAAAGAAAAAGACTATTTATAAAAGACAATGTTCTGTTACAGAAAATACATAAAGGTCTTGAGTTTTTTTGGGTTTTTTGTTTGTTTGTTTGTTTTTTGAGATGGAGTTTCGCTCTTGTTGCCCAGGCTGGAGTGCAACAGCGCAATCTCAGCTCACTGCAACTTCTGCCTCCCAGGTTCAAGTGATTCTCCTGCCTCAGCCTATAATAGCTGGGATTACAGGCATGTGCCACCACACCCAGCTAATCTGAGTTATTTATAACAAGACTAGTACATTTGAATCCCTTCCACCCCTTCCAGGCTGACCTTCCTGCTGTAGGTCAACGGCATGAAGACATAAATGTTTGACCAAGCCTGGAGTGATCTTGTGGTACATTAAAGAACAACCCACAGCTGGGATGCCCAGGATCCAAACTGAGTTCTTTCTCTAACTCATTCTGTGACCTTTAAGCAAGACACCTTCTGTGCCTCAGTTTCTCCATCTGTCAAATGGGAGGAGGTGAATTAGATAATACCTGAGTTACCATTTCAGCTCTAAAATTCAAGGATTGTTTAACAAGGAAAACCAAGCTAATCTGAGTAGCAGCCGGGGCTCGCTTCATGGGATGTGACATGCAGAGTCACACAGCACCCCGCACCTGGAACAGCCTGTGCTTAGAAGGAGCCTGCACTTGGTTGAGTGCTCTGCTGTTGACATTTTTTAAATCCTGAATACTTTTTGAACAAGAGGCGATGCATTTTCATTTTGCACAATGCCCTGAAAATTATGCAGCCGGCTCTGATAGTGTACAGATGCTCCTCAACTTATGGTGAGTGACATCCCGATATACCCACGATACACTGAAAATATTGTTGGGTTGAAAATGCATTTAGGCAGGGCATGGTGGTTCATGCCTATAATCCCAGCACTTTGGGAGGCTAAGGCAGGAGGATGGCCTGAGGCCAGGAGTTTGAGACCAGTCTAGGCAACAGAGCAAGACCCCGTCTCTGTGAAAAATAAAAATAGGCCAGGCGCGGTGGCGCAAGCCTGTAATCCCAGCATTTTGGGAGGCCGAGATGGGCGGATCACGAGGTCAGGAGATCGAGACCATCCTGGCTAACACAGTGAAACCCCATCTCTACTAAAATACAAAAAATGAGCCGGGCGAGGTGGCGGACGCCTGTAGTCCCAGCTACTCGGGAGGCTGAGGCAGGAGAATGGTGTGAACCCGGGAGGCGGAGCTTGCAGTGAGCTGAGATCCGGCCACTGCACTCCAGCCTGGGAGACAGAGAGAGACTCCGTCTCAAAAAAAAAAAAAGAAAAGAAAAGAAATTAGCCGGGCTCCCATTTGAACCCCAGGAGCTTCAGGCTGCAGTAAGCCATGATTGCACCACTGCATTCCAACAGAGTAAGACCCATGTCTAAAAAATAATAATAATAGGCCAAGCACAGTGCTCATACCTGTAATCCCAGCACTTTGGGAAGCCGAGGAGGGTGGATCACCTAAAGTCAGGAGTTCAAGACCAGCCTGGCCAATGTAGTGAAACCCCGTCTCTACTAAAAATATGAAAATTAGCCAGGCACGGTGGCAGGTGCCTGTAATTCCAGCTACTCGGGAGGCTGAGGCAGGAGAATCACTTGAACCTGGGAGGCGGAGGTTGTAGTGAGCCGAGATCGTGCCATTGTGCTCCAGCCTGGGTGACAAGAGTAAAACTCCATCTCAAAAATAATAATAATAATAATATATACAAAGAAAATGCATTTAATATGCTTAACCTGCTGAACACCGTAGCTTACTAGCCTACGTTAAACATGCTCAGAACATTTACAGTCACCTACACAATTGATTTTGGACAAAATCACCCAACACAGAGACTACTTTATAATGAGGTGTTGAATATCTTCTGTAATTTATTGAATACTATACTGAAAGAGAAAAACAGAATGGTTTATGGGTACCCAAAGTACAGTTTCTACTGAACTCATATCGCTTTCACACCATCGTAAAGAAATCCTAAATCAAACATCGTAAGTCAGGGACCATCTGTATAACACACAAGTCACAAATTTTCATCATGAACTCCATGTCCTAATAACCTCCCATTATAATAAAACACTGTTTATAAAAGGCAGGCACTGAAACGTTTTAAGTCGGATTCGAAAAGTGGGAACATTCTTTACCAGACTCCAGAAACAATCTCCCTTCAACGGAAGCATTCCCTGGGACTCATGATCACTCTAGGTGTTAATATATAACTTACAGACAGATGCATTTGACTCCAGCAAGGCTGGTACTAGGGTGAGGCAGGAGAGGTAAAATGAGAGAGGGCACCAAAAACTCAGTAATTAGATAACTTATATCTTCACGCCATGTTTTAAAACATCAAAATGCATGCAAAAACAAAAAACAAAAAACAAAACCTTGCTGAACAAGCTATTAGAATTTTAATAAAGACAGGTTAACAGTCCATGTGAGCCATATTGCACCCTAAGGCCAAAGGGAAAATGAGTAATGTTGATCTCATCTTTATTTAACATTTTTTATTTTTTTTTTGAGACAGGGTCCCACTCTGTCACCCAGGATGGAGTGCAGTGGCGAGAGCGTGGCTCACTGCAGCTTCAACCTCCCGGGCTCAGATGATCCGCTCACCTCAGCCTCCTACTAGCTGGGACTACAGGCTCCTGCCACTACGCCCTGCTATATTTATTTATTTATTTATTTATTTATTTATTTATTTATTTTAGTAGACACAAGGTCTCACTATGTTGCCTAGGTTGGTCTCGTACTCCTGGGCTCAAGCTACCACATCTGGCCTTTTTTAAAAAAGTCTATCATGGAGTTTTGGCATTAATTTTGTTTTTAAAATATTATATTAGGTCAGGTGCGGTGGCTCACGCCTGTAATTCCAGCACTTTGGGAGGCCAAGGTGGGTGGATCATGAGGTCAGGAGATCAAGATCATCCTGGCTAACACGGTGAAACCCCGTCTCTACTAAAAATACAAAACAATGGCATGAACCTGGGAGGCGGAGCTTGCAGTGAGCCAAGATCGCGCCACTGCACTCCAGCCTGGGTGACAGAGCGAGTCTCCAACTCAAAAAAAAAAAAAAAAATTATATTAAACTATGGTTCATCCTGGGCTCACACCTGTAATCCCAACAATTTGGGAGGCCAAGGTGGGAGGATCGCTTGAGCCCAGGAGTTCAAGACCAGCCGGGGCAACATAATGACACCCCATCTTTATGAAGCTGAAACAGGAGGATGGCTTGAGCCCAGGAGGCCGAGGCTGCAGTGAGCCGTGTTCGTGCCACTGCACTCCAGCTCAGGTGACAGAGCAAGTACCTGTCTCAAATATGTATACATTTCATATACGTGTGTGTGTGTGTGTGTGTGTGTGTGTATAGTTGATCCTGATTACTGAATTTCTTGCATTTTGCTCCCCTAAATGCCTCACTGGCTTCCTCATGCTCTTGCAAAGCCATTTTTAGGGATGAGCTCCTTATAGATTGAGAAAACAAGACAGTTTCAAACCTGACTTGTACTTCAATCTATCGTCTCCTACAGAGTCTTTTAAAGCCCAAAGAGGACTTCTCTGTTGTGAGAAAACTATTTTCCAAGAGGGGATTGCAGCAAAACGCCGTTAGCTGAACACACCACCCTCCCCCTGGGCAGGCACTGATGGCCATGCGTACCTCGTAAGACAGCAGGGTTCTACTAAAAGCCAGCACCTAAAATCAACCTGTGGACTGTAGGAAGATGCCCCATATGACAGCAGCAGAAGTTACAGGTCTGCAGGAGCTCCGCCAAGTCCATCCTGCAAGCATATTATGTTTGGCCTGCTCAGTAATTTCTTTTTAATCTGAACTAACATTTTTATTTTTTTTTAATTTTATATTATTTTAAGTTCTGGGATACATGTGCAGGAGGTGCAGGTTTGTTACATAGGTAAACATGTGTCTTGGTGGTGTGCTGCACCCATCAACCCATCACCTAGGTACTAAGCCCCACATGCATTAGCTATTTATCCTGGTGCTCTCCCTCCCCGACCTTCCCAGCAAGGCCCCAGTGCGTGTTGTTCCCCTCCCTGTGTCCATGTCGAACTAACATTTTTAAATTGGGAGATTTCACATAAAATCCAAATTTCCAACTTCTAAAAAAAAAAAAAAAAAAAAAAAA
>NW_016808980.1:2463049-2489288 GCF_001698545.2 Rhinopithecus bieti
AAAAAAAAAAAAAAAAAAAAGGCAGGCAGATCCATCCACTCTAGGCCCGCATTCCCGTATGGACCAATCAGTTGGAGGTGAGTGGAGGCTGTTCCCTGGGGACTCCCCAGCCCTCCTGCACCCCCCGCCCAGTTCACCCCAGCCCCCACCTGGCTGCCTCATTCATCTGTGCCACCTGCCGGGAGCCTGTGAGCTTGATCGCCTGGGCTGCAGGTTCTTGATTCCTTCCATCCTGTACAACTGTACAACTGGTCCCTGTACAACTACTTTGCCCTGGTTTTGTTTCTCCTCTTTGTTCCTTGCTTTCTAGTACATTCCCCTCTGTCTTGGGTAACAATGTTTAGAAGGAGGGTAGGCTCAGTAAACCTACCTTCCCTTAAGTGATGGTCCTTGCTCTTAACTGAACAGGAGATTTCACCCTCCCTCTGCTAGGGAGGCTCCATCTTCTACTAAAGCAGAGCCTCAAGGGGCAGGATGGGTAGGGCTGGTTATAACGTTAGGGGATAGAGTGTTGGTTAATATCTGCCCATCCCCACAATCATTTCTCACTCAATGTACCTGTCACCCTTGGCCCACTCTCCCCTCCTCAGTCACCCAGGCTGTCTTCCCCTGTATGCCTCAAGATCGTTTCTCTCTCCATTCTCTTTCCTGCCATATTCTTTGCAGACTCAAACATCTGTGCCGATTTCCTAATCTTTGAAGTCAGGGAGTGATGAGGACAAGCTGGCTGACTCAGAGGTACCCATCATCAGCTCCCATCCGCACAACCAAACCCTGGAGCACAACCCCCACTGCCTCCAAAAAAGCACAGGACATCAGCTGCTGTCTCCCTCTTTCTCTTCTCCATCAACACAATCACTAGACCTCACCTAAGCTCACAGTCACTTAGCTTGTAAATGACTTCCCATGAGTATGTCTCCCCAACATCACAAAACATCTCTTTCAAATGCAAATGAGCATGTCTCATAGATGTTGGATTTTTCTCCCCACCACCTCGCCAGGCGCTCTGCCTCTGTTAGACTCTCTACAAACACCTCTGGGCTCAGTGGCTCAGTGATTGAAGTGGGTCACCAGGACCCTACAGAAAAGACCCCAGAGGCTTGGTGGAAAGTGGATTTGTCCCCGTCAGGAACTCTTGAAAGTTATTGAGCTGGAGGAAAGTAATAAATTGAATTTAAAACAATAAAATAATAGTAAAAATGGAAGCTAACAGGAACTGACCACTTTGTCTTTGCTGAAAGTTTCACAGACATGATTTCCTTTCAACCTTAAAACACCTCCATGTGTAAAAATTACTAAGAGCCCACTTTTCAGTTAAGGAAACAAAGGCACACAGCAGGTTGTGATGTGACTTGTGAAGTCACACGTGCACCATGGAAATGGTTTTTTCTTACATGAGTCTGATATTCATTACTGAGTCATGCTATTCCTGGGTGATTAGCTAAGGGTAGATTTGCTGAGGGACATTTTTGGATCAAGATGAAACCCTGAAAAGTCTCATGACTGCCAATGATAGCGGAGGGTGGAGGAGGAGCTGATGAGGGGAATCCAGGACGGGCCATCAAGAAAGCACATCTGAAGTGGTCTGAATATTCACAGGATTGATGGCATCTACCTCTAGATACCAAAGCCAGGGACCATCCCCATGGAACCCTGGGGCTCGAGGAAACACAGTTTGAGAACCCTAAAGGAGAAAACTCTATGGACTGGAAGGCACTGCTTCTGAGCACCTCTTCTGCCCCACACTGGCCCCAGCCATCTCCTTCCTGGGCCACTGCAGCAGCCTCCTGTCTGCCCACCTAGCATTTACTCTGACCTGGCTAGAGGCTGGTCTCCCCTTAATGGGCCGTACGACCATTTGAAAAGGTTCATTAGACCACACATCGCTGTTGCTGAACATTCCCCCAGGGGCTCCTGATTACCCCAAGAATGAACTTCAGACTCCTTACAAGCTCCTACGTGGGCCGAGCGCAGTGGCTCATGCCTGTAATCCCAGCACTTTGGGAGGCCAAGGCGGGCGAATCACGAGGCCAGGAGATCGAGACCATCCTGGCTAACACAGCGAAGCCCCGTCTCTACTAAAAATACAAAAAATTAGTTGGGCATGGTGGTGGGCACCTGTAGTCCCAGCTACTCGGGAGGCTGAGGCAGGAGAATGGCGTGAACCCAGGAGGTGGAGCTTGCAGTGAGCTGAGATGGCACCACTGCACTCCAGCCTGGGGACAGAGCGAGACTCCGTCTCAAAAAAAAAAAAAGAGAAAAAAGATCCTACATGATCCCGTCCCACAATCTTGTCTCCATCACGCTCCCCCTGCCCTTTCGGGTCCAGCCCCACTGGGCTCCATGCTGTTCACTGAGCGTCCCAAGCACATGCCTCTCCTCAGGGTCTTTGCGCTTATCGCTTATTCTGCCTGGAATGCTCTTCTTCCAGACATCTTACAGGCGGATTCCTCACCACTCAGGGGTCAACCAAAAAAAGATATCGCCTTGGAGAGGAAGGGCCATCCAGCCTGAATGAGGAATCCTACTCCTGTGGATTGAAGCATCCCTCTCCACCCTACCAAAAAAATATATTCAAGTCCTAACTCTAGATCCTGTGAATGGGACCTTATTTGGAAATAGTGTCTTTGCAGATGTAATCAAGTTGAGATGCGGTCATACTAGACCTAAAGGGGTCCAGGCCAATGACAGCTGCCCCGGTGAGAAGAGGAATCAATGCACATGCACTCCGGAAGAAGGTCACATGAAGACAGAGGCAGAGATGCGAGTGACACAGCCACAGGCCACAGAGGGCCCAGGGTCTCCAGGAGCCACTGGAAGCTAGGAGAGACAAGGAAGGGTTTCCTCCTAGAGCCTTCAGAGAAAGCATGGCTCTGACACCTTGATTCAAACTTCTAGCCTCTAGAACTATGAGAGAATAAATGTGTATTGTTTAAAGCCATTCAATTTGTGGTAATTTGTTACAGCAGCCACTGGAAACTAATACACACCCACCCACCACACACACACACACACCCCAAGTCATTCGCAACTCCATTATCCTTTTAACAATGACAGTGGCCTTTTGACTTCCTTTGGTCCCTGGTCGTTAATGGCCTCTGAAGTCATCCTGGCTATTTCCTGGCAAGCCTCATGAGGGTATGCTCTGTATCTGCCTCGTTCACCGCTGAATCCCCAGCATCTTGGAAAGTACCCGGCACATGGTAGATCCCTAAAAATATTGATGAAGATACATTAAATGATCGAGGGGGCATCTAAGAGGAGATGGAAATTGGGCTGGGCTTTCAAGAAAGATGTGAAGGAAAGGAGAGAAACCCAGAGAGGAAGCCTCACTCGAGCACAGGCAAAGAGAAGGACCAAGAGTGCCTGTGAGGAGGAGTGATAGCACAGGCAAAGACTGGCATGGAAAGCAGCAATTTTACTGGAGGTCGGAGCCCTGGAGTGTCAGGGGAAAGAAACACCCAGCTGGGCTTCAGCCACCCAGAGAAGCTCTGAGAAAAGGAGCCCTGGATAGATCCATTGTGACAGAGAGCCACAGGGAGGGGATGGGGGCTGCTAGGAGTCATTGCATGGTGCAGAAAGTCAAGCAGGAAGGGAAGAGACTCCCGTGACTCCAGACTTTGTGGTGGGCTGGCTCCTTTAGGGGGCTGGGGCCTTCCTCTCCAGCTCATCTTGGCTGAATAGTCCTGCTGCAAGAAGCAGTAAGGACTGAACCTATGGAGCCCTTAAAAGTCAAGCTTTTGGCATCAGCCGGGCCTAGGGCTGCCCCACAAAATGCCTTGACCACTCCCCATGTTCTCTAAAAGGAGGCTCCTATTCTATACCAACCTCTCAGGGTTTTTTGGACGTGTGTGAAAAGCCAACGAGATAATATCTGTAAAGTGGCTGGCCTTAGGGTACATGTCCAATAGGGAAAAGATGACCACCCTATTGTTATTATTATTCAGCATTACAGTCAGGGAGCAACAGGGGTGTGGGGTTGAATCCAAGCTCCACCACTCGCTAGGGCTGTGACCCTGGTGAGTGACTCTATCTCCCTGTGCAAAATGGGGAGAACTGGAGAGAGGATGCTTGAGGTGGCACATGAAAGCCCTTGGCATGGTGCCTAACACACGGTTGACACTCAGTGAGTGGTGGCTGCTGTCATTGTCATTGTCGTTTGTGGCTTGTTGCTGTTATTGGGGGCTTATTTATTCCAGACAAGAGGAATGTGAATACCTGTTGGATGGCCCAGGAGAAATCCTACTGAGGTCACCAGCTCCAGCTGGGAAAATGTGGCAGTCAAAAGGTCACTATCATTGTTTTTTTTTTTTTTTTTTTTTTGAGATGGGAGTCTCGCTCTGGGTCCCCCAGCTTGGAGTGGCACTGGCCAGAATCTTCAGGTCCCACTGGCAGCTCGCCTCCCAGGTTCACGCCATTCCTTCCTGCCTCCAGCCTTCCCAACTGGGCTGGATACAGCGCCGCCCCTCGGCCCGCTAAGTTTTTGTATTTTAGTAGGCGACGGCGGTTTCAACCGTGTTAGCACAGGATGGGTTCCGATCTCCTGGACCTTTGTGTCCACCGCCCTCGGCCTCCCAAAGTGCTGGGATTACAGGCTTGAGCCACCGCGCCCGGCTATCATTGTTAAAAGGAAGCAGAAGACAGTGAGACACAATGAGAGTGCGGGCCTTCAGCTTGTCCGAATGCTGTGGTCTTAACAAGCCACAGAACTTCTCCTGTGCTGCACTCCTTCATAACTTATTCATTCATCCATCCATTTAACCAAAAGAATTACTGAGCACCTACTAAGTGCCAGGCACTCTCCTAGCACTGAGGGTACAGTGGTGACCAAGGCAGGTGTGGTTTCTGGTTGCTGGAGTTCAAATCTGTTGGAGGACACGGACAGATACCATCAGTGTGATTAGTACCAGGATGCAGGCAGCACAGGACAGAGGCCAGCAGAGCCCAGAGGAGGCCTCCCATCCAGGCTGGGCAGTCAGAGATTCTCAAATTCCTGTTTTAGCAAAGGAACAAAAACAGGAACCTGGCTGGCCACGGTGGCTCATGCCTGTAAACTCAGCACTTTGGGAGGCCGAGGTGGGAGTATTACTTGAGCCCAAAAATTCAAGACCAGCCTGGGAATCATAGCAAGATCCCATCTCTACAAACAATTTAAAAAGTCAGCCAAGTATGGTGGGGCCCACCTCCAGTCCCAGCTACCCAGTAGGCTGAGGTGGGAAGATTGCTTGAGCCTGGGAGGTCAAGGATACAGTGAGCTGTGATCACACCACTGCACTCCATCCTGGGCAACAGAGTGAGACCCTGTCTCAAAAATAAAAAAATAGAAACTTGACTGGCTTCTTCCAGTCTGGAAGTCTAAATAGTCAGTCATTTACATATTAAGTGTGAGCTATCCAATGAAAAAACTGTGAGAAAGTATTTAGCAATTGGATTTAAACATTGGGTTTTTTTTGGGGGGGGGGGCGAGGTAAATGTTGAAATAATAAATTACACAATAGTAATGACAGCAATTATTTTTTGAATGGATACCTTAGGATTATATTGTTTATTAAAGGACTGAGAACTTCCATAGATTATTTGCTGTTTGCCCTGCTTCCTAACACCCTCCAAAGACTTCTACTGCCTGGGACTCTCCCCAAAATTCAGCAAATAAATAGTTAAAACCTGGCCCAGCAGAGAAGTGTCTAGGGACCCTGCTCCTATGGTTCTGATTGGTTTATACCCAGTTATTACATTTATTAAATATTATTCTGGGTAATATTAATATCACTCATAACATGGGGAAACTGAGGCACAAGTGAAGTAACACACACAAGAGGCCAAGATTTAAACCTCTGCTTCAGACCTCAAGCTGTTAACCTCTTGGATAGCAGCAATGTTACCTGGGTCCCAGTGGAGACTCACAGAAATAGGGGACCCGATCCCTGTCCTCAGGGGGCTTGTAATCAAACCGAAGAAAGTTCTTAAGAAAGCTAGTCAGGGGAGTGTCTGGTGAACTTGCGATTCTCTCTGGAGTCTGAGAAGAGAGGCTTGCAAGCTGGGGGGGCTTCCTGGATGGAGGGCCACATGGGTAGCAAGGGAAAGACTAGCCAGGAGGAGGGGTGCCTGGGAGGGGCTCTCAGTACAGAAAGCCGCAGGGGCTTTGGAGCTGCCACACTGGCTGGCTGTGGACTTTCTTCTACTAAGAGTGGGAGTCTTGTGCTTTTACTTCCCTGAGGGAAATCAAAGCAAGGAGCCCTCACTAACGTACAAATCAGCGGCTGCCTCAGTTTCCCCATCTCTAACAATAAGACTTATACCCTCCACATCCCCCCATATGTCTCTTTCCCTTCCAGCATATGTCAGGGAACAACGTGGTATTGGGGAAAGATCCCAGAACCAGGATCTGGTCCCACTTCAGTCGCCTCATCTGTCAAATGGTATAAAATATTATGATGTTAGTGAGTTTCAGAGACAGCAGAGCAGGTCAAGAGCCTGGGTTCAAATTAGGGCCCTACCACTTTCTTCTTGGGTGACACTTGGCCCATTGCCACACATCTCTGTGCCCCACCCCTCCTCCAGGAAGGATACCATGATTGCAGTAGTTATCATCTACAGTGCTATAACAATTAAAAGGCTTAATGCTTGAAGAGCCCTTAGCCCCTTGTCCTACTCCAGTCAATGCTCAATTTATGTTTGCTGTCACCATCTAGGGCAGGAATTGAGCACTCACTGTGTGCCAGGCACTGTGCTCCTTATCTGCTATGTGACCTTGGGCAAAGCTGGGTCTCACTATCCTCAACTGTCAGATAACACCATTTGGTGTGTGTTTACTGCATGCTAAGCTGAGTGTTTTACATGCACCATTTCATACAATGCTCTCAACAATCCTATGAAGTTGATACTATCATTATTCCTATTTTGCAAATGAAAAAATTGAGGCTTCACAAGCCAAGATCTTAACCCTATCTCTGTCTTTGTAAAGTTCCAGTAAGTTTAAAAGTACTTTGGAAAGTAGAAAGTACTGCATCTCTTCAAAGAATGTTTACTGTCAAATCCAGTTTCTCCACAGCATCAGTTATTGTTTTGCATCTTTAATATAACAGGATTTGCAGCTAATGTTGATGGAGCATTGACTATGAGCAAGACACCATTTTCGGTGCCTTGTCTGTTTTACCTCATTGAGTCTCATAACAACCCTGGAAGAGAGGCGCAATTATTGGCTCTATTTTACAGATGAGAAAAGTGTGGCACAGAGAAGTTAAGTCACTTGCCCAAGATCACACAGTTGTGATGTGGCCAAGCAGAAATTCTAATGCAAGCAGAAGGCAGGGAGTCTGGGTTTGGGAGAGAACAAAGCTCACCCTGGGTGTGTTTATTCCTGAAATAGTTTTCATCATCTCACTTCAGATAAAACTGAGCACACCTCTTTCAAATCTTCAGTTTTTCGCAGGACCAATGCTGCTTTCTGTGCAGAAAGTTTGGAATTTTTTTAAATGCAAATACTTCTCTTCTCCAATTAATGACCCCACCCATCTGCATGCACGCTGTTGTCTGTGTCTGAGTCTAAGGGGGGATTGGGCTCTCCCTCAAGACCACTGTGCAGGGCATAGTGGGAGCATTTGGATCAGCTGTGTCAAGCCAACTGTCTCTGGTGCCTGGAATTGCATTCTATGTGCCCAGTTGCCTTGGCAGACCAAGTGTGGTTCGCCTGGAACAATCTGGTGCCCTTGTCTCCCACATGTACACATACACACACTGGCGTGCACACACCCACAATCCGTGCATGCATGAACATGGGCTGGGGAGGATAGCTATTGAACATGCACACACAAAATACACACACTTTGAAACCTTAGCAGAGCTAGTTCACACACCTGGGGCACAGAGTTAGCAGCCTCCATAAAATTCGAGGCTTGTGTTAGATCACACAGTAAAACAGAAGCCCAGTTTCTCATCCAAGTTCTTTCTCTCTCTCTCTCTCTCTCTCTCTCTTTCCAAATAGAGCTAAATTTGGCATTAGGCTGACCTCCACCCCCACCATCAGAACATCAAATGCCCGGTTTCAGTATTTATGACAGTAAAAACCCTTTCCCGCCCTTAATATCTGTGTCGTCTGTCTGAGAGCATTGCTTTTCAGATGATGCGATATCAGTAAAAAATTTTTTGCCATTATGTCATAGGCTTGACCACTAGCAGAGGACAGGATAAACCGGTACCCGTTCAAACGTTCAAAGTCCTGGCAGGGTCTTGCTTTCAAAAGCACAGCTCAGCTAAAAATATGTGTCATTGAGGTCTGTCGTGGCAAAGCACACCATTTACCTAACCCAAGGCATTTGGCTTCAATCTAGTTAAAAAAAAGAAAGAAAGGAAGAAAGAAAGAAAGAAAGGAAGGAAGGAAGGAAGGAAGGAAGGAAGGAAGGAAGGAAGGAAGGAAGGAAAGAAAGAAAGAAAAAGCCTCTCAGGTTTATTTACTGAAATTGTCATTTCTTCTCCCCCACCCCCCGAACTTTAATCAGCCACGCAAAGCACAAAACCTACATTCAACTCTGATTTTATGACACGAGGCTAACTCCTCCTCCGCGAATTTATTTCACTTAACTTTCAAAGCCCTTCCCACTTGGCAGCCAGGCCGCGCAGCCCCCAACGCAGTGCTCCCCTCTGAAAAACACAACGCTTTGCCCATTTCCACTTTTAAAGAACGATTCATTATTATGGAGCCAAAGTCCCTCCGCAATCCCGACCAGATGCGACATTTTCAGATCTTATGCTCCTTATAGTCAACCCCCTCCCATAAGATCCAAGTGGTGTGATACCAGGACTAAATCCAAGAGAAGGGGGAAAGAAGCAGAAACAGGGAAAGTACAGTGTAATCAGATCCCCAAACAAACTGATGGTACATTGCATTTTAAAGGAGTAGCTGGAGGACTCTATCCAGCAGGCACATCAAAAAAGGGGAAGAAAATGGTTTAAATGTCCCAGAGCATCAGCTGCTGCTGTAACTGTTAGAAAGCAAAGTCTTCCTTACTATACTTGCTGTATAGTAAAATGCCAAGCCTGTTCTCTTAAAAGAAAAAAAAAGTAATAATAATAATAATAACAATAATAATAATAATAATAATAATACTGCAGCGTTATGGCATTTGCTGTCAAAAGCCGAGTGCTGAAACGGTTAAACAGCCAGCGGTTAGTAGCGAGAATCCCTCCCGGTGTCCCGTGGAGGGGAAAATCCTCCCGACAGACTGGCCTAGGGAATCCCGGCCCGGGACACTTCCCTGCCCCCGCGCAAAGTTGTCCAAAGTCGCCTTCCCAAGCGTCCCTTCCCTGGCCGGGGCGCGGGCGCCCCTCCGCGGGCCACGCTACCTGTGCGCCCAGGGCGAGCGGGGTCCCCAGGCCTCCCGCGCCGACCTCTGCCCGGAGCTGAAAGTGCTGCCCGGGACGGGAGCAGCAGGAAAGGGCCGGGAGGAGCGAGCGGAAAAGACTGGAAGGGATCGAGAGTCAGTTACCTTGGTCCACAGACCCCATGATGCGGAGGGGATGGCAGTGCCCCAGTCTGAACGCAGCCTCTCTCTGCATCTGGAGGGGACGGGGACTTGGCGCGTGTTTGGAAAGGGGGGTCTGTTTGTATCGACCAGCAGCCGAGGGGGCGCCGTCTTCTCTACCGCTTGCCCGCGGGGCAGCCCTGGCCGAGGAGCCTCGGAGCGACCCGGGAGCTGCGCGCTTCCCGGCTCCCGGCTCGGCGGAGTCGGCGCAGCTCCGCGATCGGGCTTACTCCAGAGGCAACGCGACTTCCTTCCCCGCGCTCCGTGTTTATAGGCTTTCAATGCAGTAAAATAACGGGATTCCCTCACTGTTTCCTCCTGTTTATCCAGCGCCATGGAAACCACTGGATCCCGTCCATCTCCAAAACTAAGGGCTTTCCTGCAAACTTCACACTCAGGAATCCATGACGTCGCCTCCTCCGCGGCCAGCCAGCTCCGTGGCTCCTTCGGCCGCCAGCACAAGTCCCTGATTGTTCGGGAGAAAAGTCTAGGAGAGGGAGCGAAGCGGGCGACGGCGAGAAGAAGGGGGTGGGGGTGTGCGAGTGTCCAAGTCAGCCCTGCAGGAGCTCCAGGCGGCTGTTTGCAAGGAGTGCCCCAGCCACCGCCTTCCCTGGCCCGCGGCAGCTTTTCATAAATCAAGCCCGAGACTCGCAAGCCCCCCATTTGCCAAGAGGGCGCCTCTTGGAGAAAGCTGCCCAGGGTTCAAACCAACACCCCAGGTTGTCCAAGCTCCTGGACATTCGCCCAGGGGCCCTTCCCAGTCCCTCACGGCCTCTGGCTGCCCAGATTTTTGTGTGTTCAGGGATGGTGGGGAGGAGGAAGAGGAGAAGGAGGAGGAAGGAAAAGAAATAAATAACGGTGCCTCGTGTCAACTCTCCAACTTCGAGAATTTTTTTTTTCAAAGAGTTTATTTTTAGATTCATTTAGAAAATCCAAGGTTTCCAGTGATGCTCAGAGGCTCCAGAAATAATGAAATGGCCAAAGAGAAGCTGAAACCAAGCAACCCATGTGTTTACACATGCTCTGAATAAACAGGAAAATAAAGAGAAAGGATATCATGAACTTTGCACAGTGTCCAGAAGAAAGTCCATGCGATGCCTCGCATGGTTCACAGTAATAGGCCACGAGACCCCCAGAAGATCCATGGGGAGGGGGAGAGGGAGAGAGGCGCAGTGGTCAAGATGCCTTTTCTGGACTTGGACTAGGTCTGCGTCTTCACCTGCCTGCAGGGTGGGAAATTCTGAGCCCAAAGATAAAGCTGGCTTTGAAAATGGACTTCAGATACTGTTGTGAACTCTGATAAAATTGTGGATAGCAACCAAGGCTGGTGACTCATCACATACACACACCCCCCCTGCATGCTCTCACAGAGAGACTTGAACTTAAAGAGGCATTGAGAGGCAGCTGGCTCTATCCGTGGGACCACTCTGTTTTCCAGCACTGGCCCACAATAGCCTCACTGGGCAGCTCGCAGACATAACTACTCCTGCTGGAGACAGATGCTGGCCCATAGAGACCAGCTGGAACTGGGCCTGAGAAAGCCCCACCCCCAGCCCCGCCCAGGGGACTCTCTTCAAGCCTGCCTCAACCAGGGTGGCCTCCCGCAGGACAGTCTAAGTAATGCTGTTCCCCCAGAGAGCAGCCACTATCTGTCCACCTACTGTGTGCCAAAGGAATTCAAGGTAAGGAAGTCTCATTGACTCTCGAGTAACTCAAAAGTCGTGGCGCCACCAAATTTCTTGCAACCACCCTGCAAGGAGGGTATCCTCTCCCCCACTTTCCAAAAGGGAAACTGAGGCACATAGAAGGCAGGTGGCTTGCCTGTTGATTTACTTGGCAAATTCTGGGGTGCAGCCTTTAAGGGCGTAGAGAGGATTCTTTTCAATGGAGCCTACTGAGGAAGACTCATTCCCTGAGGCCTCTTTCTCCAACCATCTGAAGCAAGAACAGGGTGACCAACCGTCCTGGTTTGCCTGGGATTGAGGGTGCTCCTAGAATGTAAGACTTTCAGTTTTAAAGATGAGAAGGTTCCAAGCAACTTGGGACAGGTTGGTCATCCCAGGCATGAATGAAACTCAACTTCCTTTTGCCACTATCCAGACACCAAGGAAGCCTGCTACCCATTATCTTCTGCAGACAGTTACTACACTTGGTAACACTATGAACAGCAACCCCTCACTCAGTACCTACTAGATGCCGGGCCCTGAGCTAGAGTCATCTATAAATTCCCACTTACAATCCCACTGCAAAGTAATAGACTAAAGCTGAAAGGGGTTAGCCCTGTGCCATCCAATATGGCAGCCACTAGCCACATGTGGCTATTAAAATGTTAAATAATTAACAAATAAAATGTAGGTGTCAGTTCTTCAGTTGCATAAGCCATATGTCAAATGCTCAAAAGCTCACATGTGGCTGCTGGCTACCAAATTGGACAGCACAGAACAGAATATTTCCATCACCGTAGAATGTCCTCTTGGGCAGTAGTGGGTTAGACAACCTGAGAGGCCATTTAAAACTCAGGCTCTACAGTCAGATGCTTGGCTTTGCCATGTGGCATCACTTACCCCACTCTGTAAAATGGGGCACTAGGAGTACCCCCCTAAAAGACTTGCTGTAAGGATTCAATGAGTTTCTTTAATTGAAGTACTAAGAACAGTAAAACATATAACAAATCCTGAAAAAATTATTTTTAAAAAGAAAACCTTCCCACAGTCAAGGAATGAGTAGTGATTAAGCCAGGAGTAGGATTATTGGACTCGGCATTCATACCCTTCCTCTCCAGGCCTCCCTACAACTGCCATGTCCAGAGCACCAGACAAGCTCGGCAAGGTCTGTTTCCTTTCACCCTCCCGTTGAGCTCGATGCTGTAAGCCCCATTTACAGATGAGCAAACTGAGGCTCTACGAGTTGATGTGCACACAGCCAGTAAATGGACGGCCCAGAATTGAACCCAGCTCTGTTTGGCAACAAAGCCTGTGTTCTTGGCACCTTATCCCCTGCCTCCCAGAACCCTCCCTTGGTGCCGAGGTTTTAGAGGCCAGAAGCGAGAAAGGAAACAAGCTTGCTGGGCCCTCCTCTGGCGGACTCATTATCAGGGATAAATTTAGACTCAGTCCCACCCAACTCAGGCCTCTGAGGCGATTCCCCAACTCCACAGGTGCCCAGAGCTGCTGAGCGGGGGATGTCTTTTGGAACTCAATAGAGTCAGCATTAGCCACATTTTTATAGAGCCCACTCTTTGTCACGGTTAAGCGTTTTTCCCTTTTAAAGCACATTTATACTACAAGGGCTGGAGCCGGGGCAGTTGCAGCTGAGTCACCTAATTTGCCCTTCTGGGCTGCAGCTTTTCGGCTTCTTAGTTTAGCCGTTCTTTGGTTCCTCAGACAATTTCTTTCCTCTCCCAGTGCCAGAGCAAGAAATATTTTGTCCTTTTGAACTGAACCACCCACTGTTTTTCACTTCTCTCGAGCACTCTCCCTTTTTTAAGGGATCCTCCAAGGGGGGTGGGTGGGGAGCTTCCGCCCACTAAATTATCCACGAAAACTCCCCAAAATAGAGGCTCTCAGCTGGGGTGGGAATGCACCAGCAAGTAAGGAAAAAGCAAAAGAGAAACCGAATCAAAGCAAATAGAAGGCGTCCAGGTGGCCATAGGGGGAATGGTCCAGGGAGGCTGCAGAGACAGCTGGGTTGGAGGAGACCTTGAATCACCGGGGAAGCCTTTTATTAGATTCTCTTCCCTCCGACAGCCTCATAAATCAGAAACACAGGTATTTCTGCTGAGACACCACTTAAGTGATGCTGCCCCAAACAACTGATTCAACACCAGGGTTATTTAAAAGGACTAGGGCAGCTTAGGTGAGGGCCCTTCTCTGCATCACTCAAGTGTCATCTCTGTGCCAATCGGTCCCCTTGACTGTCAACCCCTTCCTGGCTGAAATGTAGATGGCAGTTGAGAATTGCTCTAGATTTCTACATGTCTCAAACGTAGTAGGTAGGGCCAACGCAGGTGTCTGAAAGGTTTATTGACCTACCTAGAATAACAATGAACATTTATGGAGCAATTGCTATGTGGTAGGCATTAACTTGTTAAATCCTGCCGACAACTTTATGATGATCATTTTCCAGAGGAGAAAACTGCAGCACAGAGAGGTTGTGCAGATTTCCTAAGGTTGCACAGCCAGTAAGTGGCAGAGGTGGGATTGGAACCCCAGCCACCTGGCTCTCGGGTGTTTTCTCAATTGCTCTGAGAAGCTCCCTATCAAATATCTGTTTGCCAGGCTTATTCCATGGGCATGGCTCAGGCTAAGTGGTGGGGATGGGGTGAGGACACAATTAGAAGTCATAGTCCTTGCCTTCTACTTGGTTGACAAGAACACCACAAGGCCGAACGAGCAGGAGTGATCAACAGCAGCAACAGGAACATGGGCTGGAAATGCTGGAGGTATTCACGGAGAGTGCTCAGTGCAGCCTGGTGAGCTCTGACCAGGGATCTCCACCTTCCCAGCTGCCTCAGGCGGGAGCCTGGTGGTTGCCATTCCTGAACGTCCTCCCCTTCCATTGCCACATCTTACAGATAGATCTCCCAGTTCTGAACATCTTCCCTCAGAAAAATCTCTCAAATTCACTCGTGGCCATTAAAATTTTAAATAATTGCAGGATGTGATGACTCACACCTGTAATCCCAGCACTTTGGGAGGCTGAGTCAGGAGGATCAATTGAGTTCAGGAGTTCGAGACCAGCCTGGCCAACAAGGTGAAACCCCGTCACTACCAAAAATACAACAATTAGTGGGACATGGTGGCGGGCACCTGTAATCCCAGCTACTTGGATGGCTGAGGCAGGAGAATCACTTGTACGTGGGAGGCGGAGGTTGCAGTGAGCCGAGATTGCGTCACTGCACTCCAACATGAGTGACAGAGCAAGACTCTGTCTCAAAAAATTTAAAAATAAAAATAAAATGTTAAATAATTAACAATTAAATAAAATATGTCAGTTCTTCAGCTGCACAAGCCATATGTCAAGTGCTCAAAAGCACACGTGGCTGGTGGCTACCAAATTGGACAACACAGAACAGAACATTTCCATCACCGTGGAAAGTTCTCTTGGGCAGCCCTGGGTTAGACAACTTGAGAGGCCAGTTTCTCAGAGCAATTGAGAAAACACTTCAGAGCCAAGTGGCTGGGGTTCCAATCTCTGCCACTTACCAGCTGTGCAACCTTGGGAAAGTTGCACAACCTCTCTGTGCTGCAGTTGCCTCCTCTATAAAATGATCATCCTAAGATTGTTGGGAGGGTTTAATGAGTTTATGCCTACCACATAGCAACTGCCCTATAAATGTCCGTTGTCATTCTAGGTAGGTCACTTCTCTTCCTCTCCACAATACCAGCATTGCCAGGACCCCCATCAACCTCTCTCCTGGTGACTCTTCGGCCTCTTCGCCTCCGTTTCTCTCCTGTTCCTTCCCTGAGGTCTATACTCTTTCCTGCACAACCAATGTGATATTTTCTCAGCTTTAGAATCTAAAGGGGACATGTGACCATATCATCCTCCACTAAATCACAATTACCTTGTGGGTAAAGTTCAGAATCCCTTATGTGACCAACGACCTGTAAAATCTAACCCACCTTCTCCAGTCTCACCACCATTCACCTCCTACACCCTTCAACTCCACACCCCTGCATACTGAAACACTCAGCACCCCACCCCCCACGAATTCTCCCTGTTCTTCCTCACTTCAAGGCTTTCACCAGGCTGTTCTCTCCCTCCTCCCACCCTGAAGCTCCTCTCTGTGCTTGGGTAATTCTAGTGGCCTCCCAGTCTCGTCTTGGATAACATTTCTTAGGGAGAAGTCTCAGCTTCTTCATCTATGAAATGGAGCTTCATCTACTTCTTACAGAGTGATATGGCTTGGCTGTGTCCCTACCCAAGTCTCATCTTGAATTCCTACGTGTTGTGGGAGAGACCTGGTGGGAGATAATTGAACCAAGGGGGCAGGTCTTTCCCATGCTGTTCTCATGATAATGAATAAATGTCACAAGATCTGACAGTATTATAAGGAGGAGTTTTCCTGCCCAATCTCTCTCTTTGCCCACTGCCATCCATGTAAGGCGTGACTTGCTCCTCCTTGCCTTCCACCATGAGTATGAGGCTTCCCCAGCCACATGGAACTGTAAGTCCAATTAAACCTCTTTCTTTTGTACATTGCCCAGTCTTCAGTATGTCTTTATCAGCAGCATGAAAACGGACTAATACAGGGAGACATGAGCATCTGAGAGGCCAACGTATCTAATGAAGCACTAAGCACAGTGCCCAGTACACAGTAGGTGCTCAATAATCGTAGCTACAGTTACTATCATCCTGCCACTACAAATACCTGTCATGCTTGATCACCCAGCTCAACCAAATATACCATTTCAGAAGTGCCTCATCCCTCTTAGAATAAAATTCAATTCCTCACCAAGGCTGATGTAGCCAGCCTCTAGAAGGTTCTAGTGGCACCCACCTTGGTGTTCCTGCGCTTGGGCCACCCCCTCCTAAATGGGCAACACAAGGCTACTGCAGAAATGAGATGTGTGACTTCCAAGTCTAGGTCATAAAAAGTGTGTGACTTCTGCACTGCTGTCTTGGATCACCCACCTTGGGGGAAGCTGGCTGCCATGTTGTGAGGACACATAGGCAGCCCTTTGAAGAGGCCCATGTAGTAAGAAACTGAGGCCTCCTGCCCACAGCCAGCATCTCAGTCAACCCTTCAGATGACTGCAGCCACAGCCAATGGCTTGACTCAGGAAAAACCCTGAACCACCCAACTAATTTGTTCCTGAGCCACAGAAACTCTGAGATGGTAAGTACTTGCTTGTTTAAGCCACGATGTTCATGGGGAAGCAACAGAAAACGAATGCAACGGCCTTTGAGGTCCGGCCCTACCCACCTGTCTGGTCTCCCATCTACTCTCTATGAGTAGACACCTGCTGGCTTTTGTGCTTCCTTCCCTTTGGCCTGGGACCCTTTGTCCCTAGATGTCTATGGCTGGCTTCTTCCATCTTCTCAGCCTCAGTTTAAATGCCATCCTGTCAATGCATTCTTCCATGACCCTCACCTCTGAAATAGGTTCCTCTGCCCTGAAGTTCAACCCCACCCTACAACGCCCTGTCATATTTTTATAGCATTTATCACTTACCACAAATAAATTACATATTCATTTGTGTATTCTATGTCTCCTTTGCCTCCCAACTAAAATATCAACTCTAAGAAGGCAGAAACTTTGTTTTAATCCCTGCTGTGTCCTCAGCACCTAGAATGATGCCTGGCATACGGTCGGACCTCAAAAATGTTTGTTGAGTGAATAACACAATATGAAATTGTCTCATCTGTTTGTTTACTTGGTTATGACTCATCTCCCCACTAGACTAGGAAAATAGGGGCATGTCTGTCTTACTCGGGACTTGGCATGGTGTCTGGAATGGGTGGTACTCAGTCAATTATCCTATCTAGCATCTGTGATGGACACAGGGACTAGCTCTGTCTGTTGGGTCTCACAACAACTCTCTAAGATGAAGGCCACTATTATCCCCATTTTGCAGGAGGGGCGGGGGAAACTGAGGCACAGAGGCCCAAGGTCAGCAAATAGTAAGCGACTGAGTGTGAATGTGGAGAGTGGCAGCCTAGCTCCAGAGCCAGACTCCTAGGTCCTGTCTGTTTGGTGAATGAATGAACGACAGGCACAACCATGATGGTCTGGCCACCTGCTCAGCCCACTGGGGAGAACCCTCACTCCGTCACGTGGCCGAGGAGGTGGGTGAGGTGCTCAGCTGGGGTTGGCAGAGGAGAAGGAAAGGGGTGGTGGCTGGCAGCTGGGGAGGCCTTCCCCATCTCCTAGCAATGGAAAGGTTCACCTCATCCGGAAAGAACTCCCAGTTCCATGGTTGTGGCAGGGAGTGAGGTGTCTCCCCGGCCTGGTTCGTTTCAAAATACATTGTCTTGCTTTTAATAGCCTCCCTGATCAGCTCTTGGAGGTTCTCATGACTGACTGTTCCCAAAATAATACCCGGCGCCGCTTTTTCCAACTCAGAAGTGCTGAATCTTGCTACCTCCCAATCAGCTGCTGGCTGCTGCAAAGAACTGTGGTAACCCCAGGGTCCCCCAAGACAGAATGTAACCCAACAGGGAGGTTTCTGAGGCATTTGGAGAGAACCCCGATGTTCCTCGGCAGCTCACAGGGCTGCTGACAGCAAGTTTCCAGGGACAGCCTGCCCATCCACGGGGCTCCGTCGCTGCTCCCAGCTGCTGAACTGAGATGTGACAGTGGCCAGTGGCAGCCCTAGGAACGCCCCAGCCCTCAGAGATGGAGAAGATTTTCCTAGAAGCTGGAGAGCTGACGTGGAGTGAGAGGGAATTGGCTCTTGGCCCTAGAGGCTGCGATCAGCTTGGCTTGTGTTTCTCCCTCTGTGGGTAGAAGGGGGGTGGTATCTCCTTTGCAGTTTTTTGAGAGTGAACCTTGAAACATCAAGCATCTCTCCTGTGAAAGGAAAGGACTGAAGTACCTATAGCTAGACTTTCTTCCTTATATTTAAAAAATCAGATGGGCTATCTTCTTCCTTTGTGTATTCATTCAATAGACATTGTCATGTACCTAAAATATTCTAAGCACTTGGGATGCAGCTGTGAGCAAAACAGATGCAGGTGCTGCCCTATAAGGCTTCCAGTCTAGCAGGGAGACTGAGAGGAAACACAAATACGGACAACGCAGTTGAGTGGTGTCGTGTGCCAAGAAAAACACATAAAGGAGAGCAGGAAGATATGGAGGGCTGGGGAAAGGAGCCCGTTTTAGTCAGGGTGGTCTGGAAGGCTTCAGAGAAGAGGTGACACTGAGGAGAACTGAATGGCTTAAGGGAGCTGGCCATGCAGATAGCTGGGAAAATGCATTGCAAGCTGCAAGAACAGCATGTGCAAAGGCCCTGAGGCAGTATCCTGTAAAATAGGGAGCCTGCCATCACCAGAAATATTCATTTTTTTCATGCATTTGACAAGTTTTCTGGGCACCTGCCATGTGGCCCTGAACTTGATGCTGAGGATACAGAGAGAAAACAAGACAGGAATTAACGTCTTCAGGGAGTTCATGCAGTCGGGGTGAGAGAGGTCGACAGTACAAAACAGTGGGCAAGTGCAAGGATGGAGGAGGCTTGGGAGCCGGGAAACACGTGGGAGGGCGCAAAACCTGGTCATGTTGGGGTGCTAGGGTAGCCCTTCAAGAGCAGTGATATCTAAACAGAATCAATCCATAATCATAGTCACTAAAATTTATTGAGTACTCACATTGCACTTTGTCCTATTCCAAGTGCTTGACATGTGTATTAGTCTGTTTTTATGCTGCTAATAAAGACATACCCAAGCCTGGGTAATTTATAAAGGAAAGAGGTTTAATTGACCTCACAGTTTCACGTGGCTGGGAAGCCTCAGGAAACTTACAATCATGGCAGAAGGGGAAGCAAACATGTCCTTCTCCACATGGCAGCAGCAAGGAGAAGTACCGAGCAAAAGGGGGAAAAGCCCCTTGTAAAACCATCAGATCTTGTGAGAACTCACTATCACAAGAACAACATGAGGGTAACCACTTCCATGATTCAATTACCTCCCACTGGATCCCTCTCATGACACGTGGGGATTATGGAAACTACAATTCAAGGTGAGATTTGGGTGGGGACACAGCCAAACCATATCAACATGTATTAACTTGTCTAATCCTCCTAGCCTTTGAAAGTTCAAATATTTCCCCTTTTCACAGATGACAAAAGAGGCCAAATGACTTGCCCTAGGCTACATAGTGGAAGAGCTGAAAATCAAACCTTTAAAGAGGTGGGACATATTCTCCACTTTCCCTTCTCTCCTTCCTGCTAAAATAGGGATTTGATGGTAAGAACTTGAGCAGCCATCATGGGCCATGAGGTAGAAACTGTGTTAAGGAAGACAGAGCTGACAGATAGAAGGAGTTCAGGTCCCTAAGGACCAGGGAGCCTCCATAGCAACCCTAGATATCCACCCACATTCTTGAGAGAGAAATAAATATCTAACTTATTTAAGCCATTGCTATCTAGGGATCTTTAGTACAACAGCTAAACCTGTGGCCTAACAAATATGGATTTTAAGAGTAATGAAGAACTACCGAATATGGAAACTCTGAGTGACATGATCAGATATGCACTTTAGAAAGATGGCCATAGCTGAAGTTAAGAGTCAGGCTCGGCCGGGCACAGTGGCTCACGCCTGTAATCCCAGCACTTTGGGAGGCCGAGGCGGGCAGATCTTGAGGTCAGGGGTTTGAGACCAGCCTGACCAACATGGTGAAACCCCATCTCTACTAAAAATACAAAAATCAGCCAGGTGTGGTGGCGGGCATCTGTAATTCCAGCTACTAGGGAGGCTGAGGCAGGAGAATCACTTGAACCCGGAAGGCAGAGGTTGTGGTGAGCCTAGACTGTGCCATTGCACTCCAGCCTGGGGGACAGAGCAAGACTCCATCTCAAAAAAAAAAAAAAAAAAAAAAAAAATGTTGGGCTCCAGGGCCAGCTGGTCTCTGTTCAGATCCCAGCTCTGCTTCTCCCTAGCTGGGTGGCCTTTGGCAGGTTACTTAACTTCTCTGTTTCTGGGATTCCTCGTGGACAAAATGAAAGTAATATTACCCATTGGAGAGCTGTTGTGAGGATTAAATGAGTTAGCACATGGAATGGTGCTTAAAATAGCACCTGGCACACACTAAGAACCTTAGGCTCTGTGGATGCCTGGGACCACAGCAAGCCCAGAAATATGTCTAAGGGGCTCCAAGCCTTCATTTGTACTCAGAGGAAACAGGCCATGAGGGAGAACACGTGGATGAAGCAGTGACCCAGGAATAAAGCCAATGGGCCCTGGGGAGCTGTATTCAGAGTGGGACATAAGCTGGTATTAGGCCATGTTGCAGAAAGCCACCTCAGCACAGTCCAGCCCAGGAAGCCGTGCCTGGGGGCCCCACGTGGAAACGGGGCGGTTGCTCTGCCAGGAGAAGCGTGCTGCACTTTCCCCCACCGTGGGCTCCCTGGAAGATAAGAAACCCAAGCTTCCTGAGGATATGCTCTGAACCCTCCCGTTGGCTCCTCTGGGCTTGTCAAAATATTTCTTTGTGGAGCCATCCCTGTTTTTCCATTAATAAAAGTATTTTTGGGCTCCCAGCAACAATGAGTGAGTGTTACAAAAGAGGTTGGGCTTTCCAAGGTAAACAGAGCTCATCCCCAACCTCAGTCGGCGGCACTGGGCCACTGAGCAGGGGAGTGTTTGTTCTTATTCTGGAGCTGTCTGTGCTCTGAGCCCTGATTGGGCACAGGGAGAGCAGGTTCTAGGATGGCCTGCCCTGTCCACAGCAGAGGGCCCTGCTAGTGCTCTTCAGGGTCCCCTGGGCTTGCATTGCCAGGGCATGCTGCATCCATCTTCCCTCCAGTTGATCAGACAGTCAGTCAACACACATCTGTTGAGGTCCTGCTCTGGGCCCAGCACCACACAGAAAAGATACAGTCTCAACCCTGGAGGAACCTTGCAGGGCAACAGATGTGGAAGCAGGTGAACCCACAGGTGCCATGGTAGATATCTCCCTGGAGACAAGCCAGGGCAGAGGGGAGAGAAGCACCTAGTGCAGCAGTGATCACTATGGGCTCTGAGTTGAAACTGGGATCTACCGCTTACAGGCCATGGGACTGTAGGCAAGTGACTCAACCTTTCAGGGAGCGAGTCTCCTCATCAGCAAAGTGGCAATACTAAGTAAGTTAATATAAGAAACATGCTTAGGAATAAAACTGTACACAGTGCAGAAGTGTTAGCTATTAAATCATTGTCAAGAAATCAGTATTTGTTGAATGAATGAATGAATGCATGAATGAGGAAGTAGGTGGATGGATGGATGAACGGATGCAGTCAGTGTGTCAGTAACTGTATTAGTAATCTCTTGCTGCATAATATATCAGTCTAAAACTTAGTGTCTTGATGCAATGATAAACATGTATTATCTCTCATTATTTCAATGAGTCAGAAATTCAAGAGCTGCTTAGTTGGGCTCTGGGTTCTTTATTGTATTGAAGTCAAGATGTCAGCCAGGGCTGTTGTCATCTGAAGGTTGAACTGGGGCTGAAGAATCCACTTCCAAAGTGGCTCCCTTTCATGGCTGTCAAATTAGTGCCCGCTATAGGCAGGAGGTTTCAGTTCCTCCCCATGTGGGCCTCTCCTCAGGGCTGCTTGAGTGTGCTAACAACATGGCAGCTGCCTTCTCCCAGAGTGAGTGATTGAAGAGAAAGGGAAGCAGCAGAACCAGAAGCTGTGACCAATCGTCAGTTTTACCACATCCTATTCCTTAGACGCAAGTCATTAAAAGTCTAGCCCACATTCAAAGGTAAAGGAATTGGCCTTTACCTTTGCCCTTTGAACAGTGGAATGTCAAAAAAAACTTACAAGTGTAGTTTAATCATAACAGTGACCAAATAGATCGCAAAGGCCTCAAATACTAGCTTCCCCAGACCAAAGGAGTATGCACTGTAGGAATCCCCCTTATTCAAAACTTTGGAACAGTCCAAATCAATTTGCAAGATAGCAGTCAAGTCAATCGTTGGTTAGGTGGGGGAAGGAGATCAACTGCAAAAGGCAATGGAGATGTTCTGTATTCTGACTGGGACAATGGTCAAAACTGATTGAACTGTACCTTTAAAATATGCATTTCATTGTATGTGAACTGTAATTTATTAAAGTTGAGTTTTAAAAATACCAGCTTCCTGACCAGGCACAGTGGCTCACGCCTGTAATCCCAGCACTTTGGGAGGCCGAGGTGGGTGGATTACGAAGTCAGGAGATAGAGTTCACACTGAGACCACCCCTGGCTACACGGTGAAACCCTGTCTCATTGCCGGGCGCGGTGGCCTCAAGCCTGTATCCCAGCCAATTTTGGGAGGCCGAGGTGGGTGGATCACGAGGTGAGGAGATCGAGACCATCCTGGCTAACACTGTGAAACCCCCGTATCTACTAAAAATACAAAAAATTAGCCGGGCCCGAGTGGCGGGCGCCCCTGTGGTCCCAGCTCTAGGGAGGCTGAGGCCAGGAGAATGGCGTGAACCCGGGAGGCGGAGCCCTTGCATGAGCTGAGATCCGGCCACTGCCTCCAGACCTGGGTGACAGAGCAAGACTCCGTCTCAAAAAAAAAAAAAAAAGAAAAGAACCTGTCTCTACTAAAAAATAACAAAAAAAAAAAAAAAAAAAAAAAAAAAAAAATACCAGCTCTGACTTCGAGTCAACCATTCTATAATTTCTTTGGTCTAGTCAGAGATTGGAACAAATTTTACCAGATCTGTCCATTGGCCTGTTTCTGTAAATAAAAGTTTATTGAAACACAAACCACCCACATTTATTTACAGATTGTCTATGGCTGTTTCACACTATAATGGCAGAGTGACACAATTGAGTAGAGCATATGGCCTGCAAAGCTGGAAATTTACTATCTGGGGTCTTTGTTTTTTTGTTTTTTTTTTTTTTGAGATGGAGTCCGCTCTGTCGCCCAGGCTGGAGTTGCCAGTGGCCGGATCTCAGCTCACTGCACGCTCCGCCCCCCGGGTTTACGCCATTCTCCTGCCTCAGCCTTCTGAGTAGCTGGGACTACAGGCGCCTCGCCACCTCCGGCCCAGCTTATTGTTTTGTATTTTTTAGTAGAGACGGGTTTTCACCATGTTAGCCAGAACAGTCTCGATTCCTGACCTCATGGATCCGCCCGTCTTGGCTCCCAAATGCGGGATTACAGGCTTAGCCAACCACGCCCAGCCCTATCTGGGTCTTTTACAAAAAAAAAGTTTGTTGGCCGGGCAGCAGTGGCTCAATGCCTGTAATCCCAAGACTTTGGGAGCCGAGGTGGGTGGATTGTGGATCACGAGGTCAGGAGATTGAGACCATCATAGCCAACATGATGAAATCCTGTCTCTATAAAAATAACAAAAATTGAAGCTGGGCGTGGTGGCATGCACCTGCCAGTCCCAGCTACTCAAGAGCTAAGCAGGAGGAATTGCTTGACCCGGAGGCGGAGGTTGCCAGTGAACCAAGATCATGCCACTGCACTCCAGCGTGGGTGACAGGAGTGAGACACTGTTTAAAAAAAAAAAAAAAAAAAAAAAAAAAAAAAAAAAAAGTTTGCTGACCCCAGCTCTAGAGGGAAAACTAGGAGTTTAATGCTACTTTAGATGCATCCATTTTCAGGGCCAAATGTATGCCAGTTTGTCAATCTTTTTACCCTAAAACTGTAACAGCCCTCAGCTCATGTGTGTGCATAGCAGCTTCTCCCAGTAGCAGACAGATGTGAGTAGATCCAAGTTCTCCCTGAAGATCTCATGACTTGTCTGTATTTGGGAACTATTTGACATTTCCTTAGAAGTGCTTTCTACAGCCCACTCTTTAGTGTCTGGGACCCCTGCCTGAGCCGGTGAATCAAGAACTTGGCCCACAGAGCAGGAGACATGGGCAGCACTTTTGGGGGAGTGTCTACATTCCATTAATTATGTTTATCTACATTCAATTTCTTTCCCTTCTTCCCTTTCTTCTTTCCTTCTTTTTTTCTTTCCTTCTGCAAAGACACATATCGGTCCACCAGGTTGGCTATGTGGGTCAGATTCTCTCAAAGTGATTCTGTTTCATGGTGTTGACTCAGTCTGTAGTCAGGCTGGCAGGGTAAAATTGCATCTCAATCAGCTTTAAGAACAAAACTTAAAAACCAAAATGGGAACTACAAACGAAAGGCTGCAGGGAGGGCAGCTGCCTGCCACTAGCGTCTCCCCTTAAAGCTAAAAAGTCAGAGCATGAAACAGCAGAAGACTGTCTCAGGGTTTCAGTCCCGCAAGACCCGAAACCCAGACTGGGAAGGAGGGGCCTGGGGATGAGCCTGCTGGGGGATCCACCCTGCAGGAAGGCCCCTGTCAATAGCCACTGTCTTTGCCCCACCCCTTTCCCCTTCTTCTGGAAAGAGTGCCCCAATTTTTACTTTGGGGTCAGATCTTCTGACTCTCAGCTTGTGCAGTTGGAGAGGGGCTGACTCTCTCAGCTCTTGGGATGGGCAAGTGGCCCACGTCCTCCTAATCGGCTTCAGGGTGATGGGATCAGGTCAATGAGAACTGGCCCCAGGACTGTAGTTTGAATTGCTAGGAAACCAAATCTCTCTCACACAAACGTTCTCTCTCTTTCCTGCTGAGATGTAAGGATGTAGACCTGCAATTACTTACTCTCCACCTGCTTGGTGCACTGCAGTCTATACTGCAAGATGTTAGAGAATGTAACCCACACAGGAGAAGACCGAGCCAGGAGATGGAAAGAGATTAGGTGCTGCTGACGACATTTGAGCCCCGAATCCAGCCATCCCTGAAGTTAGAGGAAATTCCATATAGCTTCCCACATATATAAAAACATTTCTTCCTCACTTAAGTCATTTTGAATTGGATATTCTGTCACTTGCAACATCTCCTATTTCATCCACAGGAGTTTGAGATCTAGAGACCTGGAGAACCGGAGCCCCAACTGCCGGTTGCTGGTAGTAACCAATTTACTGCCAAGAAGAAAGCCAGGCTGAGGGCAAGGCCAATGCAGAAAGGAGCAAACCAAGGGAAATGCAGAGAAATAGAACCAGAGCCTTGATCATGCAATTCCTGAAGCCCACTTTCCCCCTAAAGTTCCCGAGAGTGAGGAGATACAGTTCCCTAAGGTTAAAGCCAGTTCGAGTCAGGTTTTGCATTACTTGTGGCCAAAAGAGTCTCAAGTGACACATTCGGTCTTCTTCCATGTAACACAGAGATAATCACAGTTAAATAGTGGCTCTAAGGAATAGAGACCAGATGTGCAAAGTCTCTTGCCCAGAGCCTATCAGACAGAGCAGAGGCTCCACAGATGCATTCCCTCTGCTTCTCTGACTTATTTTCTCCCCACTCCTCATTGCTGGTCCTGTGTAGGGCAGGCTGAGGGCCATGTCATTGCTGATTCAGGCCGGGTAGGACAAGACCTCAAGGTACAGTGGTCACTGGTCCCACAGATGGAATCAAGTGCGATACCTCCTTTCTGCAAAGACAGGGCAGTCCAGGGGCAACCACAGCTAGGGCTTCATCCAGTCCTCCCAGTACTGTATGTCAGTTGACTCCCCTTCCGGTAACACAGTGCCTCCATTTGTCTCTGGCAGTCCATTCCTTCCTACCTCTGTACACTTGGAGGGGGCTTCATCCCAGTTTAAAGTTGAGTCACGTGACCAAGGTGTAAGCCAATCAGCCTATCACATTTCCCCTGACCATAGTGATTGGTTCAGGGAGGAACACGTGACCCAGGCAGAGCCAGTGTTACTCAGGAGTCTCTACTGGGCTCTAGATAAAAGCTCTGTCTTTCCTGCTGGGAATGCAGGGGGAAGAAGAACGTGGCTGTCCGAAGCAGGAGAGGGCAGTTAGGGGAGAGTCAGTACAGCAGAGGTGAAACGAAACCCTATCCACGTTGTTTGAACTCCTAAATCCAACCAAGCCCGGGGTCCACCCTGCAACTTTTCTTTTTTTTTTTTTTTTTTTTTTGAGACGGAGTCTTGCTCTGCCTCCCAGGCTGGAGTGCAGTGGCCGGCTCTCAGCTCACTGCAATCTCCGCCTCCCGGGTTCACGCCATTCTCCTGTCTCAGCCTCCCGAGTAGCTGGGACTACAGGCGCCC
>NW_016808980.1:2491777-2520164 GCF_001698545.2 Rhinopithecus bieti
TTAGCCAGGATGGTCTCGATCTCCTGACCTCGTGATCCGCCCGTCTCGGCCTCCCAAAGTGCTGGGATTACAGGCTTGAGCCACCGCGCCCGGCTCCTGCAACTTTTCAATAAGAAATTCCTTTTCATTACTGAGACCAGTTGGTGAGGTTGCTAAGTTTAGCAAATAAAAATCCAGGCTTCGGGTTAAATTTGAATTTCAGATGAACAACAATATTTTAGTATATGTGTGTCCCATGCAACATTTGGGACCTACTTACGCTAAAAAAAATTATTCATTGTTTTGCTGAAATTCAAATTTAACTGGGTATCCTGTGTTGTATGCAGCGACCCTACTAGTTCGGGGCAGCTTTCCGATTCTTTGAACGCAAGAGAGTCTGAACCGAGGCCCAGTCCCATCCCCTTCAACAAGGGCACAGAAGCGCTACTACTCCTGCGGGGCTTCACAGAACAGGACCCCCCACGGCCCAACCACAGGGGTTAGTCTCGGCCACTCCAACAGCCTCCTTTGTACCTCATTTCTCCTGCTAGCAAGGGTGCTACTCACGGCAGTAAAGAACTGTGACCACAACTCCTACTGGGGGTGCCTACTGTGTGTCAAGGGCTAGCCTGTACCCCTTCACCTCCTCCCCACAGCGCGATTCTAAGAAGTAGTCAAACTACAGTCCTCATCTTATAGATGAGGAAAGCAGCTCAGAGGCTCTGTGAGCCACCCAGGTCCCACAGCTAGGAAGAGGTAGAGCTATGTTTGATACCAAGCCTGGGTTCTAGGAATGACACTTCCAAGCCGGAGGGGATAGGGAAGGAGCTGCCTCCCCACGGAAGGAGGATCCTTCCGAGGAAGCCCTGTAGCCGCCCTCTGGATAGAGGCAGGAGGCCTGGGGAGGTCTGAGTCACTGTGTGGCTAGAGAGCAGGGGTGCTGGGATCAGCAGAAAACCGAGCAGACTCTCTCCCTTAGGGATTTAAAAGGACTAGACCCAGAGAAAGGGGAAGAACATTGACCAAGCCATGCTCAGACAGTCTGGGGAGCAAAGGAAGCCGGCAGCTGGCGGGTCACCTGGGGGCAGGTGCCCCACCTCCTGCTTCTCACCTCCTTGGCCTTTCCGAGGCCCCTCTCCTGAAGGCCTGCTCCCTTTCAACTTCTGTTCTGCTATTTTGCTTTGTTTTTTGTTTTTTTAAAAAAAGTTCCTTTGTTGTTACCACTTAAAACAATAAATAAATAAAGCAAACCAACAAAGCAGACATCTGGAAAGCTTTGTGGAAAATGGCATCTCGTTCAGAGGACCCGCCCTCCGTGGAGTCAGAACACAAGTGCCCACGGGACTCGCAGCTGGCCCCCCAATGCTCTCAGAGGACAGGTGAGACCCCCTCACCATTTTCCTACCAAATCCCTGTCTTCCCCTGAGGTCATGTCCTTCCCAAAACACCACCACCTCCATGGGCATGGCTCTCGGCTCCCATTCTGCACCCCTGACCAGGCTCCTGAGCCTCCCTGCCTTGTGCCCAGCACATCCCCGACTCTACTCCATCATTTTCTCTCCCGCTTAGGTCTTTTTCATTCTGGCAGTCATGCCCCATCTCGGACTTATATCTCATTTCCGACCCATCACAAAAGCCTCTGTTCCCCTCACTTCACCTCTTCTCCTTCCACTCCACCTGACCCTTCACCCCACCACTGCTAAAGTATCTTCTCAAAGTACAGCTCAGATCGTAATGCCAATTTCCCCTGCTCAGCAACCTTCTAGGCCAACAAAGTGGCTCACGCCTATAATCCCAGCACTTTGGGAGGCTGAGGCGAGTGGGTCACTTGAGGTCAAGAGTTCAAAAGCAGCCAACATGGTGAAACCTCAGCTCTACTAAAAATATAAAAATTAGCTGAAGCGTGGTGGTGCACACCTGTGGTCCTGATTACTCGGGAGGCTGAGGCAGGAGAATCACTTGAACCTGGGAGGTGGGGGTTCCAGTGAGCTGAGATCACACCACTGCACTCCAGCCTGGGCAACAGAGTGAGACTCGGTCTCAAAAAACAAAACAAAACACAAAACACCTATGGCCTCCTAGTGTCTCCTGAAATAAATACCAGCAGCTCCTCACTGTGATGTTAAACCTTCCTGCAATGGATGTCTTTTGTTTTTCTTTTTCCAGTGTTCCTGTTTTCTTCTTTTGGTAACTCCACCCTTGGTGGTTTTCTTGAGGGTCAGGGAATCACATGTCCCTAACTTTGAGTCCAAGTGTTTTAGGTTCTGCCCACAATCGCAGGTCCAGGAGGAGGTTGTGTGACCCAGGCTGGGCCAATGGGTGTGCAGCATTTCCCTGAACAAGGAGTTGGTTCAGGCTTGGTCACATGACCCAGGTCAGGCCAACCACAGCCAACCCTAGGTCCTTGGCTGGAATGGAGAAAGAGGGGCTGTCTCTGTGTTGGTGTCACCAGGCTGAGAAGATACAGGTTAGGAGCTGATGAGGGCCATCAAGCCACCACAAGGGGAAGTCAAGGGGAAGCAAAACTGTTAAGACCAAGAAAGAACTGGTATTTAAAACGTCTTTAAGTTCCTGCATACAGCTGTGCCTGAAGCCAGTCAGCCCACCCTATTTTTTTAGGTTTAAACTAGTTTGAGATGAGTTTCTGTCACAGACAGCCAAAGGCTTTGTACTTAATATAGTCTCCAATCATGGGTTCCGACTTCCTCTTCTAGCTTTACTCTATTTTCCTATGTGCATCAGTGCTTCTGAGAAAATGGTCTCTTGAACAGCCAGTGAAACATATCCCACATCTCAGCTTCTGTGCCTTTGGGTCCTGCTGCTTCCTTGACCTGAAATGCCCTCTTCATATCGCTGCTTTACAAAGCTCTAATCCTCCTTTAAGGCCTTTCTCAAGCTGGTCTCTCCCATGAGAATGTCATCGCTGTCATTTTCTTACTTTCTGTTCCCATAATGCTCTCCAAGAACTTACCATCTTTCCTTGAATCCTGATCATTTGTGTATCTCCTTTCCCTTCTCAGAGTTAGGGACTCAGATGATAAGGAGACATTATTGTTCAGCTCTTCCTAAGCACCACGCATGCATGGAACATGGAACAGACACTCAGCAAGAGCGTATTTGTGCTCATGGCCAGCCTGGCGAAGCATCCCCGGACTCACTCACCTGAGACCTTAATTTTGGGACAGATGTTCTGCCTGCCTGCTTCACATTCATTATCCCAGCTTTTCATACCAGTACCCCAATTTTCCTTTGAAGGACCACTCTATCTCCATCCTCATTTTTTTTTCCATCTCCCTTTCCTGGTATCCATCCTCATTCTTAAGACTTAGGTAGAGTCCTTCCCTCCCTCTCTCTGGCTCCACAGATGCCATGTGACCCAGACCTGGCCAACCAGGGCACTGCACACTCCTTGCAAACCCCAGTGATTGTCTCAGGTTTGGACATGTAATCAAGGCCGGAGATTCAAACAAAGAACTTTTGCTAGAACCATTGAGAAGGAAACACTGTGTTGAATGGGATCAGAAAACTAGGGGGATGTGAGCCTGAGTTGCTGGAGCCACCGGAAAGAGAGGCTCTGCCTGAGGAAGAAAGCAAGCATAAAACAAAACAGAGCCAGGACCTCCAGCCAGATGCTTCATATCATTTGCATCCTAGATCCAGCCATGTCTGAAGCCAATCGTACTCTGTACTTTTTAGATACATAAGCGAATAAATTCCTAATGGGTTGAGCTTCTGTCAGCTGCAACCATGAGTCTCAACTGATACAAGTTCCAAGTCTTTCTCCCCATCCTTATTCCTAATCCAGAGCACATCAGGTGGTCTTCAGTTAGTGATCAGCTGACTAAGGGCAGGGCTTATTCTCTGCCTTGTCACTCATCCTTTTCCCTCCACTACACACCCCAACTCTTACTCTAGCTAAGACCTACCCATCCTTCCAGTCTCAGCTTAACTGTTACTCCCTGAAAGACCTTTCCTGACACTCCCAGAAAAAAAAACTTGGTCTCCCCCTAACACCTGAGCCCCAAAACACCCCAGGTTTTCTTTCTCACAGTTGATGATTCCATAATTGTTGGAAAGATTAAGTTTTCTATATCTGCCTCCTCCCAAACCTGCAAGCTTCACCAACCATGCATACTCTCATTTGCTACTAAATTTCAGGGCACAGCACAGAGCCTGACAGAGTAGGTGCTCAGTAAATGGCTACTGAATTAATAAATGTACTGACACAACTCAGGAACCAAAGAATATGTCTCCCAGGTTTCTCAACTTGAATAAAGATGGTGGAACCACATCTCTTACTAGTACCTGGTCCATTGATGGAGGGTTCCAGGAGAACCAACTTTGGGAGGGCTTGAAGAGAAACTGCCTCTTTGTGCAACTCCACAGAGATATTAGCTTATTGAACTTGATCAGAAAGCCCAACAAAACTTGCGATTCATTACGGGAGACCTTAGCCACGCCCTGAAGCAAATGTCAAATTTCACACATTTAATGAACTCCATACTTGAAATATGTGGCCTGTAAAATCTGATTTACACTGCTGTTAAAATCCTCAGTGCCTAAAAAGGAATGTGAAAAGTATGTATTTGTGCTAAGAGAAGGGGCTTTTTTTTTTTTTCCAAGACATGAATTCACTCCAAGGCATATAAATGTTCCCTAAAGCATCATTTCAATTGCAATATTTCTTTCAGCACCTCAAATTTAGTTACCAACTTTTAAGAAGAGGGGCTGTGTTAGGTTACACACGAATGGAAAAGTGCCACCATGTAATTGTCAATTCTTTGGAAGGTAAGCTGAGTTGACAGCTGAGCTGGGGACAGCCCCGAAACAGGCAGAGCAGAGCTTACCTGGCACTATAATTAAGACCTGCCTTAAGTCAACACCGACACGGCCACGGTGCCTGGCAAGATGAATTTCTTTTTTCAATTCAGCCACACCTTATTTATTTATTGGATGCTAACACCTGGTGTTTCTTTCGTCTGGAAGTTCACGGCTTGCTTTGGCACATTTTAGGTTCGGTACCGCGGGGTGGCTGAGCTACCTGACGGGGTGACAGGGGGCCTCCCTCTGAGGTGATCCATGGAGCAGAGGCAACACAAACCAACTTCCAAGGACATAGTCTAGACCGAAAAGGACACCCTGACCCTCGTTTTCAAGCTTTACTGGCTCGGAGAATTCCGTCCACAGAACCTGCTATCCTTGAGAGTGCAAAGCATAGCCCATCATGAGTGCTCTGCACACGGTCATCCCATCCCTGCTTGCTTCCAGAAAACTAGGGCGTGACTCTGATTGGTCTTTACCCATTCCCTTCTCACCAGTGATTGACCTAAGCGTGGGCGTGTATCCAGTGTTGACCAATGAGATGTGAGAGAATTTCCAGGAAACTCTTTCAAAGCTGATCAAAAGAGACAGCCTAGAAGAGAGCGTCCTCATTTTTCTAAAGTTCCACTGGAGATGCTGAGAGTTACCCTGGTGTGGAACTCAGTGCCTGCACTGGACAAAGTAGAAACTGGAGCTTATAGAGAAGTGATAGTCTTGACCAGAGCGAGTCCAGTGGCAACGCCAACATTATTACTGTAGTGGCCATGTGTTACTCTTTGACCACCAAGCATCTAAGTCACCCTTTCTCCTGGGGAAAACAAAAACAATCTCTCTGGGGAATTACTTCCTCCTCATGGCAGGCAGTCTTGGAGGAACTGTCAATCAGAATACCCGCCATGTAACCAAACTTGGCCCATCAGATTCTCACACGAGGATGTTGCCCTTGAGTGATGCAAGATGGGAGGGATATGGTGGGGGTGGTGGGATGAAAAACCTGCAGGTGACAAAACAGGCTGCAGGGACCTGGTTGGACGGCATATTAGCTCCTGCTGCCTCTCCTCTCCTGCATGCCCTCACTCTTGTTGTTCATAGCCAGAGCTCCAGTCTGTGAGCCCCTCCACATCCTGGCAATAAATTTCCCCTCCCCGTTTCTTGGCTGAACTTTGCCAGTTCTAATTTTTGTTGTGTGCAACCACAGATCTGTAACCAATACGGAACAATAAGTTTATTGTGACCATGCCAGGCACATCACATACATCACATTTATTTTTCTTTCACAATATCAATTATGGAGTGGGCACACATGCACACAGACACGTACCCATTTTACAGATGAAAAATCTCAGGGTCAGATTGCAACATTTGCCCAGCATTTTATAGTTAATAAATTGCCAACCCTGGAATTTAACAGTATCTTGTTTTGCTTATCTGTGAGATGAGTTTAATTCCACTTAGCCTGCAAGGTTATAGTGAGGATACAAGAAAATACAGGTCCAAGTGCCTGGGGCACACTCCCGTTTGGAACTTCCATGGCTCTCAGAAGTGTCTTTTTTGAGAGGCTTTTCCTAGGCCCGTGGGAGATTCTCTCAGGAGTTCTAAGAGCTTTGTCATGGATTGACTCACCAAAAGCCCCATCCCTGAACTTGGAGAAAGAAATCAGTCATACTTGGGGTAATAAAGTGGTCTGGAGTATGAACCATATCACTGATGTCTCTGGCTATGGGAATCCATGATCCCGGAATCTGGCCTCTCTCAACATAACATACAGTAGGCCCGCTCTGCACACTTACCTCCGAAGGTCAGAGGGTAGCTTGTTGCCTGGCATGGTGGGGACAGACTCAGGGTACACAGAAGCCTTCCTACTAGGCAAGAATACCCATTTCCTGCCACTCTTCAGCACTGGTTGCCATTGCTCTTCTTCCTGTTCCTGAAAACTCTGAACCCTTCCTGCCACAGGGCATTTGCATATGCTATTTTCTCTGCCTGGAACACTGCTCCGTGCATCTATGAATCCTGGATCCTCTCATCTTTCAGATTTCAGCTCAAAAGCCAATTCCTCAAGGAGACCCTCCCTGACCACCAAGTCTAAAAATAGCCTCACATACCCTCCCCACTCCCAACCCCCAACCTCTACCCCGACTGGTCTCCCGGATGGCATCCTGACTTAACTTTATTATAAGGTTCATCACTGTGCAATGAATTACCATATTTCTTTATTCATTTCACATCTGTTGAACACTCACCATAGGCCATCTTTTTCTAGGCATTCAGAATAGCAAATAAGTCAAAGTCCCTGTCCTCATAGAACTTACATTTTAGTAATCAAGACTGAGGCTAAGCGCCTGAGGACAAGTAGAGCAAGCAAGGGACTAGGCAGTGACAGGGCTACACGTCCAATGGGAGGAAGTCAAGGAAACCTCTTTAAGACGGGACAAGTAAACGACGACCTGAAGGAGGCCTGTTTATTTCTCCACTGCCTAATACAGACACTCCACTCAGTAAGAAAGCAGGAGCCATGAACATCTAGGTCATCACATCCCCAGTGCCTGGAAGCTGCCTAGCGTCCAGTAGATGCTCAATAAATATGCATGCAATGGCTGTCTACTGGTACTTCCAGACAGCGTGGGGCTCCTCCTGTCCCCCAGGATGACAACATCTCCACAGTGACTCATGGTTCGAGGCCTCTGCCCCATTCTGAGGTTGGCTCTGCTCTTAATTAGAAGGTGGGAACAGCCACAATGACAGCAGCTAGGGAATGTGGCAATTCCCTGGGAAGTGCTATGTCAGGGATGGAGGTGAGGATGGCCCTTGGGAATGATGGGATTCAGATAAATGGAGCATTCATTTGTCATCTGCATTGGCATTTCTCAACCTCCTGTGACATGCCATAAAAGAATGCAGCTTGCTGAAGAGAACAGAGGCTGTTGCTTTCACCAGGAGGCTTGAAGTTGAATTGGATTATAGCTTAAAAGAGGCAGCTGCCTCTAAGTCTGCCGACCTGAGCACCAATCCTGGCTCCACCTCTTACAAATTGTGTGACTTTGAACAAGTCACCACAGCTCTTAAATCCTCATCTATAGAAAAGACAATGAAGGCCGGGCGAGCTGACTCATGCCTGTAATCCCAGCACTTTGGGAGGCTGAGGCAGACGGATCACCAGGTCAGGAGATCAAGACCATCCTGGCCAACATAGCGAAACCCCATCTCTAATAAAAATACAAAAATTATCTGTGCATGGTGGCACATGCCTGTAGTCCCAGCTACTTGGGAGGCTGAGGCAGAAGAATCGCTTGAACCCGGGAGGCGAAGGTAGCAGTAAGCCGAGATCGCACTGCTGCACTCCAGCCTGGGTGACAGAGCAAGACTCTGTTTCAAAAAAAAAAAGGAAGAAAAGATAATGAAAATATCCCCTCTTTAAAACGATTCTGTAGGTAAAGCATTTTGCCTATAGCCATAGTTGCTGTTGAACCAAGACTCCACAAACCAGACTATGAAATGATTTGATGCAAATTAAAACCACAATGACATACCACAAGACACCCACCAGAAAGGCTAAAATTAAAAATATTAACAATAATGACAATGAAAAGGCAAGCTATAAGTAAGGCAGGAGAATTTGCAAATCACTTATCCAACAACATATATAGTCAGAATATGTTTTTAAAAATTCTCAAAACTCAAAAGCAAGAAAACTGTCTAATTCTTACAAATGAGCAAAAGACGTGAACATTTCACCAAAGAGGAAAAGTGGATGTGGGTGACAAAGAAGCACATGAAAAGATGTTCAATATTATCAACTGTTAGGGAAATGATATTTAAAACCATGGTGAGATACCACTGCACATCTATTAGAATGGCTAGATCAAATACTGACAATGCTAAGCGCAGACAAGGATGTAGAACTGGAACTCTCATACGAATGCAAAAATGGTACAGCCACTCTGGAAAATGGTTTGGCAGGGTTTTAACACCTTTACTGAGATATAAGTTACATACCACAAAATTCACTCATCTAAAGTATATAATTCAATGGTTTTTAGTAAATTTACAGAGTTGTGCACCCCCAAAAGAAACCGCCACTGTTTTCTAAAGCAAGCAAACCATTTTACATTCCCACCAGCAGTGCGTGGAGGTTCTGATTTTTCCACATCCCCTCCAACACTGACCATATCCTTTTATTATAACCATCCTGTTAAGGATAAAGTAGTATCTCACTTTGAGTTTGTTGGCAGTTTCTCATAAAGTGAATCAGACACTTTCTCCATGATCCCAGTAGGGGTTTCATGGGTGCAAACCTATGCAAAATTGTATCACTATGCATTTAATATTAGCCTACTAGATACACTTTGCTGTATGTATTCTATACTTATATTTTTTAAAACTTAAAAAGACAATAGGAGAAGAAAAACTAAGAGATTCAGGGAAAATTAAGATGGATGAAATAAGGAATGCAAAAAAAGAAAGGAAGAATAAAATAAAAAGAAATAATGTGTCTGGCCAGAGAGTGCCTAGTAAGATCACAACTACCACTCTCACAAGAGGGTGAGTTCACGCCTCGTACCTGTTCACGCACCTCCGGCACCCATTTAACCTTAAGTGTATGGGGGCCGGGTGTGGTGGCTCGTGCCCTGATTCCAGCACTTTGGGAGGTCAAGGTGGGTGGATCACTTGAGACCAGGAGTTCCAGACCAGCCTGGCCAACACGGCGAAACCCTGCCTCTACTAAAAAATGCAAAACAAAATTAGCAGTGTGTGGTGGCAAGCACCTGTAATCACAACTATGTGGGAGGCTGAGGCACAAGAATCACTTGAACCTGGGAAGGAGAGGTTGCAGTGAGCCGAGATAGCACCACTGCACTCCAGCCAGGGTGACAGAGTGAGACTCCATATATAAAAATTTTAAAAAGTGTATGGTAAGTAAAGTAATTTAAGGTGAAGGTTCCTTAGAATCCCACGTCTTTCCCTGTCTAGTGTAGAAACTGCTGTTTGCCCACCTCCTTTTCCCCTCATGCCTCAGAAACAAAACCTCGCTTTTCATCAGCGTTCTCATTCAACAGCTACATTTCCCAGCCTCTTTGCAAGCCAGGTGTGGTCATGCGGTCATTTGCCCAAGATGTCAGCACAGTAATGTGTGGGAACTCTGGGAAGTCTCCCTCAAAGGACAGGGCCCCCTCTCTTTGCTCCTTCCTGCTGCCCAGACTTCAGGCATGAAGGCGGGACCTCCAGCAGCCACCCTGGATAAGGAGGATAAGGGCAGCAGCCTTAGGACGGGACAGTGCAGAGCTGAAGAAGCCTTGGTTTCCAGTGACAATCCAGGCCAGCATACCTCTCCTGGACCTCCTAACGCCAGCCTTCTTTGATGTGAGACAGAAAATATTTTTTATCTTATTTAAACTAGGGCATTTGAGAGTTTTCTGCTATAACAGATGTTTTTTCTCATAGATACATCCTCTGTCAAAATTCAACCACAAAATTCGATCATTTTAGGTGCTATGTGGGCCCGGTTCAACCTCACCCTCTCTCGGTGTTGTTTTTCTCATCTACAAAATGGAGAAAATGACACCTGCCCCACGGAATTGTGAGGTTGACGTGGGAAAGTACTTTGCAGCTGTAAAAAGCCATGAAAAGGAAATAGTCATTTTGTTCAGTCAGGTTCCTGAATCTTCCAGAATGTACTTTTTTTTTTTTTTTTGAGACAGAGTCTCGCTCTGTTGCCCAGGCTGGAGTGCAGTGGCCTGATCTTGACTCACTGCAACCTCCGCCTCCCAGGTTCAAACGATTCCCCTGCCTCCACCTCCTGAGTAGCTGGGACTACAGGCACGCGCCACCACACTTGGCTAATTTTTTGCATTTTAGTAGAAACAGGGTTTCACCACGTTAGCCAGGATGGTCTCGTGATCTCGTGATCCGCCTGCCTCGGGCTCCCCACTCAGCCTCCCAAAGTGCTGGGATTACAGACGTGAGACACCACGCTCGGCCCAGAATCCACTCTTAAAACTCAAGAACTTAGTGCCAATGAACTGTACACTTAAAAAATAGTTGAAATGCCGGGCGGAGTGACTCACGTCTGTAATCCCAGCACTTTGGGAGGCTGAAGCGAGCAGTTCACTTGAGGTCAGGAGTTTGAGACCAGCCTGGCTGACATGGTAAAACCCCATCTCTACTAAAAGTACAAAAATTAGCCAGGTGTGGTGGCGCATGCCTGTAGTCCCAGCTACTTGGGAGGCTGAGGCAGGAGAATCACTTGAACCCAGGAGGTGGAGGTTGCAGTGAGCCAGGATCGCACCACTGCACTCCAGCCTGGGTGACAGAGCAAGACTCTGTCTCAAAAACCAAAACAAACAAACAAACAAAAAATAGTTGAAATGGCCTGTAATCCTAGCACTTTAGGGGACCAGGACGAGAGGATCACTTGAGGTCAGGGGTTCAACACCAGCCTAGGCAACATAGCAAGACCCCATCTCTACAAAAAAAAAAAAAAAATGTTTTTAATTAACCAGGCACAGTGGCTTGGGCCTGTAGTCCCAGTTACTCGGGGTCCTAAGGCAGGAAGATTGCTTAAGTCCAGGAGTTCAAGGTTACAGTGAGCTATGATTGTGCCACTTTACTCCAGCCTGGGCAACACAGCGAGATCCCATCTCACACACACACACACACACACACAAAAGTTTAAAATAATAAATTGTATGCTATGTATATTTTACCAGAATTATTTTAAAAACCAACTCAAATGTTACAAAGGTTTACCGAGCCCTAACCGTGGGCCAGACACCTGACTTGCTAAGGATAAGACAGTTCCTCTCAAGCTGCTCCTCTGGATCCTATAAGAGCAGAGCCAGTAGTGAAGCACCCCCTCCGCCTCAATTCTCTCCTGCCTTGTGGTTTTTTTAAATTGAATTTTAAGTTCTGCGATACATGTGCAGGATGTGCAAGTTTGTTTCATAAGTAAACATGTGTCATGGTGGTTTGCTGCACCTATCAACCCGTCACCTAGGTATTAAGCCCCACATACATTAGCTATCTATTTTTTAACACAAGTAAATTCTGCTTTCTATTCTATTAGTGAATTTGTTTTACTGTAAAAAGAGTTTTATAATGATTGGCCAATTCTATGACTTTCATTCTGCCTTCTAGATCCCCCAGTAAATGGATTCTTGAGGAGTCCCTTTGCCTTCTCCTTTGTCTGTATGTACCCTTCCCCATGAGGGGTACATTCTCCAGTCAGGGATGCCCAGGCCAGCCCAGCATACTGGAGGCAGGTTCACCTCCAATTGAGAACCACGGCTGGGGCCACAGGACTCTAGGCACGTTTGCAAATCCGTGAAAGGTGCACAGTAAGATTCAAGGTCAAGGCCAGGTGCGGTGGCTCACACCTGTCACCCCAGCACTTTGGGAGGCCGAGGCAGGTGCATCACCTGAGGTCAGGAGTTTGAGACCAGCCTGGCCAACATGGTGAAACCTCATCTCTACTAAAAATACAAAAATTAGCCGATATGGTGGCACACACCTGTATGTAGTTCCACCTACTCAGGAGACTGAAGCACAAGAATCGCTTAAATCCAGGAGGCAGAGGTTGGAGTGAGCCAAGATATCGCTACTGCACTCCAGCCTGGGCACCTGGACTACAGTGTGAGACTCTGTCTAAAAAAAAAAAAAGCAAAGGTTCAAGGTTGGATATTGCCTCAGCCACCAAACGTGGAAATCTTCTAAGAACGCTAGCCAACCTGGTGACTGCCGTGTTTGTGGGTAACAGTAGCAGAAACCCATTCTGATGAAGGGCTTTTGAGCTTGGTGGAGACCAGGCCTCCCTCCATCAGCAGCAGCCTCGAGTGACAATGACAGCTACTGTATCTGTATCTGCACTGCCTCCAGTGCCGTCAGCCTCATGGCTGATCCTCACAAATGGGGTTCTTGCTCCCAAAAACAGGCAAGGAATGGAAGCTTGGAATTTAAGGAATTGGCCCCATCTCACTCACTAGTGAGTGGGGGAACTGGTGTTCAAACCAAGTCTGTGTCCGTCCCAGTGAGGTCCAGGCCACGTTGTCCCCAACTTCAGCACAGCCCCCTGAAATGGCTCTAATTCATTTCCACTCCCAGCCCACTCAGGGCCCAGAAGAAAGGTGGTGCTTTCTCTTGGGGTCTTCCCCAAGAGTAAGCAGGCTATTTTAGAGCAAAAGCTTCCACGTCTGCATAAGCCTGGCTCTCAGATTTTTTTCTGGCCTGATTTTCACTAATTCTGGTGGTGATGAGCTGCCTAATAAAATTATGCTAAGTTATGTGCATAAAGAGTAGCATCTTAAACTCTTAATTATTGGCCACATCTTTGAAGAATTCCTGTGCAATTTCCAAGGTAATCAACTCACCTCTTTCTTTGGGCCTGATTAGCTGTTTGGGCCAATTTAAACCCCCACCCCCAGCCCCTCTGGAATCAACGGGGTTCTGGATGTCGTTAGCTACTCCAATTGCCTTTTTAAAAATCTGTTTCATATAAAAGGACAAATGAGAATGAATATTTGGCCATCTTTAAGACACTAACTACATTCTTTTCCACAGCCTGTTCTCGTTATTCTTTCTTTCTTCAGGAGGAATTTGAACACAGCCTGGGCTCCCGCAGTTCATGACTGCAAAAGCTTCGTCTTCGAAATTTGACCCAAGTGGGCATATTCGGGAAATGTGGCAGCTTCGAAGAACATGAACCAGTTAAGTTTTCTCTACCTGTTCTTTTCGCACTCACCTCCCAGTTCTAGGCAGTTAGTTTATGCAGCCTGCTTTCCAGGACTCTCGAAGGAACAGGCACCTCCGCCAAAAGCACCCCAGGCTACACGGCTGAACAGAGACCCTTCGTATTATTCGCTGGAAAAGCAAGAGGAAACTTCATCCAAGGACTGGCTTCTTCTCTCCTTTATTTACTAGTGTGGTTATGTCAAAGTCATGCAGAACCACTGGGCATGGGAGTGGGTTGGTTCCAATGGAAAGGGTTTCACCTGAGCCTCCTCGGACATTGACGCATAAATGAGAACACGTGGGAAAGGGTCGGTGAGGCGGGGTAGAAGAGAGGGAGTGAAAGGAGTCCTCGGACGTGGTTCAGTGTAGAGGGCTAACTTCAATAACGCTTGCTCGTTCTGCATTGGACTCCTTAGTCTGAATGCCAAGGTCTACAGGCCCTCCCTATCTCCCTGACCTCATCTCCTCCATGCCCCACCCCCTCAGTCTCAGCACTCCAGTCCTGTGCCCCTCCAACATGCACAGCCTTTCCTACCCCAGGGCCTTTGCACACACTGTGACCAGAATGTCACTTCCCCAGATCTCTCTGAATGACGCTCTGACTTCGCAAACTTGCCCAGGGTCCTGTGGCCCCAGCCATTGTTCAGAGTTGGAAATGAACCTCCCTCCAGTATGCTGGGCTGGCCTGGGCATCCCTGACTAGAGAACATACCCCTCGTGGGGCAGGGTACATACAGCCCAAGGAGAAAGCAAAAGGACTCCTCAAGAATCCATTTACTGGCCGGGCACAGTGGCTCATGCCTGTAATTCCAGCATTTTCGGAGGCCAAGGCAGGCAGATCACTTGAGGTCAGGAGTTTGAGACCAGTCTGGCCAACATGGTGAAACCCTGCCTCTACTAAAAATACCAAAATTAGCCAAGCGTGGTGGCAGGTGCCTGTAATCCCAGCTACTCGGGAGGCTGAGGCAGAATTGCTTGAACCTGGGAGGCAGAGGTTACAGTGAGCCAAGATCGTGCCACTGCACTCCAGCCTGGGCGACAGAGCAAGACTCCACCTCAGAAAAAAAAAAATAATAATAATAATCCATTTACTTGGGGATGTGGGAGAATATAAGCAATAGAATTGGCCAATCATTAAAAACTTTTTTTACAGTAAAACAAATCCATTAATAGAAAGTAGAATTTCCTTGTTATAAAAAATACATACATAAACCACAAGGCATGAGAGAATTGAGGGGGAGGGTGTGGCTGGTGCCCATGTGGATGGGTGGGGGGCTTCACTACCAGCTTCTGGTCTTACAGGGTCCAGAGGTGCACAGCACCCTCCTTCTCATCCTGCAGCCCTCTGATCCAGTGAGCCCGTCTCTGAACTCCCAGCACTTTCCCCACTTTTATTCTTACCTGGTTGTCATCCTCTACCTAACCCTCAGGCTGCTTTATCTTAGGAAACTTTCTCTCCACCTGATGTTAGTCTTTATCTGTTTATTGTCTTTCACACACACACACACAGAGTGTAATCACTATGAGGGCAGACACTATGCTTGTCTTGTTCTCTGCCACACCTCCAGCCCCTATATGCCTAACACATAGGAAGTGCTCAGTAAATATTTGATCAATGAAGGAATAAAAATGTCAGCATATTCCACACATCTACCCATCCCCGACACTTTTCCCATTTCTTCTGGACTCTGCACTCTTTCTCAAAGGAAATAAAAAATCGTCTTGGGCTTATCTGGACCTGACCTGATCAAAGAAAAAAAAATGTATTTCTTTTAAATCTCTTGAAAACAAACAGCACAGGCTTAGAACACCAAGTTCTTAATATGAGCAAACAGAACCTGCTGGCTGAATTCTAAGAAATGAGCCCTGGCTTGGTATCAAGCATAGGTTGTGGGGCTGATGACTTCACGTGTGACTCAGTTACCCCAAATTTTAGGGGGAATCCATTTCAAAATCAAAACCTCAACATGGAAAGTGGAGGGTGGCTTTGTTTGGGCATTCCTGCAAGAAGGCAGGCTTTCTGAAAAGATGCCATGTTGTAGATAACTCATCCACAAAAGGGGGGCAGGAAGAATGAGGAGAAACCCCAGGATTGGGTGTATTTCTCGGCTAAGGCTTTGGATGCAAACTGATCTGGGAATGCGTGATCCTCCAAAAATCCACCAGCCCCCAAAGTGCTTGAGTTACCCCTCCGACCACAGCCACATGGAAAATGAAATTAAATCCCACGGAAAGATTTGACTTTTTTAACATTATGCAATGTTTGGGTGAAAAAAGGGGGGTGGGGGGAGGCATATCAGAAAAAAAATTCATCTTTTTCCCAGAGTTTAGCAGAGCTATTTCTAGCTTTTAATGATACATTTCACCATCACTTCATGGGTAGTTTTGAGAGGCGCGAAGGCGGGACCCGTTCTGTTATGTAACCCATTTAAAGTAGGAAATTAGCAAGTCCTGAATGAATTCTGTCACTGTGCTCCCACTTCTGGAAAATTTGGAGCGACTACAGTTCTATTTTGAGGTGAGCAAATCCATCATTTATAGACCTCCTCACAAATACCGCAGGGCTTCATGTCACCCTGAAAAGTTTCATAACAAAAACACTAAAAGTACTTGGGGTGTTGGTACATTTCGTCTCAAAACCTTAGTAGCCTGAACAGTGAATTGGCAAAGATTCCTACTTGCCAGTTATTCAAAAATGCAAATATCCAAGAGCAAATAAATATTCATCTCTCACACCCCCCTTCTTTTTTTTTTTTTTTTTTTAACTAAGTCCAGCAAAATATTCTGGTCAACAACATGAAAAGAAATGTCTGTTTTTCACGGGGCCTCTGGCCATGAAATAAATTCTGAAGCTATGAAAGCACCGTCTTGAAACTCTGGGCAGTTGGGCACGTGGGGTCCGGCTGGTTGTGGAAAACAGGAAACAGCAATGTCTTTCAGTCCTCAAGTTCCCCCTAGCGGCTCCGGCGGAGGAGTGTCCGTCAGCACATGGACGGAATTTCACCGCAGGCAAATGCAGAGGCCTAAAGTCGTGCAGGGCTAGCACACGTTTAAGAAAAAGCATGGTCGGTCCCTACCTTTCACAGCACATACCTTCCTTTTGCCGCTGTCATGAGAAAACACAACTAAGTTACAATTATCTTTCTAATCCATTTACTGAGGACGGCCCTTTCCATTGAGAACCAAAAAGAGGGAACCAGCAGCTCACACTGCAGAGACCAATGGTAATTATACCATTTGGTCTAGTATTTGGTATAGTAGTCGGAGGCATAACTTGCTTCCTGAGACATACCAGCTTATACCTCTGGGCCCTTTTACAAATACAAATGGTACAGCTGACACGTGCCGATTAAATTAGGGTTTCTCTGGCTGGGCACGGGGGCTCATGCCTGTAATCCCAGCACTTTGGGAGGCCAAGGCGGGTGGATCACCTGAGACCGGGAGTTCAGGACTAGCCTGGCCAATATGGTGAAATCTCGTCTCTGCTAAAGATACAAAAATTAACCAGGCGTGGTGGCAGGCGCCTGTAGTCCCAGCTACTCAAAAGGCTGAGGCAGGAGAATTGCCTGAACCTGGGAGGCGGAAGTTGCAGTGAGCCGAGATCGCACCACTGCACTCCAGCCTGGGTAACAGAATAAGACTCCATCTCAAAAAAAAAAAAAAAAAAAAAAAAAAAATTGGGTTTCTCAATGTTGGCACTTTTGACACTTTGGGCTCTGTTGTGGGGACCACCGGTGAATCATAGGGTGTGCAGCAGCATCCCTTGCCTGTAGCACTCCTCTTCCCCAAGCTACAACTGAAAAAGTCTTCATACTACCACCTGTGCCCCAAGGGACAAAAATCAGCCGATTGAAATCACTGGATTTCAACTACTTCCTACACAACAGCTTTTTTTTTTTTTTTTTTTTTTTGAGCCGGAGTCTTGCTCTGTCGCCCAGGCAGGAGTGCAGTGGCACAGTCACGACTCACTGCAGCTTCAACCTCCGAGGCTCAGATGATTGTTCCACCTCAGCTTCCCAAGTCGCTGGGACCAGAGGCTGAATGAAGTCAGTACACCCAACTCGTTTTCTTGTATTTTTTTGTACATGAGTTTCGCCATGTTATCCAGGCTGGTCTCAAAGTCCGGGCTCAAGCAATCCTCCTGCCTTGGTCTCCCAAAGCTGGGATTACAGGTGTGAGCCACTGCGCCCAGCCTTAAAATTTTTTTTTTTTTTTTTCCTTGCCTAAAACTAACTGACAGTTTTTAAATGTTCCATCCCTTGATTAAAAAAAAAAAAAAAAGATTCCAGAGTCATCAAGGACCGTGTATAGAAATACAATATGAAGCTTATGGTTTTCATCTTATTTTCCATTTATATCTATCACCTTCTGAAATCCTGACATGTCTGGGATGGACAGTGGTACAGAATAATAAACAACGTGCATTGATTCGTGTGGTTTTTTTTTTTGCCAAAATCAAAATAATTTTTTGAACTGGAAAGAGTTTTCTTTACATTTCATGTACCATGAAATAAAGAGAAAATAGGAGCATTATAATAAAAAGTCCTCATTTTGACACCAGAATTCATGTTTCTGTACAAATTAAAATAATCCCCCAAGGCAGAACGTACACAAGCTTTATTGGGCAACAGCAACGAGCCACGCTGGCAAACAATGAAAGTAGAGTCTCTCAGAAACACGAAAGATCGTATGTGTGTCATCACAGCATCGAGAATTTAAATCATCTGGAAGTTCCTGCTAAATTAAAGCATACTGTGCCAGAGGTCCCCTCTAATCAAAAAATGCTGTCCTGGTGAAACTTTGCAATGAGGATTACAGAGACAGAGATCAACTAATGAGGAAATCACGGACTCTTACATGAGTTTACAGTTAACCCCACTGCAACAAAATAATAAATTAGCCATAATTTGGTTTTTTGCAAATACCATGCCCCCCACCTGACCCCACAAACACAATAGTCACTGACAGGGCCCAGCCATGTTAACAGACTGTGCCTCAAACCATGCTGTGGTGGAGAAGACAGATTCACGAGTAATGCCACTTCGGCCTGAAAAGATGCGTCAGAGCTCCAGGTGGAGGGTTGCTCACGCGCTGCAGGATGCTTTGCAGTTCCATTCAAAAACATAATATATTTTTTTCCAAGAAGAACTGGACATAACTCATGGGAATATTTTAAGTATATATAAACAGCAAAAAAAGCTGTACATTACAAAAGGGGGGAGAAATAAAATCTGTTGTATTTACAAAGCTCTTTGTATAATTTTTTAAACGAAAACAAAGCTGGGAGTGATAGAATTTTAATGCAATGAAAACCAAACAGTTCTTCAAAAAACTTTACATGATATTCTCTCGCTGTCTCTTTCACACACACACACACACGCACACACACCCCACACACTTCAAACATACAGAAAAGGTTAAAGATAAAAATAGCTGATAGGTGTTTAAGTAGGATGGAGCAGAAGAATGTACATGTCCCATTTGCAATTTTGGCAAAGATTTAAAATGCTGCCCTAAAGGCACGCAAGCATGCCCAGCCCACCCCAGTAAAACAAGACAAAGTATAAAAGAAAAGTCTGGCGGGGTTGGGGAGGCATTAGCATATCGATTTCCAATGAGCACAAATTTCAAAATACATTAAAAAGTAGCATGGCTTACATTTTCAGCAGAGAAGAAACTAAGGAAATGTTCATAAAGAGACAATGGTTTTTAAGGTTTACTGTCACAAAAAAAAAAAGGGTTTCACTCCAGGGGAGCGGAACTGGGATGGAAATTTTACAATGCTAGTTCCAGCATGTGGCCTATTGGCCCCAGGGGCTGGAAACAGGAGGTCTGCTCAACTTTAAGATGCTCCCTGGGATGCCTTCCAAGCAGCTGGAGTTAGTGCCACCTGTCTCACCTGGCACCACAGGCAACACACATGTGCGCAGGCATGCTTTCAAAATGAGGATCAAAACTGTCCCATACAAGAAATTACTCAAGATGGAAAAACTAGTCTGGTGATTTTCTTAGAGGAAAAAAAAAAGAGAGACAAAAAGGAAGGAGGTGGAAAAAAAAGAAACCAAATAGATCCTGCTGCCCCGTCACACAACCATCACCAAAAGACATATGAACAATAAAAAAAATAAATAATAGAAGTTCTTACTCTGGCAGAAATAGCTAGTGTTGTCAGAGGGCGCAGGGAGCTGTGAGTTTTGCTTTCAGGAAAAGTGTTCAAACAGTGCTGTGTACCTCGAGGCCCTCTGACCTCAAATTAAATTGGCTGTCAAAGACTTAAGGCCCATGGAGCTCCCAGGTGAGAGTGTCAATGGCGCTTTATGTAAGTTCTTTCCAGATTGATGAACCAAGAAAAAGGTCAACTGAATCCTTATGCTTTAGGTTTACAAACTCAGGAGAGTTTCTTGTACAGTAACTCTAGTTTCTTGTTTGCTTATTTCTTTGTCTTCCCCACCACAACTAAGATAACCTCCGAGAAATGCCCAGGCACCCCTGGGGTTCTCTGCTGGGCTTACAGTCTGATTTGTGCAGGTAAAGATCGTGTACTCTCACCGGACTGAATCCTCCTGCCTTTGCGTCTCCAGCGTTTGAGAAGCATGGTGTGGGCATTCCTAGATGCTCAGGGACCGTTCAGTGAATGGCGTCAGCCACCTGCCCGCGGATGGGATGGGCCACCCACGTGGTAGTTTGCACTTGAGTTCTGGTCCTTCTCACCCTTGACTGCCTCCGCCCCAGTGCGGCTGAGACAACAGAGTAAAAAGGTTTGTGGAGAACACTGACGAGTACCTTCCACTTCCAGCTATGGCTTCTTCAGCCCCTCCTGGAAGCATTCTCCCTTGAAGATGTCAACCAGTATCTTATGTGTTGGGTTTAACAGTCAACTTGCGCACCTCAATCAAAATTGAGAATATAAGGAAAAGGCCAGGGAGACCATCTGTATTCTGCTTCTGCTGGAAACCTCTAAAACCTCCTGATGAGGCTCCCACATGCCCTGTCTGCAGGACCCAGCATCCCGAATCTCCGAGCAAAGCCAGCTACAGAGTTTCCAAAGCGTTGACAGAACTATCTTCAGACTTCTCAGCATTACAGAGCCAGGTTCAGGGTCTGCAAACTCTGAACGGGACTATCTTAAGACTTCCCAGCATTACAGACTGACTTCCAAGAAAACAGAGGCTTAAAAACTTCCAACACAACTTTCTCCTCCACCTTTGAAAACAGAAACTCACTCAATGAAGACGTCAGATTTGCTCAATCTTTCTGAAATTTTTGGACAAAGATCCTATCCTTAACTATTCATTCAATACATCTTTTCTGCCGACCTTTTCCCTCTGGCAGAAATGGCTGAATCAGATAGGGGAAAATACTGCAAAACTGCAGAATCGTAAGACAAAATAGATGTGGTGTCAACAGCCAATTTATCAGTACCTGCAACGTAAAACACAAAGTCATTCTAGAACGTTTTAAAAGGACAACACAAAATACAAAAGCTTATCAAGAGTGCTCCAAAGGCAAGGGACTATTTGATCCTCATGTCTCCAGCTCTCCAGGAGCAGGAGTTAGTAGGCGTCAGAAACCAGGCTGTAATGTACATGTCTGAGGCACACAGAAGTAGAGCCAGGCGGAGGGTTTGAAGGATATGTACTCATCAAGCAGTAAACGCAAATCCAAGATTTCAACCACACTTGGCTCTTGAAGATCCACCAACTTAACCCTTATGGCATGCATATGTGGCTTCTGCAAGAAGTGACTTGAAAACCCAAGAATGCCTTGCTCTACCACGTCCAGCGACTGCAAACTCCCTTCCTCCTCTGAAACAAACCACAGCTTTATAAGAAACATGCACGCATGTAGTCCATCCTGGTAGGGGAGAAATCTTTACCACTGGCTGCCTTTCAGCAAGTTCCCCTTGAAATCTGCCGACAGTGGAACAGATCCCAGATCCCAAAGCTGCAGCCTGGGCGTCCTCCCACCAGGGGTTCCTTGTTCTGAAAGCTGCCACCAATGAATGGCAGCCCAGCAAGATGCCTCTGCCTTCGTGGGGTCATCCTCCGTTGTGCCTCCTAACAGGAAACAGGCTTCTATGGAAGAGAAGAGTCCCAGCCCCCTGACCTTTCCGCTTTGGTCTTGGAGGATCTGAGTCACATCTGCCATGTTGTCTAAAGAATTAGTTGAGTCTCTTATCATACTGTTGACACATTTAGGGGCCATTCAGTGGCACGTTTCCTGCTAAAACAACTCTGCTGAAAACGTCTGAGGTCGTTCTCAGACAGCCACTGGCTTTGTAATTGTTACCAGGTCCCAATAAAGCGGGATCACACCTCTGAAATTCTTTTACGAGGTGGCAGGTGAAGTCAACTCACACACTATGGTTGCTGAATCAGATCAAGGATAACAGATTGGATTTAGGACACTCTCCCTCTCCTCTCATTTATTCGTTACGATCCCAGGAATCCAGTGTAACTTGGGTAAGCAGGGCTGGCTGGAGATGATACTTAGCATTTCCGAATGGAGATGATTGTGTGGATAACTTTTTACCAAATGTCACTGTCTTTTCCTCCCACACTGACACCAAGAGCTTTCTATTTTTCTGACACCTCTTTGTAAGAGCAAGAAAGACATAAAGAATACATACACATTAGGACTGTTGAAAAAAAAAAAAAACACAAGCCTTCTACAACCTTCAGCTACACAGAAACTTTTATCACATGACGACAAAATTCAAGTCATAAGGAAGCTCGCACAGTGACCCACATAAACCTCCCAGCCGAGCCACCAGCTTTAACATATTCACATTCACTCAGACATGAAGAACGAGGGGTTCAGACAGGCCCAGATGGGTCTCTTTCAGGACCCTCCCTCCCGTTGATGCAGCGTTAGAGCTCCGTTTAGGCGCAGAGCCTCTTCCCATTAAAACTGCACGTGTTAGCAATTACTGCAAAACCCACAGGTGGCGGTTAATATAAATGGAACTTGAGCTCTGTCCATCAGGGAAGCGCCGAGACCAGGGCCCCCTCCAGCGAGCACACGGCCTACGACGTGAGCTTTGAGTAGCTGGGGGGAGAGAACCGTCTTCGCAGGTACTTGAGGACATAGAGAGGGAGGCAGCTGACCAGAGTGATGACGGAGACTTTCCACAAGAATGACAAGGTGGTGATGAAGTACACATCTGCAAGCAAACGGGAAGACAGCAGTGAGCAGGCAGGAATATTCCGGAAGGCCCGTGTGGTCCAGAAACAGGTGTCACAGCTATCAAAGGGAAAGTCATCTCCCGTTACAAACCCACAGCCTCCTGGCATTGGCCCTCTCCTTCTATGGACTGTAAGGGAAGGTACCATGGCTAAGAGTACACAGTGCCGCCAGCTTGATATTCCTCACTCTCCTGTAGCTTCCTGATAGTGAAATGCTACTTTCAACACCCAGGAGAAGAAAACTATGGGAGCCACTAGATGCAGTGGCTCATGCCTTAATCCCAGCACTTTGGGAGGCCAAGGCGGGCAGAAGACTTGAACCCAGGAGTTTGAGACCAGTCTGGGCAACATAGCAAAACCCTGTCTCTACAAAAAATACAAAAATTAGCCAGGCATGGTGGTGCACGCCTATAGTCCCAGCTACTCAGGAGGATCATCTGAGCCCGGGGAGCTCGAGATGACAGCAAGCCAAGATTGCACCACCGCACTCCACCCTGGGCAACAGAGTAAGACACTGTCTCAAAAAAAAAAAAAAAAAAAAAAGAGAAAAAAAAGAAGGAAAGAAAATGACAGGGGAAGAAAACGCAGAGATGCTTTTGATTTGGTATTGTCTAACAGTTGGAGAGTCTTTCTTTCTAAGCCCTGGCCACTGGCAAGCGGAAAGTGACATTCAAATGCACCTTCTGCTTCTAGTGATGGTCGCAGAAAGCCACGGGATAAATCTGGGTCATGGTGCAAAGTGGGCTCAGACCCCCTCGTCAGACACAGGCTTAGGCTGACCCTCAGGGACTCTGATGGAAGGTGTGGGGTGGGCGCGCAGGGGTACTGCCTTTCCTGCTGCAGGATGCTGAACCTGGTTATGAAGTTTTCTTAAGAGAGGAGTGACAGCTTGTGGCTTTCAATATAGCAGAAGCCACAGTAAGCCCCTTCCCCACTTTGTGAGCACAGGATGCTGAAATGCAGCTGGTACTGAGGCAGCACCTACTAAGTGCCAGGCCCAAGGCTCAACCCACCCTGTGGTTTTCCTTCACCTCTGACCTGGCTCTGTGGTGTGTCCCTATCAAAAACAAGTTGAGATTCCTGAGCAGGGGCCACATCTCTGTGACCACCTCAGGCCCAAGCCTTTGAGCACACAGTAGGTCTCACAAAACGCTGTCTAGAGACTAGTGACAAGGGTGAAACTGCTTTAAAACTCCACTTTTTACAGCGATGCTCCTTTAGTTCTTGGAGCTGCAGTAAATGCTCACAAATCCTTTCTAGAAACTGGTGCCGCAGCTGTGAAACCTTTACTTTTCAGGGGATGGTTCTTTTACCTTTACTAAAACCTTCAGGAGCTTTGGAAGCTGTCAGAAGAGCCGTGATCAAAGATGCTTCCAGGGTAAGGTTGAGTTTCTCTGCCTTTTTCTCATTATTGCCCCTTAAGGAAGCTTTTTAGACTTCTTTTCTTCCCTAATCAACCAGCTCCATGAAATGTTAATGTCACAGATAAACTGTGTATCTGTTTATAATATTAGAGATACATCTCCTTTATATGTAAAGGATTAGGGTTTGTTCACACCCCACCAAAGACCAATGTTTGTTCCCCAGGTGGTGGGGACCACATCAGCCCCACTGAGAAGGCCTGGGGCAAAGGATCAAGGGATGGGCCACTGCTGGCCCCTGCAGGCTTCCCACGGAGGATGGGGCGTGAGAGGGTTGTCATAACTGAAAGTTCCCCCCAGAGGGAGTCTATCTGCAATCTTGAACACACATGAGCTGCTTCAGCAGAGAAGCAGTTTCGCGGCCCTGCTCCCTCAGTTGATAAAGGAGAAACAGTATCACTCTGAGGGTTTTTTGTTTAAATAACACAGACAGAAACTTAAATGCTTCTACTGAATAGGAAAGAGGTGTAAAGAGGCCTGTCTGCTGCACCAGCTAGACTTTCAGGATGACCCCTGGCCCTGAGGTTCCAAAGCCATAGCGGCTTGAGTTTGCCCTGTGCAGGGGAAACCAAGATTAGAGTTCAGAATCCATCCACAGCACAACACAGAAAATGCTGGGTCATCTGAACTGTGCCCGTGTTCCAAGTTTATGACGCTGAACTAGAAACAGGTTTCTAGACAGGAATTAAAGCCTGTGTCAGCACCCGATGGGGTCCATAGCACAGCATGGGGTCATCTGGGTGGCCCTGCAGGGACTTGTGGCTCAATCAATTAGGAAGAAATTAACTGATATGGCAACGCAAATGAGGTCAGCATGGAAGGGTGATGAAGCCAGGCTGGTCCATCTAGAGACAGTGGCTGACACTGGACAAGCCCAAGAGTACCTGGAATCACTACTGAGGTCAGAGCAATCTGCCGCCACCCCACCTTAGGAAGGGCCGACACTCCCCCATCTCTACATTCCCATAACTTTATTTATTTATTTAGAAACAGAGTCTTACTCTGTCACCCAGGCTGGAGTGCAGTGGTGCGATCTCAGCTCACTGCAACCTTCGCCTCCCGGGTTCAGGTGATTCTCCGGCCTCAGCCAACCAAGTAGCTGGGACTACACGTGTGTGCCACCACGCCTGGCTGATTTTTGTATTTTTAGTAGAGATGGGGTTTCGCCATTGTTGGCCAGACCAGTCTCGAACTCCTGACCTCGTGATCTGCCTGCCTCAGCCTCCCAAAGTGCTGGGATTACAGGTGTGAGCCACCGTGCCCGGCCTCCAAAACATTTTTTATTTGGGGCCTGCCTGGGTGTCTAGCACCTTACCCCGTTTTTCTTTTGGTAACTTGATCACATCTGATACTCCTGTGCTCACAGACTCACTGATGTGTGTTTAGCATGTGTTCCCCATGAGAACTGCAGCTCCCTAGCGAGCCCGTCCACCTCATCTGCCACCATAATCCTGGCACACAGCAGGGACTCCCACGTCTACGGAATTGGCGAGTACCTTCAGCACTTGGTTTGCTGTGCGGAGCAGCAGATTTTATTCTGAGATCCATGGAGTCCCTAAGGAGCTCTATCAGGACACAGCAGCAAGGCAGGGTTGCACAGGCAAGGTTCTGGGCCTGGGCACCTCCCAGCACTGCCACTTTGCCATCACAAGTCCCCTTTTATCAGTTTCATAGATTGGACTTCAGATTCAGATTTCAGGAGAACAAAAAGGTTTTGTGGCCAAAAAAAGGTGACAGAGCAAGACTCCGACTCAAAAAAAAAGAAAAGAAAACACTCTACTGCAATCATGCCCTCTGTCCTCAATTTCACACCCTGAAGCACAACTACACCTGTCCCTAGGGAACACCTGTAAGAAAACGCGGACAGCTGAGCGGGAAGGACTGCTGGAGGAAGAGCCCAGGCCGAGCGCTGGGAGCCCCCTTCCCTCATATGGCAGTGAGACCTCTGGGCCAGATTCACTGGGAGTGATGGACGGGGCTTAAGCATTCAGGGGTCTTACCGATAAACTCGTGTAAGAACACCAGGGAGGCGATGTAGCAGGCCAGGCTGAGCAGCTCAGCCACTGTCATGAGCCAGTGCCAGGTCTGGATGGTCAGCGCCACCATGAGCAGCTCGGTGAGGATCAGCGAGGTGAAGGAGATGGCCACGATGTGCACGAACTCCGACTCAAACAGCAGCAGCGCGCCGTACATGATGGTGCTCCCTGCAAACGCCAGAGAAGGGTGTTCCCCTCGCCCCTCCCTGCAAAAGCCGCGCCCTGCTCGCTCAAACCTGGTTCCTTTCTGCGTTTTTCATTTAGACATGAAAGGTATCACTTGTTACATGAGGTTAATGACTGGTGCATTATTCAGGTCTGAACCTATAGTTTTCTGATTTTTCCTCTTTGACTTTGTAGGATAAATAATCTATAACTACAAAGTGAGAACAAGGGAGAAAAAAGGAAGTAAGGCAGGGAGGGAGAGAAGAACTGTCTAGAGTTGATGAAAGAAATAGAAAGTTAAATATAATATTTAAAATGAGGGAGCCACGGCCAGCTGCAGTAGCTCACGCCTGGAATCCCCACACTTTGGGAGGCCAAGGTGGGCAGATTGCTTGAGCTCAGAAGTTCGAGACCAGCTTGGGCAACATGGTGAAACCCCATCTTTACAAAAAATACAAAAATTAGCCAGGTGTGGTGGCATGCACCTGTAGTCCTAGCTACTTAGGAGGCTGAGGTGGGAGGATCACTTGAGCCTGGGAGGTGGAGGTTACAGTGAGCCGAGATTGTACCACTGCACTCCAGCCTGGGTGACAGAGTGAGACCTTGTCTCAAAAAAAATAAATAAATAAATAAACAAACAAATAAAATGATGTGGTGACTCACACCTGTAATCAGAACTTTGGGAGGCTGAGGCAGGCGGATCACTTGAGGCCAGGAGTTCAAGACTAGACTGGCCACCATGGCGAAACCCTGTCTCTACTAAAAATACAAAAATTAGCTGGGTGTGGAAGTGCATGCCTGTAGTCCCAGCTACTCAAGAGGCTGAGGCATGAGAACTGCTTGAACCTCGGAGGTGGAAGTTGCAGTGAGCCAAGATCATGCCACTGCACTCCAGCCTGGGTGACAGAGCAAGACTCTGTTTCAAAAAAAAAAGAATAAACTCCAATAGGTGACATGAACAGTAAATTTATTTTTTAAAAAAATAAACCATAGTCAGGCGCAGTAGCTCACGCCTGTAATCCCAACACTTTGGGAGGCCGAGGCGGGTGGATTACAAGGTCAGGAGTTCGAGACCAGCCTGGCCAATATGGTGAAACCCCATCTCTACTGAAAATACAAAAATTAGGTGGGTGCGGTGGTGGGCACCTGTAATACCAGCTATTCGGGAGGCTGAGGCAGGAGAATTGCTTGAAACCGTAAGGCAGAGGTTGCAATGAGCTGAAATCATGCCACTACACTCCAGCCTGGACAAAAGAGCAAAACTTTCTCAAAAATAATAATAATAATAATAAACCCCAAATATACATGTTTATTTGTAAGTTATATATATGTACCTGTCCAGATATATAGAAATATTAGGACCATTTCACAAATATATGCACTACAAAACATACATAAAAATGGAAATACTAAAAAAGAATGAGGATTCCGGACACAGTGGCTCATGCCTGTAATCCCAACACTTCGTGAGGTTGAGGCAAGAGACCTGCTTGAGGCCAGGAGTTTGAGTTCAGCCTGCGCAACATGGTGAGACCTCAAGTCTCTACAAAAAATACAAACATTAGCCGGGTGTGGTGGTGCACACCTGTAGTCTATGATGCTGAACTAGAAACAGGTTTCTAGATAGGAATTAAAGCCCGTGTCAGCACCCGATGGGGTCCACAGCACAGCATGAGGTCATCTTGCTGGACCCTCAGGGACTCTTGGCTCACAGTCAATTGGGAAGAAATGAACTGATTTGGCAACTGATTTGGTGGTGGTGCATACCTGTGGTCCCAGACTCAGAAGGCTGAGGTGGGGGGATCACCTGAGTCTGGGGAGGTCGAGGCTACAGTGAGCCGTGATTGCTCCACTGCATTCCAGCCTGGGCAACACAGTGAGACACTCCGTCGCCCAGGGTCTCACTCTGTTTCTATATATTACATATTTTGTAAGTATATAAGATCTATTATGTGCACTACAAAACACACATAAAAATAGAAATACCAAAAAAAGAGGATTCTGGGCACGGTGGCTTTGCCCTGTGTCTCAAAAATATAAATAAATAAATAAATAA
>NW_016808980.1:2523368-2552135 GCF_001698545.2 Rhinopithecus bieti
TATATATTTTATATATATATAAATGTAAAAGAGTTAGAAAAAATAAATACAAACAGAAGTTTTGCTATTTTCTTCTTATATCCCAATAGGTCATCTTACAAAGCCTCTATAGCCTGGGAGACTCCCTCTGGAGGCCACTGAAGTAAACATGTTTTTCCAAAACTACGACTTGATCTGACTCTCAGAAAAGGTTTCAGAACATTCCAGAAAGCAACCACCTTTTGCCTCGTGGGTGGAGCAGCCCCACAGGCTTTGACTACTGTCCGCCGCCTTCCTCTGGCTTCACTACCTCATTTCTCAGACAGCACCACTGCGCATATCTGATGTTCAAGTCCTTATACAGGGTTATCAGTGTCCCCCCTGGGTCACACTGCCGCCCTCCTTCCCGCTATTTTGGATTCCAGTTTCTTCTCTTCTTCTTCTACAGGCAAGAAGGGGACACCCTTGAGTCAGTGCCAGAGCACAAGACAAACAGGTGTCTCCACTCATCCTTACCTTGATAGATGCTAATCAAAACCCATATTAAGAATGTCTTGTAGGACAATGGCCGTCCCTAAACAAGAGAGAGAGAAAGGTTAGAGCCGGTTTTGCAGGGGGCTCACGCAGCATCAGTGTTCACGTTATTCTCCCGCTAACTAGATAAGGCAACCCATCTGTCTTCATCAAAAAAGTGGCTCACACACATCTGAACACATTGGAGGAATTAGTTCTTTAAAAAAAGAATTGGCCAGGCGCTGTGGCTCACATCTGTAATCCCAGCACTTTGGAAGGCTGACGCAAGTGGATCACTTGAGGTCAGGAGTTCGAGACCAGCCTGGCCAACATGGTGAAACGCCCTCTTTACTAAAAATACAAAAATTAGGCATGGTAGTGCATGCCCGTAATCCCAGCAACTCAGGAGGCTGAAGCAGGAGAATCGCTTGAACCCAGGAAGTGGAGGTTGCAGTGAGCTGAGACTGAGCCACTACACTCCAGTCTGTGTGACAGACTTAGTCTCAAAAAAAAAGAATTAACATTAAATGGAAATAAGTCTTCCTTTGGGTAAAAATCCCTTGAAGACAAATAAAATTATACACATGCCTACGCACACACCATCACACACACGTTTTGGAAGCGTACACAAGAACATCTCTGGGAGCAAACGTAAGTTGCAGCTGCAAAGCAGAACTGTCAGGGGCTTTTTCGAAGTCGTGAGTTGGCTTGTTTTCAGTTTATCTATTACTGTACTCTTTCACGTTCTTTATAATAGTGCATATATTACCGCTTTAAAAAAAAATGTAAACTCCCACACCTTCCCCCCAAAAGTAAGAAAGCTACCAGTTCAAGTGTATTCAAATCAGAAATGGAGGGTCTGTGCGAAATAAATTAAAAGAAAAAAAGCAGGGAGGGAAGGAAGGAAGAGAAAAGGAAAGGAGGAAGGGAAGAAGGAGGGACTGAGAAGCTAACAGAACCTTGAGAAGATCCTTGTAGAGCTCAGGATACAGCATGGCAACTTCCGACTTGACATCTTTGTCCAGGACCAGAGAAAACACAGGAAACATGGTGTAAATTGTGGAGTACCTGGGAGAGAAAATCGCCATTGGTAAGACCTGGCCGACACAATCAGAGCTATGTGCTATGCCAGCCTCCGGCGCCCAAGTCCCATCCACGCCTCTAACAACTATTTACTGCTTGTCTATTATGCTCCAGAGCTGGCTGTAAGCACCAGAAACCTAAGAGGAAAAATGGACAAAAATGTCTGCCCTCAAGAGCTTTCATCCTGGTCAGTGAGTCAATAAACAAATAAATTAGGTAAACTCTACGTGTGTTAGAGATAAGTGCTAAAGAGAAAAATATAATGGGGTAGAGGAAATAAGATGTGTATGTGTGTGTCTGTGTGTAGGGGGGTGATGGTACAATTTTAGAGGCTGAGGAACAGAACATTTGAGTGCACACCCACAAGAGGTGAGGGCCAGCCAAGCCAGTCCCAGGAGGATGAGCTTTCCAGGGAGAAGGAACCACCAGTGCAAAGGCACTGAGGTGGGAGTGGCTGCCATGTCTGAAGAACAGCCAGAAGGCCAGTGGGGCTGGGGCTGAGGGCGACAGAAGAGGAAATGAGGACCCATGGGGAAGAGGGACCAGGCCATGGAAGGTCGCACAGAGCACAGCTCAAGGAACCCCTGACTATATTCTGTCATGTTCTCGTACTCTTCCAGAACCCGACAAAAGACAGGCCGCTTTTCCAGTTAGAAGCAGGCAGAATTCCAGTGCCTCCTCTCAGGCTGAACTCATCGGCCAACACAGTAGGATGGAGAGCGGACTCTGTGAGACTCTCCAGAGCACAGCTGGGCTTCCCGCGCCCTCCGTCTCCTCCTAACCAGGAGGGGCCTCAGCTGCATGTATCTGTATCTAGGACACTCGGTAACCAAACTCCACCTACCTGGGTGATTCAGCGACTGAGCACATTCTCTGAAAAGGTCAGAAGGATCAGCCAGAAGTTCCAGGTCAGTAATGGGAGTGGGTTTGCGGGCTGCAAAGGCTCAAGTGACACCATCTCTGTCACTGTGGCATAGCAGTCAAGCTCTGCTACTCGCACGTCCCTGAGGCAATGGACTAAGGCCCTCCTTGGAGCTCCACGGACGGGACTTCTACTGGGCTCGGTTCAGGCCAGGAGGGCATTTTTCAGATCCCCCTTCCCTTTTTATTAAGACCCCAGTGAAATCACCAAGTCTGCAAACCTTCCGCCTTGCTCTCCTCAATCAACTGATAACCCTGGAGTATTTTTTCAAGACCAGTTATAAATGGCAAAGCGCAACACACCACATACATCTCCAACTCCACTTCCTTCATCTGGTTAAGGGCTCAACAGCTCAAAACCTTGTTAATTCAAGGAGGTTCTAAAGCACGGTGCTGGGCCTACATTCGCTGGGGCTGGGACCAATGTGGCTTAGGGACCCAAGAATTTTCCCACCATGTTTCTTCTCTCTGCTGTGGCATTTCAAGAAGGTTTTGTAAACAATTAATTCCTTGGCAGGATTTCCTTACCCAATGATGAGGAATCCTTGATAGAGAGGGACGGAGGCAAAGTAAAACACGGAGGAAAAGACAGCCTGTGCCAAGGAGAAAGGAGGACGTCACCAAAAGTCATGACAAAATCCCTTACCTTTACAGAATAAAAATAACACCTGATACTTACATAGCACTCACCCTCGCCGACACTGCTATAAGGTACTTTACATGGATTTGCTCATTTCATTCTCACAACATCAACAACAACCCTATGAAGTAGGTACGATTCTCGTCATCCTCATTATGCAAAGCAGAAAGTGAGGCACAGAGAGGGTACGTGGCTTGCTCAAGCCCACACAGCTCCTAAGCAGCAAATCCAGGAATCACTCCTGGGTAGGGTGATGTATTACAGCTCCAGGGTCTACTCAGCCCATTGTGAACATTTATTAAGTTCCAGGACCCAGGAATGCTTTGCACATGAGCACAGCTGATCTCCAGAGCAGCCATAGGATCAAGTCCTACTATCACCCACGCTTTACAGAAGGGGAGGCTGAGCAGGTGAACTGCAGGACTCAAGCCCAGCTGTGGTCCCAGAGCGCACACTTCTAAACAGCTCGGAATCCCCACCTCTGCAGGCACGCACGCTGCTAACCAAGCTGCCGGAGACACGGAAACGCATACGGAAAAAGAGCCTCTGCAGTGTCTACGGGGGCTGGGATGGCAGAGAAGGCTTCACTTCTTATATTACATGTTTCAGTATTTGGGGAAATTTTTGAAAAGAGCACATGGTGACAGATTATTTTTGCAATTAGACAGAAGCAATGAAGATATTTACAAACCCTCATGGAAATGTCTGCTTCTTGCTTTGGAAAATATTAGCTGCTGGTAATGATGAATAGGCTGGGGAGGACCTGTGGGGAAGATGGGACCAGGCCATGGAAGGTCGCACAGAGCACAGCTCAAGGAACCCCTGACTATATTCTTTCATGTTCTTGTACTCTTCCAGAATCAGGCTTGAAGCTCTGTTAGCTCTGTCTCTGGACCTCTATGGGCTAACAGAGGAAGCATGGTCTCTAAGCTGCTACCTATTCGTATAAAGCTGAAGGAAGGCCAGAGACAAATGCTGCCTGAAGGCTTTTAGAAATTAGAAGAAAGCGAGGCAGAGATATCCTAGTAATCAGAAATAGTATCAGACCAGGGCTAGCTCCCCAGAGCACCTTCAATGGACACAGAGAGAAAGCATGTGAGAAACACATGCTTTCTCGGCACAGAGCTCAGAGCGCAGGTGCTCCTGAGCGCTATGGTCACGAGAAGCCCCGGTTCGCCCTGGCTGTGCTGGAAAAGCCACTTTTCCGGTGACTTTTCACCCAGGCTGGGCCGCTGCATAGGAAGGACGGTTGTAAAAATATCAAGAATCTGGTGTTTATTTTCCAAACCAGTATCAGGAACCCCCTCCTCTAAAAGGGTCATCCTAACCACACAGTCTTCATCTCGATGACAGTACTTTGGGAAAAATAAAAACACTGTGTTCTCTGGCAGACCCATGTCCTGGTGTAATTCTAACTGGGACTTGCTCTTGGCCATTTTCAGCACGGTGGACACGGGTTAAAGGCATTTTCTTTCTTTTTTTTTTTTTTTTTTTTTTTTTTGAGACGGAGTCCGCTCTGTCGCCCAGATCTCGGAGTGCAGTGACCCGGATCTCAGCTCACTGCAGAAGGCTCACCATCCCGGTTGACAGCGCCATTCCTCCCTGCGCTCAGCCTCCCAAGCAGCGGACTACAGGCGCCCACCACCCTCGCCCGCCCTAGTTTATTTATTTGTTACTTTCTTTTAGTAGAAGACGGGGTTTCGCCATATTATGCCAGGATGGTTCTCGATGCTCCCTGACCCTCGTGACTCCGCCCGTCTCGGCTCGTCAAACTGCTGGATTACAGCCTGGCCACGGCGCCCGGCAAAGTGCATATTCTTAGCATAAAGAACAATGCCTCATCCTGGAATCTCTTTTCTACATCAATGTTAACGGTAACATCCAGTTTTTTAAGAAGTCAGCTCATCCCGGCCAGCTTTTGTGTATGTGTCCAAGGATGGGCTGATTAATCTCCCAATGATTAAAACCACAGCATTATCCTGTTTAATTGGCGAGTTAACATAAAAGTACACATGTGGTCTGGTGAACCACAGCAGCTGTTTGGGTTTAGATCATTTTGATGAAAGTCACTTTAAGGCTCCCCTACTCACAAATGCAATAGATATTTAAAACATAAAATCACCCCCAAAAAACTGGGGTGTAGCCAGTGGATGGTGAATTCTCACATACCCAAAGCAGCACTACCTGGTGCTTGAAAGGCAGACTGCCTTTCAAGTATAATTAAACAAATTAAAATATCACCTGATGTTTACATATTACCTTGTTTCACGTCTACTAATCACGGTAAGGATGCCTTAGCACTGATGTCTTAAAAACCTCTCTGTTTTTCACAGTGGCCCTGTCCGAAGGCAAGGAGGGTCTCATCGTCCCCATTTTCCAGGTGGGAAGACTGAGGCCTAGAGTGGTAAAGTTATTTGCTCAAGGTCTCACAGATCCCTAGCGGTATGGCCAGAAGGAGACGTGAGTTTCAGGATCTACTGCGCCTACGTTCTCACCACTCAGCTGGGAGCATTTTCACCTCAATGCCCAAAAAGGAAGATCAATCAACAGCTCTGCAACACCAAAAATATTTTCTTTCCCTCCTTTAGCCTCCTTTCTACTCCACACTTAATTGCTACACACTGATGGCAAATTTTGTTGTTGGTTTTGAGATGGAGTCTCTCTGTTGCCCAGGCTGGAGTACAGTGGTGTGATCTCAGCTCACTGCAACCTCCACTTCCCAGGTTCAAGTGATTCTCGTGCCTTAGCCTCCCAAGTAGCTGGGATTATAGGAGCGTGCCACCACATCCAGCTAATTTTTGTATTTTTAGTAGAGACAGGGTTTCACCATGTTGACCAGGCTGGTCTCAAACTCCTGGCCTGAAGTGATCCACCCACCTCGGCCTCCCAAAGTGCTGGGATTACAGGCATGAGCCACTGTGCCTGTCCTATGATGACATATGTTGAAGGAGTCTGTGAGAGAGAAGGTGGGAAAATATATACTCTAGAATCCTTTCATGAAAAAGCAAGAGGGGAGCAAGATGTTAACTTCCAAGGGTATTCGTGATCACAATAACCAAACTCAGTTCCCCCACTGGGCTCTGCCGGGAGACAGAACCGCGATGCCGAGGCAACCTCAGCGCCAGGTGTCATGCTGACCCCTGCAAGTGGACACAGTCCCAGGCCCTCCATGACAAGTGCATCAAGAAGGATACTCAGATTGTGACTGCAGGCTTTGAGGTCCACCTGCCTGAGCTGACTGAATCCCTGTGGGACACTTCAAATTTATCATCCATACTCAGCCTCAGCCTCCCCATCCGTAAAATGGGCTCAGGCTATTGTGAGGCTTATGTGAGACACTGCATTGCAAACACTTAGCCTGATGCCTAGGGCACAGGAAGCACACAAGCAAAGTAAGTTCTTCTTTAGTGGTTGTTCTCTGATGGCCCTTACCTCTGCAAAAGGTGAAAAACTGGGGGCTGAATAGTCATTCAGCATTTAACTCTGCGTCTTTCACTCCAGCAAACAAATTATAACAATCTACCCACAATTAAAATAACTCATGTACACTCCACTTGCCCCATGCCAGGTACTGGATGTCACCACTGCTAACACACACATCCACACCACATGGCAGGAATGACCAGCACCGCTTAACGGGGGAGGAATCTTGAGCACCAAGTTCACGGACTGGCTCAAGGTCTATCAGCTGGAATGTAGCCAGGTGGAGGATTTAAACTGGCGAGGTGGGGGTGACAGCTCCAAAGCATAGTCTAATTCCCAGGCTTTTTCCATGATAATCACATAGCCATATGCACCTGCGCAGAGGGACCAGCTGTCCACTTACCTACATGGTACAGCCACATGTACATGTGCAGAGGAGCCAGCGGTCCACTCACCTGCATGGTGCTGATACAGAGGCTCCTGTGAATCACGAACTGGCTGAGGGCGGCTGACCGCTTGTAGCTGTTCCGGCCGTGCACCATAAGCAACCGGCCAAGATGCTTAAATTGAGTGATGGAGAAGTCTGCAGCCAACGAAGCCTGTTTTCCTTCCTAAAATCCAATAAAATTAGGCGCCGTCAGAAGCACAAGAGGTCAGGGCAAACACATTTTCTTTAATTGAAAAAGCAAGACATTGTAAGGAGATCTCTGAAGAACTTCAAGAAAGAAATTCTTTGGTTTCAAGCTAAACGCAGTTGGTGGTCGAAGTCTAAATTTAATTTTAAAGGGGAATTTATTTAAATAAAACCATTCTGAATCGATATAGTTATAATTTGGAGGTCAAGTGGATCTAATATTAGGCCTTGGAAGTTCAGCCCACCCCATAAGTAACAAAGAATCATTTAAAGATAGATATTTTAAAACATTTAGTTCCCTTAAGAGCTAATTAAATATGAGGCGAAAACCCGGAGCTACTAACAATGTTAGACAGGATATTCCTGAATATACAGCTCTGCACACTCACAGAAGTGGGAATAACTTGCAGTGCAACCACATAATGGAATTCTCCCATTTTGTATTTTTTAATTTTTATTTTTTCTTGAGACTGGGTCCCACTCTGTCACCCAGGCTGGAGTGCAGTGGTGTGATCTCGGCTTACTGCAACTTCTGCCTCCCAGGTTCAAGCCATCCTCCCACCTCAGCCTCCCGAGCAGCTGGGAGCACAGACACGCACCACCACACCTGACTAATTTTGTTATTTTTCGTAGAGATGGGGTTTCTCCATGTTGCCGAGGTTGGTCTCAAACTCCTGAGCTCAAGCCATCTGCTAGCCTCAGCCTCTCAAAGTGCTGGGATTCCAGGCATGAGCAGCTGCACCTGGTCAAATTCTCTCATTTTTAAAAGGCGGTGACAGCCAACATTAAAGGGACAGAAGGAGATGAGAGCCTCTGGATGTGATGTAACAGGAAGAACACGAATTCCCCTTGTGCAGTGCTCGTGCCAAAGCAGAATCAGAACCGAATCAGCCTGACGGGCTCAAGGAATGCGCGCCATGAGACGCTCTACAACTGTCCTGAATGCTTCAAAAATACCACTGACGTGAAAAACAAAACACCCTCCAACCAAAAAAAGAGAGAAAAGTGTTCTACAACAAAGAAGATCAGAAACACGAGGACCTGCTAATAAGTGGGATTTGCAATCCTTCCTGGAGCTTTTATTATTTAAGCTGTGAAGACACTTAGAGGACAGATGGGGGAATTTGAGCATGAATATTATATAGTCCATTATATCAATGTTACACGGGGCAAGGGGGGTTATGATGTTACTTTCTTTGTGTGGGAGAACCTCCTTGTTCTAAAGAGATCCAGCTGAAATATTTAGGGGTAACATTACATGCAATTTACTTTCTACTGATTCAAAGAAAGAGAATGTGGCAAATAGTAACAACTGGCCAAAGTGAAGGGTAGATGGATGCTCACTGTTCTATTTCAACTTTTGACATTTTTCAAAATAAAAAGGTAGAGTCAGAGTAAGAAGTGATGGCTCTGTATGCTCTCATGTAGGAACAAATCCATGATGTAACAGATTTAAGCAAGCTGCATAACAAAATGTACTGTGTGTTTTCACTTTAAAAAATACACATGAAAATTATATATATATACATGTGTAAGATATATGTATAGATAGCAAATATATACACACTCATAACCAGTAATATACACAGAGAAAAAATGTTGGGAGAAAAACCAGTGTTACTCATTTGATGCAGTTACCTAAAAGATGTGTTTTACTTCTAGATTTTTTATGTTATATATATTTTTGAGACAGAGTGTCACTCTGTCACCCAGAGTGCAGTGGCACAATCTCCCTCACTGCAACCTCTGCCTTATGGGTTCAAGCAATTCTCCTGCCTCAGTCTCCTGAGTAGCTAGAATTACAAGAACCCACTACCATGCCTGGCTAATTTTTGTATTTTTAGTAGAGATGGGGTCTCACCGTGTTGGCCAGGCTGGTCTTGAACTCCTGACCTCAGGTGATATGCCCACCTTGGCCCCCCAATGCGCTGGGATTACAGGTGTGAGCCACCAAGCCTGGCCTAGATTCTTTTCATTTTTTATAGTGAGCAGTATTACTTTTATATCCCAAGAAACAAAGGAATCAGAATATAATTTTTAATAGAAGGGAAAATGCTTTAAGCTTTATAAGAACTGGTAGAGAATTCCATTAAACTCAAACATGCTTCTTAAAAACTGTATTCAGGAAATCTATACAGACTTCTGATATATCTCATTCAAAAATCATTTCACTCCGCAACTTCGAATCATCGTCATCTTGCTGAGAACCAGAGAACCAGAAAGGGGGGGAAGTGTGGGGAAAAAAAAGCCCTAAGGGTCAGCCAAAGTCATGAAGCTATGCAACAGTATGGACAGGGGAGCATCTCTCCTGCTCCCTCTGGGCCTGGGCACTCCGATACTTTGCACATAACCTCTTTTCCTTTTTTTTGAGATGGGGTTTTGTTCTTTCACCCAGGCAAGAATGCAGGGGCTCAATCTCAGTTCACTGCAACCTCCACTTTCCGGGTTCAAGTGATTCTCCTGCCTCAGCCTCCTGAGTAGGTGGGATTAGAGGTACCTGCCACCATGCCCGGCTAATTTTTGTATTTTTAGTACAGACAGGGTTTCACCATGTTGACCAGGCTGGTCTCGAACTCCTGAGCTCAAGTGATCCTCCTGCCTCAGCCTCCCAAACTGCTGGGATTACAGGTATGAGCCACCACTTCCGGCCCTTCACACACAGTCCTAACAAACTCAGTGACCCATCTTCTTGCCTCTTGTCATTTAGAGGTCACGAATTAGGGCCGAGTAAACTATAAGAGGCAAGCACACAATTGGCAAGGAGAAAAAGAAATAATATTTCATAACACACCAGCTTTTAAAAATTGTAGCTGCCAAGGCCTTTTGGTGAGAAGTGAAGCAAGCGATATTCTTCCATTGTGCGCCCAAGAGATCAGCACAGAGCAGGATAACTAAGGCTTTTCCTGACAATGCTCACTGTCCCAGGGAAGTCTGAATTACACTTACCATACCCTAAGGATATAGAGAAATGCTTCTTTTTGCTTCTTTTTTTTTTTTTTTTTTTTGAGATGGAGTCTCGCTCTGTTGCCCAGGCTGGAGCGCAATGGCACGATCTCGGCTCACTGCAACCCCTGCCTCCCGGGTTCAAGCAATTCTCCTACCTCAGCCTCCCAAGTAGCTGTGATTACAGGCACCCACCACCATGCCCAGCTAATTTTTGTATTTTCAGTAGAGACACAGTTTCTCCATGTTGGCCAGGCTGGCCTCAAAATCCTGACCTCAAGTGATCCACTCGCCTCAGCCTCCCAAAGTGTTGGGATTACAGGCGTGAGCCACCACGCCTGGCCTAGAAACACTTGTTCTTTTTTTTTAAATTTAGGTCTGGGCAAACAAAAAGCCAACATTCATCTGTCTGTAAGATGTAGCAATACAGACCTCTATGTTCCCAGTGACACGAGGTAATTGTGACACATGGTTCCTTATGTTTTATCATTCTTTATCTGGAATTTCCAGAAGCCTTAAAGCTCTGTCTTTGAGGGAAAAAGAACCAAGAAACTCCAGCAAGTGGAGCCCAGCAGAGGGAAACACTCTCACCTTTCCCTCCACTCCCACGCCGCAGTCAGATTCCTGAATCATGCTGACGTCATTGCCTCCGTCCCCTGCGAGCCACAGACCAGAGAGAAAAGACGTTTCATTCTTACCTTAAACAAGAACGCATGCTTGTCTTTACTGCAGTCTCGCCTGTCACAGAGCGCTCGCTGAGTGCCTGGCCTGCTCTGTCCATTCCATCTCTCCAACCCCTTGCACTACCAAGATCCTGTTTCACAGGCAGAGTGGCTGAATGTCAGAGAGCCCAGCGACTCGCAGAGGGTCCCGGCATTGAGCAGTGGCAGTGGGACTGTGTCCACATAGGACAGGAATGACCACTTGTCCTCCTCGGAGGCCGGGATACCCCAGGATTACCATCAGCGGCAACTCGCAGTGCTCTTACTGGACACTTTCCACGCAGCGTGGCAAGCACATTTTAAAGGCGATCCTTTTTAGGCTGGGCACAGTGGCCCATGACTGTAATCTCAGTACTTTGGGAGGCCAAGGTGGGGAGATCACCTGAGGTCAGGAGTTCGAGACCAGCCTGGCCAACATGGAGAAACCCCGTCTCTACTAAAAATACAAAAATCAGCCACACGTGGTGGTGCGTGCCTGTAGTCCCAGCTACTTAGGAGGCTGGGGCAGGAGAATCACTTGAACCCAGGAGGTGGAGGTTGCAACCAGCTGAGATTGTGTCACTGCACTCCAGCTAGGTGACAGAGCATGACTCCGTCTCCAAAAAAAAAAAAGGTGACCCCTTTGAGTCCTCGTGACACCATTTGAGGAAGCCACAATTATTATTCCCATTCTACCAAGAGCAAACGGAGGCTCAGACGGGTGAAAGAAGCCATCTGGGGCATCCACTGGGAAAAGCCAGTGGAAAGATTTGAACCCAGATCCAACCCCACAGTGTGTGGTCTCCACCCACTGGAAGGCTGCACTCTTGAGCCACTGGCAAAGGAGTAGAGGCCTGGCACATGCTTATCTGCTCTCCAGGGGAAATATTAAAAATAATAACAAAAAGAGCCAAAGTCTGTGAGGCGGAGAAAAAGCATGACCTGAACAAAGGAGCTGGGGAATGTGAAGAACGAGTAACAGTGTCCAAACATCCTTAGAGAAAGGGAGCCTGGCGCACAGGCAGGCCAGGGCCAGCGGCACAGCCTGAGCCGCGCCTACCTACTGCACAGGTGAGCTTGCCCGTGCGCTCCTGAAGCAGGCGCACAATCTGGGCCTTCTGGGTGGGGGCACAGCGGCAGCAGACTACGGCCGGGCACTGGCAGGCCAGCTCCATGAACTCGTACTCATAGTACTTGAGGCAAACCTGCAAGGTGGAGGGAGAGGTGGTGCATTGGTGGAGGTCACTGCCCAGCCTGCAGTGCCCCTGCCGAAGCCGGATAAGCCCCAGGCTGCTGGGAGGACTGGCTCTCAGGGGTCCCCAAGCTCACCTCCAGGGAGTCTCCCGAGATGACCAGAGCGCAATCATGCTTCCTGCGGAAGGCGTTCAACTCAAGGTGAGCCTCCCCGCGGTTGGTCACCTGGAAGGGAACAGAGATGGAGAAGGAGGCATTGCTCTCCGGAGATGATAAAACAATAAACAGTGGCTTCCTGGAGCCAGCATGAAGACAACGGCCACCCCAGCCAAGGGTCCCTCCCCTCCCCTGCCACCAGAGGCAGCAACAAATGGAATCCTACTGGTTATGACTCTGCAGGAATCAAGAGAGCCCATGTGCCAACCTCCACCTACAATTTCCCCCAGGACTAAAAACGCCTGTACTGGCTGCGCGCAGTGGCTCATGCCTATAACCCCAGCACTTTGGGAGGCTGAGGCAAGCGGATCACTTGAAGTCAGGAGTTTGAGACCAGCCTTGCCAACATGGTGAAACCTACTCTCCACTAAAAATAGAAAATTAGCCAGGCGTGGTGGCGGGTGCCTGTAATTCCAGCTACTTGGGAGGCTGAGGCAGGAGAATCACTTGAACCCAGGAGGCGGAGGCTGCAGTGAGCTGAGATCGTGTCACTGCACTGGCAGCCTGGGCAACAGAGCAAAACTCATCTTTAAAAAAAAAAAAAAGCCTGTACTTTCACTATAAGCCAGGTATTGGACAACACACTCTGTGAAGTGCGCAGTCCACAGCTCTATGAGGTGCCAAAAGAAGACAGCTCTATTTTGCACCTAAGGAAACTGAAGCATGGTGACATTTGCTAGCCTGACTAAAGGTACATGGCTAGTATGCTACAGTACAGGTATGCAGAGCCAGGCACCTAGCAGGGGCCAGCCGGGCCACTTTTCTGTAAAGGACCAGATGTTAACTATTGTGGGCGTTGAGGCCCACACGGTCTCCATCACAACCACTCAGCTCTGCCGTTATAATCCAAAAGCAGTCGTGCACCATACGCCAATGAGTGGATCTGTCTACGCTCCAATAAAACAAAATACCTGCTTTTGAGAAACACAGGTGGCTAGCACATAGGTCATTAGTTTGCAATCCCTCAATTCTAGAACAGACAGTCAATTCTCATTATTCATAGTAGCTACGTTTTCTAAAGTCACTGTGAACACTGAAATAGCAAATACTAAACCATCCCCTCTAGGGGAAATACAGGGTTAGGGTTTTGCCCCTGGTCACAATATCTTCATAAATTTATAACCTTTTTTTATGTGTGTTTCTATTTAAAGACACCTTGATTCATTAATATTGAACTTACAGTCACCAGTGCTGTATGTAACTCATGCCTGAAGGAAGCTCATCTAGCACATGCATTTTCTCCATAAGTCACATCAACAGCCTTCCTGCACTTAAGAACACGAGCCAGCAAAGAAGCGCTGTGCTGGGGCCATTTTAAACGACAAACTGCCAACGTAAAGCACAGAAATGCGAAAAACCCGATACTTAAATGGACTGCAAAAAGGACACCTGTTCACCATGAGGCTGAAAAAAGGAAGCAGTGCATGGCCTTGTTCAACCTCAGGTGGGAATGTGCGTCTCAGGCAGCTAAAATTTTAAGCCACTCTAGGCCGAGTGCAGTGGCTCACATCTGTAATTCCAGCACTTTGGGAGGCCAAGGTGGGAGGATCACCTGAGGTCTGGAGTTCGAGATGAGCCTGGCCAGCATGGCAAAACCCCGTCTCTACTAAAAAGACAAAAATTAGCCAGGTGTGGTGGCAGGTGCCTGTAATCCCAGCTACTTGGGAGGCTGAGGCAGGAGAATTGCTTGAACCCGGGAGGCAGAGGTTGCAGTGAGCCGAGATTGCACCACTGCACTCCAGCCTGGGCAATAAGAGCAAGGCCCCATCTCCAAAAAAAAAAAAAAAAAAAAAAACAGATTTAAGCCACTCTACATATAACCGTGAAAGCATCAAGAGTACTGATTTGGAGGTCACAGATAAATTTTGGGAGGAGGAGAATTCACAAAGAATTTGTGAATGGTGAGAACTGACTACACCTGCCTCTACATAACACTATGGTATTCCAAAAATCCCTGGATATTTTTAAGCTTCTGTGTGCTATGGACCAAAGGCAGGGGTGAGGGGGAGACCCCCAAAGATCTAGAGACCCTCCAGTTGTTTGCCATCGTGGCTCTGATTTCAGTGGGATTACTATATCCTGCCCCAAAGAGGACCCAGTCGCCCCACCTCCCCAATGCAATAAAGCCTAGAACAGTCCTCACTGGAAGCAGTTCCTGATGTGTGCACTGTCTCGGTCAATGCCTGCCACAAGGGCAGGCGATTTCTCATTTGCCCATCCAATGCACCTCCTTCAAAAGGCTCCTCAATGGTCCTAAATGCTTCCCCCCTCAGGAGGGCAGATAGACCAGTATCTGTGGCCTGGAATTTCTTTCTTATCCAAGGACTTGACTTTCAGGGGTTCAGTGAAATCCCAGGAATCCCATGCATAATTTCATGTGTATGAGTGGATCTGCACTTTCAGGGGGAGTGCCTGACTTTCACCAGCTTCTCGAAGGGACCACGACCTCCTAAAAGGTTAAGAGCACGGTATTAGCACAGGACTAGAAGAAGGTGCTCCTAAACCACTCCTGGAAGGAACTCTTCAGCTGGCACCTGGGTCATTAATCATCCCACCCAAGGCAACCGTGGTTGACGCTCCCCACCCTAGGTGACTCACGTGCTGCCCCTCCCTTCTTAAGGGGCCCACTCGAGGTTATAGGACAAATCGAACATCACCCCCACATGGCCCTAACACAGAGGACACTTTACCAGCCGAAAAACGTGGATGTCTTGGTTTCTGGTCACCAGATGCGCATTCTTCGCTGTGCATGTGGCTGTCTCCAGCTTGTCCCCTGTCAGCATCCAAACCTGAAATCATGGCATGACAGAGGTCCTGTCTGTTAGTTTTTGAGGCCAGCCTGTCATCTGCAACAGATGAGTTTCCAAGAACATGGAGCTGAACTTGGTATGTTCCTTTTACCTCCTGCCGACTCGTGCTGTCCCCAGCACAACACAGCAAGCACCCTGGCTGAACGGCTCTGGGACTCCAAGCAACCACTGCTGGTAGCAGCAAAAACTGGCAGATGCTTCTAGAAAGGGCCGTTTGGCCACACACTACAGGAGGTACTATGAAGCTCAGTCCTTGGACCACATAATTCCCCTTCTGAGGATTTTTCTTACAGTGATAAATATCCTAAAAGAAGGGAAAGGCTGCATGGGTGAGGGGACACTTCTGTGTCCTAAGGAAACACTCACTTTTGATGCTGTGGATTTTCTATGTAGCTGGACGAGCAAGACAGACCCTTCTGGGGTTTAACTCAGCTTATAAAACGCTGACCGTAAATGAGTCCGGTTCTCCCACATCATGTATTAGCTCACACTGCATTTCTCTGCTGTGGGTTCAGAGAGGGTAATGACTTGCCCCAAACCACACAGCTACCTCTTGTCCTAACCAGGCCCAGAATCCGGGTCTTCAGAGTCCTCATGGAATGTGCTTCCTGCTCTGTGATTTTACCTCATTCACCCTTTTGTTCTCCTTGCTCCCAGCTGGGAGCAGTCTTGGGGCTACCAGTCAAAGAAAATCTGGATAGCAGGGAAAGTATAGGAAAGAAGATCATGACAAATGTCTCCCGAGCATCCACTACGCGCCCAGCACCCACGCTGAGCTCCCTGTTACCTTCATGACGGCTTCTGGAGGCTGGAAGTGGAAGCACTAAGAGCTTCAGTCATTTGCCAAGGGTCACAGAAGTAAAGGGAGAGGTAGGATGGGAACCCAGGCAGTGAGACGGGCAGAGGGAAGGCACCGGGCACTTCTCAGGGCTGAGCCTCTTGGGCCCTCTCCCCTGGCTAGGTCTGTTTTCCCTCAACATCCCGCCTGTCCTAAAAACAATATTCTTTTTGGTGAGCCTCGTTTAGTCATAGTTCTCAGGGTTTGATGTAAGAGAACAAACACTGGGGAAGGAATTAGGAAGCTCAAGTTCCAGAAAGGCATGAAAAGAAAGATCAGGTGCATGACGTGACTAATGTCCCATGCTGGGATGATGGGAAGGTGGTACAGAAAGGGCCCGAGACCCCAGCTCCAGTCCCAGCTCTGCTGCTTCCCAATGTGAGAACCTGGGGAACAGAGATGCCTCACTCAGCCTCGGTTTCTACATCCATACAAGGGGCTGAGGTAGAAAATATCCTGTGCAGCTGGCTGGGCACGGTGGCTCACGCCTGTAATCCCAGCACTTTGGGAGGCCAAGGCGGGTGAATCACCTAAGGTCAGGAGTTCGAGACCAGCCTGACCAACATGATGAAACCACATCTCTACTAAATATACAAAATTATCCAGGCATGGTGGCACATATCTATAATCCCAGCTACTTGAGAGGCTGAGGCAGGAGAATCTCTTGAACCTGGGAGGTGGAAGTTGCAGTGAGCCGAGATCACACCACCACACTCCAACCTGGGAGACAGAGCGAAACTCTATCTCAAAAAGAAAAAAAAAGAAAAAAAAAAAGAAAATTTCCTGTGCAAGGTCGTATCTTAGACTTTAATTACCAACCAACCTGCCCCATCCCAGGCACTCCCCTCCCCTTCTCATCTAACAGGAAACTAGAAAGATAAGTCACATGTATGTACACCCTGTGAATAAAATATCTCGTCTTGGGATAACACAGTTTTGAGAAGGAGAAAAACTCCAAGACAAAGATGGAAGCAGAAAATGGAAACTCCAGAAGTCTTAGGAATGGCCAAGGCCCAACTGTAGACCCCACAATGGAGGAGAAATGGGCCAGACTTCCGGAAGCAAGATCCCGTTGGTGATTTCCTTATGACGAACCAGGCCTGTGAGCCGAATGCACGTGACAGAATCGTGTTTACAAGGAAACAGGCCACGCAGGGGTGGGAGTCCCCAGTGGGCCCGAATGTTGCCGGGCGTCTAACCTGTCCTCCTCCCAAGGCCCTACTGAAAGGACAGGCCCCAGGATGCAGCAGAGAGCCACTTTTGAGTGGAGGCCAGTGGCAGGGACACGTTTCCAGGAGCTCCAGGCCAAGGAGTTTGTTTGTTTACACCTCCCTTGGTCCACTGAGGACCAAGTCCTCACGCGCCCTCTGCTGGCCTCTCCAGATTCAACTCCTAGTATTTTTTTTTTTTTTTTTTTTTTTTGGCCCCAAACGGTAGAGTGCAAAATGCTAATATGACAGTGTGATGGCATTGGCGGTCACTCTGCTGGGTGGTCACTCACTCACTCGGCCACACAGCAGACAGACTGGCATGCTGCCACTCAACTGGAATTTAATGAGCAGCCGTGCACACTGGACGCTGCTCCGCCCTGAGCACCAGGGAGTCCAGTGGAGTCAGGAGAATCATCGGTACAGTAAAGGCAAACACTACACAAGACGCCTTCCAAAATCAGGGATGCAGGGCCAGGCACAGTGGCTCACACCTGTAATCCTAGCACTTCGGAGGCCGAGATGGACAGATGACCAGAGGTCAGGAGTTCAAGACTACCCTGGCCAACATGGTGAAACCCTCTATCTACAAAAATATAAAAATTAGCTGGGCGTGGTGGTACGCACCTGTAATCCCAGCTACTAGGGAGGCTGAGGCACAAGAATTGCTTGAATCCAGGAGGCGGAGGTTGCAGTTAACCAAGATCGTGCCACTGCACTCCAGCCTGGGCGACAGAGCAAGACTCCGTCTCAAAAAAAAAAAAAAAAAAAAAAAAAAAAAAAAAAAATCAGGGTTGTAGGGGCAGAAACAGTGGCTGTGGCCCATTGCAGATAAGGCACTCCTGGTCTCCTCTGCTGCTGCTCCCACCCTTTCCCTCTCTGATCTCCCTGCACTGCTGAGGGAAAACCAGCATCGCTCCGGAGTGCCCTTCCCTGAGGCCAGCCCACCCTACCTTGATGCCAGCGTTCCTCAGGGTCTCCAGCGTGGGCCGCACGTCTGCCTGCAGCTGGTCCTCCACGCCCGTCAGACACAGCAGTTCCATCTCCATCTCCAGGCTTTCGATCACCGTGGCCACTTTGAGGGAGCGGTCGTGCACACTCAGCTTGGCCTGGACGTAGCGGGCCTGGGACACATCGGCAGATGCAGTCACTGCTTAGGGCGAGGAGAGGCCAGGCTGACTGGCCAGTGCCAAGAGTACAAGGGCCATGCCCGATCCCCGCCACACAAGGTGGGGACCCCAGGTGAGCTGCACCCCACAGGGGTGACACAGGCTTCCAGCTTCCTCACAAGTCCTCCATGTAGACACTGCACAGACCTGAGTCCCACCCTACACGCTACGCTCACCTGCTGGGAGACTTCCAGCAAGTCACTTAACCTCTCTGAGCCGTGGCCACGAAATGGCAATAACAGCACCAACCTCACTGGATTGTCTCAGGGACGGGCACAGCCAAGATCTCAAAAAAACAGTAAGTTCTCCCACACACAACATGTACTTTGTAAACCAAACTGTGAGTCACCAGGTTTTCTAAAGACCAAGTCGAGTTTCTGAAGACCATCCACCCAAACTTCCGCTTCTTGTCTTTATCATGTTAGCAAAAACCTGGAGGAAAACCAGTCATCTCCTAATGGGCCTGCTCAAAGCACATGCTTTTAAAATTAAAAGGCAGGTAGCATTTATCAGGGCTAGAATGCTTGTTAAATAATGGCTTACAAAGAACTCAAATTCATTAGAGAGATCCAGGTAGTTTCTCCGTGTGGAGCAGGGCAGGGCCCCAGGAAGCATATCCCGCCTCCCTCCCTTGCATTCCTGCACGCTGCCTTTAGGCCAGGCACCAGAGACACGCAGTGAACAAGACAAGGACCTTCCCCTCAGGGAACACACAATCTATGGGATGGGATGACAATAAACAAGTCAATAATCTGGTTCAACCCCAACATTTTTACAGCTTAAAGAAATTAGGGAGGTCGGGTATGGTGGCTCACGCCTGTAATCCCAGCACTCTGGAAGGCCGAGGTGGGCAGATCACCTGAGGTCAGGAGTTTGAGACCAGCCTGGCCAACACGGCAAAACCCTGTTTCTACTAAAAATACAAAAATTAGCCAGGCGCGGTAGCACATGCCTGTAATCCCAGCTACTTGGGGGGTTGAGGGAGGAGAATCGCTTGAACCTGGGAGGCAGAGGTTGCAGTAAGCCGAGATTGTGCCATTGGCACTACAGTCTGGGCAACAAGAGTAAAACTCTGTCTCAAAACAAAAAAAAAAAGGAAAGAAAGAAAAAGAAATTAGGGAGCCGAACCAGGTGCGGTAGCTCACACTTGTAATCCCAGCTACAAGGAGGTTGAGGCAGGAGGATGGCTTGAGGCCAGGAGTTTGAGATCAGCCCGGGTGGCACAGCAAGACCCCCATCTCAAAATAAATGTGCAAAAAAAAAGAGAAAAGAAACTAGGGCTCCAAGAGAATGATTTATGCCACATTTTCCTGAAGGCATACCATGTGCCAAGGACTGTCTTTAACTATCAAGGATACAAGAATAAACCAGGTCAGGCGCAGTGGCTCACGCCTATAATCCCTGCATTTTGGGAGGCCCAGGCGGGTAGATCACCTGAGGTCGGGAGTTCGAGAACAGCCTGGCCAACATGGTGAAACCCTGTCTGTACTAAAAATACAAAACTCAGCTGCGCATGGTGGTGGGCACCTGTAATCCCAGCTACTTGGGAGGCTGAGGCAGAAGGATCCCTTGAACCTGGGAGGTGGAAGTTGCAGTGAGCCAAGATTACACCACTGCACTCCAGCCTGGGCGACAAGAGCAAAACTCTGTCTCAAAAAAAAAAAAAAAAAAAAAAAAAAAAAAGAAGAAGAAGAAGAACAAACCAAACTTGTAAAGTCCCTGCCCTCAAAAATATTTTATTCTGGAAAGGAGATGGACAAGATCAATGCTAAATATATACATATATATGAACAGGGTCAAGTTTATATTTTTCTGGCCTCTCTAGATTCAACTCCTAGACATATTTTTTGGCCCCAAATGGTAGCACACAATGATAGTGACAAGTGCAATGAAGAAAGTGAAATGGTGTGATGGATGGAAAGTGAGAAGGAGCCTTATACAGGTGGTCCAGGAAGACTTCTTGGAGGACATGGCTTTTGAACTGAGACCCAAAAGAAGCGAGGGAATGGGCCATGGGGCTCTGTGGGTGAAGAGAGTTCCAGGCAGACAAAACAGCAAGTACAAAGGCCCTGCAACAACAGTGAACCCAGTGTGCCCAGCAACGACATCAGAATGGCTCGCACAGAATGAGGGATGGTGGAAGGAGTGACCAGGAGGCAGGCAGGGCTGCAAAGGCAATGGAAAGGTTCCAAAACAACTTACTTCGAAGTCCTGATACTGCTCCTCTGCGAGAGACTTCTTTGCCACCACAAGCACCCGCAGCCCTTCTCGGGCCATGTTGCCACACTGAAAAATAGACCATGGTCAGAGTGGGAGTGGTGCCGAGAGCTCCTGACTTCACTGGGAGGAGGAGGTTGCAGTGAGGGACCACCACAGGGACAGGGAAAATGGCAAATCAGAAAGTTATTTCCCCTACAGCAATCCTCCCTGGAGCAAACCTTCTACAGGGGAGGTTGCAGAGAGGCAGCCGGTGGGCCAAACATGGCCCACATACAGATTGTCTTTGACTAGCACATATATGTTTCCAAAGTCAACATTCTATGGTCTCACACACTAATCTGGATTGCTGAATGGGTGGAAAAACTGAGCATCTGACAAAACCAGGTGCATTTGCCCAAATCACCACAATCAATGATGGCTGAGGAGCGGTGGCCTCCGCGTGTTCCCAGGACGCGGAGGTGTCAAGTGAAGAACACTTCAGCACGTTTTACACGCAAAGTGCAACTCTGCTCAAAATCACAACCTGTTTGTTCATTTGCATTAACTGCCAGGCCCCTGTAGACGTTTGAGTTTGCAACCCTCAAGCTGAGAATCTAATGCAAAATGTCAATTCCCCACCTAGAGCTAAGAGATGGGACAAAAATGGCCTGAAAAGCCTGAGTACTGTTTCCCTCCTGCTGCTGGTCAACTGTCCATGTCACAAACCAGGTTGGGCAGCCCCTGATGTGGCCCCCACAGACCCCCCTCCTGGAACTCACATTCTGTTATAACTGCCCACCCTTTGAGTGTGTGCTGGTCCTAGTGACTTGTCCCTAACAAACAGGATAGGCGAGAGTAAGAGGATTTCACATCTGAGATCAGGTGAGTAAAGACAGTGACTTCCATCTTGTTCGCCCTCTCTTGTTCCCTCACCTGCTCTGTTTGATGAAGCCAGTTGCCAGTCTGTGAGTGGCCCTATGGGAGAGGCCCACCTGCAAGGAATAGAGGGCAGCCTCTGGCCAACAGTCGGCAAGAACCTGAGACCCTTAGTTCAACAGTCCAAAAGGAGCTGAATGCAGCCCACAACCACTGAGCTTGCTCACAAGTGGATCCCACCCCAGTCAAGTCTTGAGATGAGACCACAGCCCCAGCCAACATCTGAATTACAGCCAGTGGGAGGCCCTGAAGCAGAGGATGCAGTTCAGCCACACCAGGATCCCTGACCAACAGAAACCATTATATATCAATTGGGTGCTGCTTTAAACAGCTACATTTCAGGGTGGTTTGTTACACAGCCACCAATAACAAATACAGAGACCCACCTTACCATGCAAGGGTCTGCCTCTGCAGAACGTGCTTCCAAGGTCTGTTTTAACTGCATCACACTTACCTCTTCCTCCAACCAGTCGTTATACTGCACAATGCCAGCCATGACCACATCTGCTCCCTTCATGTAAAACGTAATTTCTCCAGTTGATTCATCCTAGAAAGGGAGGCCAGAAGGAATGAGAAACTGAAAGGAACACCCTCTTTTGGCTGCAAACCTGCTTCCCACGACAGACGGTATATAAAGTGCTCTTAACAGACATCAATGTTTTTTCACTTGGCTGAAGATGAAAAGCAAGAAGGGGCCTTATTTAGGGGCAAAGGCTACAGAAAATAAAAGGAAAACTCGAAGCATTTGGAAGATTATTCAATGACGAAAGCAAGATCAAGTGGATTTAAGACCTTTGTTTTGAAAGTTATTACTATTTCAAATGGAATAAACTCACATGCTATGATTTCAGATTTACACTTGGGACTGCAGATATCATCAAACTGTGGTCCACCAAAAGAATAGGGAAGATAAGGACTAGAACAGGGAGTCTCAACCTCGTCACTGTACATATTTGGGGCAGGATAAGTCTTTGTTCTGCAGGGCCCCTCCTGTGCACTGTACAATGTTGAGCAGCAGCCCTGGCCCCTACGCACTAGAGGCCAGTCATACCCGCCATGGTGACAACCAGAATGTCTCTAGACTTTAGCAAATGTCTCCTGGGGGCAAACTGGCTGTCTCAGCTGAGAATAATTCCAGATCCCTACGTCTGAGGACCTGCCTAGAGATCCAACTACCCAGAGTTTCCGCTCACCCTGACCAGATTTTCTGGGTAGTGGGTAGCACCATGGCACAGGCATCAAATGCTTGCGCCAAGTACCAGTTCGTAGTTGTGTGCAGCTGGACAAGCTACTCCTCTTCCCTAAACCTCAGTTTTCTCATCTGTAAAACAGAAATCAAGCATGTAGCACAGAGACTGATGCACAAAAAGGGCCCCTCAGTGGTATAACTGCTGCTGGGATGAGAGTGACTTCCCAAGTCTCCCAGCCATACTGTACATAGAGAGCAAGGCTCAGCCCAGTACTCTCAACAGGGCAATGTGGCCCTCCAGAAGACATGTGGCAATGTCTGGAGACACTCTAGGTGTCAACGCTGGCAATGTCCTACTAGCATCTGACGGGTGGAGGTCGGGGTGCTGCTCACCCTCCTACATCACACAGGACGCCCCCAACCACCACCAGGAATTCCTCCAGCCCTAAAAGTCAACAGTGCTGAGACTGAGAAGTCCTGGCTTTGAGGAATGATGGCGCAGCCACAGATCCTTCCCCCATTTCCCCCCAGTGACTTGCATTGCTGGGAGGTGGGAGGCAGCAAAGACAGGCAAGAAAATTCAGCATGGCCATCAATACCTTGTGCCTAAATTTTGCTACTCCAGGAAGCCCAGAATAAATGCCCATAAAGTCTTCACTGAATATGGAACCATGGAGACAAAAGTGACTGCATCTCAAGCCGGGTGTGGTGGCTCACGCCTGTAATCCCAGCACTTTGGGAGGCTCAGGTGGGTGGATCACCTGAGGTCAGGAGTTCGAGACCAGTCTAGCCAACATGGTGAGACCCTGTCTCTACTAAAAATACAAAATTAGCTGGGCGTGGTGGTGCATGCCTATAATCCCAGCTACTCAGGAGGCAAGGCTGGAGAATCACTTAAACCTGGGAGGTGGAGGTTGCAGTGAGCTGAGATTGCACCATTGCACTCCAACCTGGGCAACAAGAGCGAAGCTCCACCTCAAAAAAAAAAGTGACTGCATCTCAGATGCAAATGTGCCATGCTGGCTTCTGATTAGCCAAATCCCGTGAACACCCCCAATTCCTACGTAATTCACCATCCTTCACGTAAGAGTCTATCAACCTTGACGTTATCACACAAATTACAGGTGATGACACATACAGCCTTCTCGCCTCTCCTGGAAGGTGCCTGTAATTGTCCCGCTGGGGCACGCGGACCCTTTCCCTGTGGTGTAAGCCCTGGGTCTAGGGAGTAACAGTGTGGAGATCCATCTGTTTTGCTGCCACCCAAAACTACACTTCTGTCTGCTCAGCTCCCCCAAAACCCATGTTTCTATGTGTAAGTTTCCCCAATAAAACAACCTGTAACAACAAACTGGATCTGTCGGCCTTGTTCTTTGGTTTCGGCTCCTTCGGGGGCCCCTTTGCCTCTACAGCCCTTTCACGGAACAGAAATACCCAAAATCAGATAGTGGTAGAGTTTCCTCTTTTAAAATAACTTTCAAATGCCCCTTAATCACCGACAATCTTTTAGAACAACATGCTGACTCATAAAAGCACCCCCAGGCCCAGACAGGCACCCGCGTTGAAAAGTGTTCAACTGCACACTTTATCTTCGATAGACTGCAGCTATGCCTGCTCTTGACGCAGGCCAAAGAGAGCTGTGGGGTCTGCACATTAAAGCATCCGAGGTTTTATTTTTTTCCTTCCCCCCCACAACCAAAGGGTGCTCAACAACATGGCCGTAGGAAATGATGCTCCCAGCCCAGCTTCCTCACTATGAAAAGGGCTCGAGCGAGTTCAGAAGTTCTGTCCAATATAAATACCGCATCAACGATCTCCTCCCATGAGTCACTTCCTCCCACGGAGTTCATCACAAGTTTACTTCGTTCCCATATTATGGCAAGATTACGCCATAAATTTACAGAGATCAGCCGGCTGTGTGGCATTGTTTGGGGGCCTCATCTTTTCCCACTGTGGTCGGCATCTGGCACCTGCTCAAAGGCCTCTTTTAGTCCAGCAGTGACAGTGCTATGATGATCTATAGCCACGATCCAAACCCGTGGCTCCACGTGGGAAGGGGGAGAAGGCATCGGAACATCTTGTATGCCACGAAAACAAAACAGGGACACAACCTTCCTGCAAAAAGACAGCACACGAGTCTTTCTCCAACCTTGCCTGATTTCTTAAGAGACAAAGATTCACATAAGGAAATGGCCTTGTTTTGTGGGTGCAAGAAGGTGCCACGTTGCACTGTGCATGTGCTCACATGTGTTTTAAAAAGAGACCGGGGAGACCCAAATTGGGGCTGTCCACAGTCACTAAACCAAGTTGAGAGAAGTTTTCTTTTTTTTTCTTATTCTTATTTTTTTCTTTATTTTTTTGAGACAGGGTCTTGCTGTGTTGCCCAGGCTAGAGTGCAACAGCACAATCATGGCTCACTACCGCCTCAACCTCCTGGACTCAAGTGACCTCAACCTGGACCTCCTGACCTCAACTTTCCTAGCAGCTGGGACTACAGGCATGTACCATCATGCCCAGCTAATTGTTTTGCTTTTTGCAATGATGCTCAGGCTGGACGGAAACTCCTGGGCCCAAGTGATCCTCCTGCCTTGGCCTCCCAAAGTATTACAGGCAAGAGCCACCATCCAAGCCTAGGAGAAGTTTTATAACTGAACTAAAACTTCCTCACACCAGGTACTTGGACAGTCATTTGCATACAGCATTCAGGTTATATGAACACATCACAACAGGGTTTCCCAGGCCCTTCCTCATGGTGGGGGCTGTCCTGTGCACTGCAGGATGCTGAGCGACATCCCTGTTCTCCACCTATGAGATGCCGGTAGCATTCCCAGCCTCTGGTTGTGACAACCACAAATGCTGCCAGACACTCTCGAATGCCCCCAGGATGAGAATCACCACATTAGAGGAGTGTGGTGAGGTTTGTGCCAAGGGGAGAACTAGTCCAAAAGCCCCAGAGGCCCAGTTCCACCCACCCAACAAAAGATAAAGAGACAGGTCAGAAAATGACAAAAAATAGCAAAATAATACTTATTTCATTAAAGATAACCTCACCAAGATGGACATTCACAGCACTATTTTTAGTAGTCAAAACCGAGAAACAGGCTAGCGCAGTGGCTCACACCTGCAATTCCAGCACTTTGGAAGGCCGAGGCTGGTGGATCTACCTGAGGTCAGGAGTTCAAGACCAGCCTGCCCAACATGGTGAAACCCCGTCTCTACTAAAAAATGCAAAAATTAGCCAGGGGTGGTGGCGCGCAACTGTAATCCCACCTACTCAGGAGGCTGAGGCAGGAGAATCACTTGAACCCAGGAGGTAGAGGTTGCAGTGAGCCAAGATTGCGCCACTGCACTCCAGCCTGGATGACACAGTGAGACTCGGTCTCAAAAAAAAAAAAAAAAAAAAACAACTGAAATGAGACACAGCCTAAGCAGCCAAAAAATAAGTTAATGAATAAAATAGTGGCGTATTCTTTCAACAGAACACTGCATGTGCATTAAAAATCATTAAAATCAGATTTTAATAATATGAGAAAATTCTCATCATCATAGTTCAATGAGGGAGGAAGTTTAGGAAGCCTTCTATGGAGCTCAGTGCCCATTTTATCAAAATGTGTGTGGATATTTACACTCGGATATGCTTAGAAAAGAGACTGAAAGGAAAAGGTAAAAGGTCTTTTGGGGGGTGAAAATGGAGATGAATTGGTCAGGCACGGTGGCTCATGCCTGTAATCCCAGTACTTAGGGAAGTTGAAGCGGGAGGACTGCTTGAGGCCAGAAGTTTGAGACCAGTCTGTGCAACATAGAGAGACTTTGGCTCTACAAAAAAATTTAAAAATGAACTGGGCATGGCAGTGCATTCCTGCAGTCCCAGCTACTTAAGAGGCAGAGGCAGGAGGATCCCTTGAGTCCAGGAGGTCAAGGCTGCAGTGAGTCATGTTCACACCACTGCACTCCAGCCTAGGTAACAGAGTGAGACTCTGTCTTGAGAAAGAAAGAAAAGAAGAGAAAAGAAAAAAAGGGAGGGAGGTGAAAGAAAGAGAGAGAGAGAGAAGGGAGGAAGGAAGGAAGGAAGGGAGGGAGGGAGGGAGGGAGGGAGGGAGAGACGGAGGGAGGGAGGGAAAGAAAAAAAAAAAAAGGGGAAGGGGAAGGGAAGGAAAGGAAAAAAAAAAGGGAAAGAGGTGAGAGGGAGAGACAAAGAGGAAGGAAGGAAGAAGGAAGGAAGGAAGGAAGGAAGGAAGGAAGGAAGGAAGGAAGGAAGGAAGGAAGGAAGGAAGGAAAGAAGGAAGGGCAGGCAGGCGGGCAGTTTTGATCCCCCTCTTTACCTGTAATTTTTTGTTCTAAATGCCTTAACTGTGAATGTTTTTTAATAACCTGGGAAGGGGGGGCATGCCAGGTTAAAACGAAAATAGATTTGCCCATCTGACAGCATCGCAGACTCTGAAGCACAGAGTCCCTGTTCTTCCTGCTGGAAGACACACGAGCCACATCTCAAAAAAATGTAACACGTCCTTCATAACTAGATGAAGAGTGGCCTATGCCATTCACTTATTCTAGAATGGCTGATATTAGGGACTGTTCAATGATGAGTCAACCCTCAAATGACCTTAGCAGAGCCCACGGCCCTAGGTCTTGAAAAAATTCAGGCTGGAACAAAATTAAAGTAATTCCATAGGAGATAATGACACTCATTCCCCAGGAAACACCCCACCCACAGGATTTATGCTGCTGCTTCCAGACCACAGATGTTCTTGACATCAGATGCACACTCAAGATACAGTTTAGAAGCCAGGGATCCAGCCAGGTGTGGACCAGTGGGAAAAGCAGCAGCTGTGTGGGAGAGAAAGCTCCCTCTCCACCCAAGAGTTGCCAAGGACACAGGTCCTACAGAGTCTGAAAGAACCTATTGGCCTCTGGACATAAAAATCCCCTAACGTAGGGCAAACATGGTGGCTCATTCCTGTAATCCCAGCACTTTGGGAGGCTGAGGCGGGTGGATCACCTGAGGTCGAGAGTTTGAGACCAGCCTGGCCAACATGGAGAAACTCCATCTCTACTAAAAACACAAAATTAGCCAGGCATGGTGGCACATGCCTGTATTCCAGCTACTCGGGAGGCTGGGGCAGGAGAATTGCTTGAATCCAGCAAGCAGAGGTTGCAGAGAGCTGAGATCATGCCATTGCACTCCAGTCTGGGCAACAAAAACGAAACTCCGTCTCAAAAACAAACAAAAAACACCCTAATGTGTGCCGTTTCAATCACATTCATGGTGTGCGTCTCTGGTTCCTCAACACAAGAGCTCAGTGCCACCTCCATCTCCTCCAAAAGCCTTGAAAGTGGCTCACAAGGACCCACACCTCTTGGTACTCAAGCCGTGCACCAGCCACCCCCCTGGAATGGGGCTGGACCCAGTGACTTGCTTCTGATAATGGCATGAGGCTGACGTGAGGGGAGGTCACCTCTGAGAGTGGGTGATAGAAGACTGTGACTGCCATCTTATTCACTCTTACCTGTTCACTCTGATGAGGTAGCTGACGGGGAGCTGACTACAGGGAGGCCCACGTGGGAAAGCACTGAGGGTGGCCTCTGGCCAACAGCCAGGAAAAGAACTAAGGCCCTCAGTCCAACAACCCACCCAGAGCCGAACTCTGCCAACAACACTGACGTCTGCATGTGGATCCTACCACCATAGAATCTTAGATCCCTTAAGCCCAGGCTGTGAGAGACCCTGAGCCAGAGGACCTAGCCAAGCCTGCCACAGAAACTGTCCTGGCCACAGAAACTATCAGTTAGCAAATAGAAAATAGAGCCCCCAGTTAGGTGTGGTGGCTCATGCCTGCAATTCCAGCACTTTGGGAGGCTGAGACGGGAGGATCATTTGAGATCAGCCTGGGCAATATGGTGAGACCCCATCTTCACCAAAATGGTAAGAATTAGCAGAGTATGGTGGTGTGCACCTGTAGTCCCAGCTACTTGGGAGGCTGAGGCAGGAAGGTTGCTTGAGCCTGGGAGGTCGAGGCTGCAATGAGCCGTGATTATGCCACAGAAAGAAAGAAAAAAAGAGAAGAGAAGAGAAGAGAGAAAAGAAGGAAAGAAATGGAGGGGAGGAGGAAGGAAGGAAGCAAGGAAGGAAGGAAGGAAGGGAGGGAAGGAGGGAGGGAGGGGAGGGGAGGG
>NW_016808980.1:2552415-2559832 GCF_001698545.2 Rhinopithecus bieti
AGGGGAGAGAGGAGGGGAGGGGAGGGGAGAGGGGAGGGGAGGAACTTCCTTATTCCAGGGAAATACATTTTCTGGAGTAAGGGAATGCATTTCCCTGTAAGAAAGACCCCAGTGGATGTCTAAGACCATAAATAATACTGACCCCATATACATTATGTTTTTTCCTACACATACATACTTATGATAAAGTTTAATTTATGAATTAGGCACAGTAAGAAATTGACAATAACTTATAACAAAATAGAACAATTATAATATGCTGTAATAAAAGTAAATAAGGCTTGCTTGAACACAAGCACTGCACTACCGTAACAGCCAATCTGAGGGTTCCTGAGTGTCTAGCAAGCAGGCAGGTAGATGGTGTGAGTACACTAGACAGAGATGATTCATGACCAGGAGGATGGAGTAGGATGGCATGAAATTCATCACACTACTCACAATGACACACAACTTAAAACTTACGAATTGTTTACTTCTGGAACTTTCCATTTCATATTTTTAGACTATAGTTGACCATGGGTAACTGAACCTGCAGGCAAGTGGGGATTATCATATTGCTGTTTTAAGCCACTAAATGTGGGGTAATCTGTTATGAAGCAACACATAGTTAATATCCTACCCTAACATTACTGTGGGTCCTTTGTGAACTTTTCAATGTCCCTCTCGTCACACCCCAGCCCTAACCTCTAAGTCCTGGGGTAGAGAGCTGGGAGCTGGAAGCCAGGCAGCCTGGAGTGAGTTCCAGCCCCCCCAATTCCAGCGGTATGAACTGGGACAGGTTTCCCAGCCCCCCAATTCCAGCTGTGTGAACTGGGACAGGTTTCCCAGCCCCCTCAATTCCAGCTGTGTGAAGTGGGATGGTTTCTGAGCCTCCTTCCACTTCAATTTTCTCCTCTGCCAAACATCAGTCCTAATGGTACCTACCTCACATGGTTACGTATTAAATGAGTTACTTTATGCAAATCACTTAGAACAGCCTCTGGCACACAATAAGCCCCATTTAAATGTTACCTGGGCAGGGTAATCCCAACACTATGGGAGGCCAAGGTGGACGGATCGCTTGAGGTCAGGAGTTCCAGACAAGCCTTGCCAACATGGCAAAACCTCGTCTCTACTAATAATACAAAAAATTAGCCAGGCGTAGTGGCGTATGCCTGTATCCCAACTACTCGGGAGGCTGAGGCAAGAGAATTGCTTGAACCTGGGAGGCGGAGGTTGCAGTAAGCTGAGATGGTACCGCTGTACTCCAGCCTGGGTGACAGAGTGAAACTGTGTCTCAAAAAATAAATAGTTACCTGTCATTCCTGTCATTCTTCTTACTATTACTGCTGCTAGTGGCTATTACCATTTCTACTACTACCCCAGAGGTGCCCATGGCACTAAAGCTACATAGTAAATGATCAAGGAGAAGAGTGGTGAAAAGCCAGGAAGGCGAGAAAAAGATTTGAGTTTTTTATTTTAAGTATCTTATTTGATAACTTCCCTAACATTAAAAAAAAAAAAGACAACCGGCAATCACTGCTGAATCCTGCTTACTTCGGCACTGACTGTGAGTCTACCGTGTGCCAGGCAGGAAAGCTAGGCACAGGAGACATGGGAGGACCAAAAGGATTCTGGCCCCTGTTCTCACCCGCAGGGAGAAAAGACAGGTGGTGACAAGCAAATCCGCAGGAAATCAAGAATTTCAGTGTGACGAACGCTATGGAAGAAGAAGGAGATGCTGTAAGAGGTGGTCGGAAGTCAAGGAACCTGTGAGGCTGAAGGAGAAGTTGACAAGCCAAGCCTCAGTTGAAAATACTCCACCAGCAGGCAGGGGGCAGGGCCACGTGCCCAACAATCTACGTTACCAATTTCTACCTCTCCTAATGCACTCGATTTTTCTTTTATTTCCACAGGTTTTTGGGGAACACGTGGTGTTTGGTTATATAAGTTTTTAAATGGTGATATGTGAGATTTTCATGCACCCATCACCTGAGCAGTATACACTGAACCCAACTTGTAGTTTTTTTATCGCTCACCCTCCTCCCACTCTTTCAGCCCCCCTGACTCCCCAAGTCCATTGTATTATTCTTATGCCTCTGCATCCTCATAACTTAGCTCCCTCTTGTAAGTGAGAACATACGATATTTGGCTTTCCACTCCTGAGTTACTTCACTTAGATAATAGTCCCCCATCCCATCCAGTTTGCTGCGAATGCCACTAATGCATTCCTTTTTATGGCAGAGTAGCTTTTCATCATATTCATATATATTCATATATATATATATATGAATACATATATTCTTTCCTCCATGAGGCATGAAACACTTAGGTAGATTAGGGTGGAGAGGATTCCCATTTGTTAAGAAAAAAAAGAAAAGAAAAAAGTCCAGAAAAGATGAAAGAGCTTTATTCCAAAGATTCTTAAGATTTGAAGCACAGTTTTCTCCAACCAAGCTAAATAATGTGAAGAACCACCCCATTTCAAAATAGGTGTGGGACTGAACCAAGTAATTTGTATTTTAAAGCTCCCTTGGAAAAATCAGATGATCACGCAGGCTTCAGAACAACCAGACCAAGTGGCATACGAATACCAGATTTTCCATGCTGCCCAGGATGGAAAGTGTGGTCTCCATGGGTAAAGAGAGAAAATAGAGGGGTGGGCACAGTGGCTCACACCCGTAATTCCAGCACTTTGGGAGTACCAGGCAGGAGAATCACTTGAGGCCAGGAGTTTGAGACCAGCCTGAGCAACACAGTGAAACCCTGTTATCTATTAAAAAATTAGTCAGCCATGGTTTTGCAAGCCTGTAGTCCTAGCTACTCGGGAGGCTAAGGTGGGAGGATTCTCATGAATAAATTCTTTTAATAAGAATTTAAGCCGGACGCGGTGGCTCAAGCCTGTAATCCCAGCACTTTGGGAGGCCGAGACGGGCGGATCACGAGGTCAGGAGATCGAGACCATCCTGGCTAACACGGTGAAACCCCGTCTCTACTAAAAAATACAAAAAATTAGCCGGGTGAGGTGGCGGGCGCCTGTAGTCCCAGCTACTCGGGAGGCTGAGGCAGGAGAATGGCGTGAACCCGGGAGGCGGAGCTTGCAGTGAGCTAAAATCCGGCCACTCCCCCCCAGCCGGGGGGGGAGGGAGAGACTCCGTTTCAAAAAAAAAAAAAAAAAGAATTTAAAATTAAAAAATTTTAAAAGAGCAAATAGAAAACAACGTATCAAATCAGACTGTTCAGACTGGCAAAATCTTTTCACGCGCCCGGCCACAAGGTATTCTTTTGGAGTGATGAAAATGTTTTGAAACATGAGAGAAGTGGTGGCTGAGCAACACTGTGAATGGACAAAATGCCACTGAATTTTTCACTTTAAAATGATATTATGTGAATTTCACCTCAATAAAAAAATCCATATTTAATATTAAACAAAAGAGAACAAGAGATGTACTACCAAGAAATCCCCAATGGATGTTCTCTTTACCTTTCACTCCGGAGCCAGGGACAGCAAAAGCTGATCAGAGTTACGGGGTGCGTCCAACCAATGAACTAATTTCCTTTCTGCTTAGGGAATGATACTCCCTGGTTAGTCTGGGTGACAGATACCACAGCAAAGAGGGTTGGAAAGAATGTCAACCCACAAGGACACAGGCAGCACACCTGGGGTTCTTAACCACTTTGAGCCATGAATAAAAATGACTCACCCGCACGATGATGCCCATACGTTTGCTTTCGTAGGTGAAAGGGAAGATCTGCAGGATGGTGAAGTTCAGGATCTGGTCGCCAGGGGTCCTCAGCTGCATGGAAGACTGGTCTCGGCCCACCAGGGTTAAGCCCACACTTTCGGTCCACTGTACCAGGGCCACCTAAACATAACACAGGGTTGAAGGTCAGATGCACAGCCGAGAATCCGGGTGCACAGGCTGTGCCGTGAACACAAAGGCGGAAGGGGGCTCAGAGACAGGCGAATCACAGTAGTCACTGCCCGTGGGGACGCCGAGTGCTAGCCCATGAGTGTCTGTTCCTCTGGGTCTGTGAGGGCTCTCACACTGAAACCTGCCCCTCTATAAGGCACAATTCATCTTTTCTAGGTTCAAAGCGGGCTGCATACCAGAGGCATGGCGGAAGGAGACAGCACAGGATTGAGAGTGATCGCGACCGGGCACGGTGGCTCAGGCCTGGAATCCCAGCACTTTGGGAGGCTGAGGTGGGTGGATCACCTGAGGTCAGGAGCTCCAGACCAGCCTGGCCAATATGGTGAAACCCTGTCTCTACTAAAAATACAAAAATTAGCCAAGCGTGGTGGCACGTGCCTGTAATCCCAGCTACTCAGGAGGCTGAGGCAGGAGAATCGCTTGAACCCAAGAGGCAGAGATGCAGTGAGCTGAGATCACACCATCGCACTCCAGCCTGGTTGACATAGTGAGACTCTGTCCCCATCCCCCCTCCCCCCGAAAAAAAGAGTGATTGGCACAATTATGGATCACTCCTGGAAGACTCTGCAACAAGTTAAACAACAAAAAAGGAAGAGAATGCTGACTGACACAGCCCTTCACCTTCAGACTCTCCTTTCAGTCTCATGCACTGCACTGGGGGAGCGTCTTCAGTGGTTCTCAACTGGGGGATTCTGTCCCCCAGGGGACCTGCGGCAACATCTGAGGTAATGCTGGTATCCAGTGGGCAGAGGCCAGAGACGCTACAAAACATCCCGTAATGCACAGGACAGACCTCACCAGAGAATGATCTGGCCCCAAATGTCAACAGTGCTGAGGTGGAGAACACAGGTCACACAGAAGAGGAAACCGAGGTTCAGAGCAGTTAATGAAGTTGCCCCAGGTAACAGCGCTGGCATGTGGCAAAGCTAGGCCAGGCTGGCACCTAGATCCTCCTGGTGCAAAGTTCCACAGCACACACTCTTCCCTTTAGGAGGCATCACGCATGTGTCGAGTCAGAACCTTCTCACGGCCTCAGTCAGACGTGCTCAGCTTAAGGTCAAAGGCATGAGGGTTGCAAACTCCAAGACAGGGGCCAGAGTGGTGATGCAAATAGCGAAGAGGGCTGAGTGAGGGCTGTGGCAAGCAGGAGCCAGCCCCAGCCAAAGGGGCTGCTGCCACTATACACACAGGTGACGGTTACTGCCCTGCAGGGACAAGGGCCAGGTGGATGGAGCTTCCAGTTTCTCAAGAAAAAACAGAAATCTAGACTTCTCCCTGAGACGGCCTAACCGTACGCAACTGGCCAGGTGCTGAGACTCACACTTTTAATCCCAGCACTTAGGGAGGCTGACACAGGAGGATCACTTGAGCCCAGGAGTTTGAGACAAGCCTAGGTAACACAGGCAGACCCCATGTCCAAAAAAAAATTTTTTTTAATTATTAGGGTGGTGGTTCATGCCTGTAATCCCAGAACTTTGGGAAGCTGAGGCAGGCAGATCACCTGAGGTCAGGAGTTCGAGACCAGCCTCACCAACATGGTGAAATCTAGTCTCTACTAAAAATACAACAATTGGCCGGGGGTGATGGCATGTGCCTGTAATCCCAGCTACTCAGGAGGCTGAGGGAGAAGAATCTCTTGAACCTGGAAGGTAGACGTCGCAGTGAGTAGAGATCGCACCACCGCACTCCAGCCTGGGCAACAGAGTGAGACTGTATCTCAAAAAAAAATCATTATTAGGGTGCGGCAGTGCATGCCTGTCGTTCCAGTTACTCAAGAGGTTGAGGTGGGAGGGTCATGATCCTGGGAGGTGGAGGCTACAGTGAGCCATAATGGTGTAAGAATAAGACCCTGTCTCAAAAAAGTAATAATAAAATAAATGTAAGCAACGAATTCTCATGTTCTAAAACCTCATGAAGAAAGCATGTCTGCGGATGGATCTAGCCTAGGGTCTCCAGGAATTAAAATGAAATAGAGTGGGAAAGGGAAGAAAATATGGGGAAAGAGGAGAGGCAGGGAGGAGCCGGAGACCCCGCCCCTGCTTGCCCTTCACCCCTGCTGCCACAGGAGGGTGGCCCTGATGGGCATGGGGAGGCGTGAACAGTATGAAGGGCCTGTATGTGCCTGCTGAGCTGGATGACAGGTTCATCACGCTTACTCCGGGACAGCAGAGGCCTGGTGAGCTGCTCTTGGCTGGCAACTGTGACAGGCTGGGACAGGATCTGCTCCTAGGTCTAGCTGACCTCAGTAAGAGGCGCAAGGGACAGCAGTACCATCCCAGTTCATCAGATGCCCCCTCTTGAATCACAGGGGCCTAAGTCAGGGTGCGTGCACATGAGTACGTCTTCAGTGGGGGGCCACCCCAACCCACTATTACCCATTAGAAAGTTGACAGGAGGTGTGGCAGACAGAATAATGGCTCCCAAAGAGGCCCACGTCCTAATCCCCAGAACCTGAGAATGTGACCTCACATGGCAAAAGGAACTTTGCAGATGGGATCCAATGTAAGGACCTTAATAGGCGGAGCTTATCCCAGACCATCCAGGTAGACCCGATAAGTCACATGAGTCCTCAAAAGGGAACTGCTCCTGGTTATGACCAGAGAGAGACTCACGAACAGAAGAAGGGTCAGAGAGACATGATGATGCAGACTTTGAGAATGAAGGAAGGGGCCATATACAAAGAATGTGGGCAGCATCAAGGGGCTAGAAAAGGCAAAGCAACAGATTCGCCCCTAGAGCCTCAGCAGCAACGCAGCAATGGTCATCAAGCGATCTTGATCCTGTCTCGGTGAGACCCTCATCCCATGTCCACCCCTGATCTATAGAACTGTAAGAAAATCTATTTGTTTCATTTTAAAACAGATGCTGGCCAGTGTGGTGGCTCACGGCTGTAATCACAGCACTTTGGGAGGTTGAAGCAGGTGGATCATTTGAGGTCAGGAGTTCGAGACCAATCTGGCCAGCATGGTGAAATCCCATCTCTATTAAAAGTACACAAATTAGGTGGATGTGGTGGCAGGCACCTGTAATCCCAGCTACCTGGGAAGCTGACACAGGAGAATTGCTTGAACCCCGGAGGTGATGGTTGCAATGAGCGAGATCGCACCACTGCACTCCAGCCTGGGCGACACAGTGAGACTCCATCACGAAAACAAAACAAAACAAACAAAACAAAAAACAGATGCACAATAATCTGGTACAGCAATAACAGGAAAGGAATACAGGAGGGCTTCCAATTTCAGTGCCAAACAAGCTGTCACTTTATTCCCAACCAAGTCCAAAGGTACAGTGTCTACAAAAAACCAAGAAAGCAAAGGAAGGCCCTCCCACTTTCCTCTCATAAAGCTTAATCTTTAGAAGGAGAAGGGGAGGCAGCTTTTAGGAGGCAGTTGACAGGGGCTGCGGGTAGGTGGGTAGGTGATAGGGAGAGGGGTACTCGGGAGGCATCACCTCCACTGGAAGTGTTATGGTTATCTTCTTTTTTTTTTTTTTTTTTTTTTTTT
>NW_016808980.1:2560016-2566998 GCF_001698545.2 Rhinopithecus bieti
TTTTTTGAGATGGAGTTTCACTCTTGTCGCCCAGGCTGGAGTGCAATGGCGCGACCTCGGCTCACTGCAACCTCTGCCTCCCGGGTTCAAGTGATTCTCCTTCCTCAGCCTCCCTAGTAACTGGGATTACAGGCGCCTGCCACCACACCCAGCTAATTTTTTGTATTTTTTTTAGTAGAGACGGGGTTTCACTATGTTGGCCAGGCTGGTCTCGAACTCCTGACCTCAGGTGATTCACCCACCTCAGCCTCCCAAAAGTGCTGGGATTACAGGCGTGAGCCACCGCGCCCGGTTCTATGTTTGGTTATCTTTAAGCCTAGTGGTAGGTAAGTCTAACTTTCCGCATGCCTTAAATAGTTCATGGTAATTGCTTTTTCACTGAGGATGGTGGAAGGTAAAGAGTCCATTTTCAGGGAATCCTGTAGCAGCCCAGCTGCTTCCTGTATGTCTGTTTAATCAGGATTCCTGCTGGGCGCAATTGCTCACACCTATAATCCCAGCACTTTGGCAGGCTGAGGTGGGAAGATGGTTTGAGCCCAGGAGTTTAAGACCAGCCTGGGAAGAAGACCTCGTCTCTACAAAAAATTAAAAAATTAGCCAAGCATGGTGGCACGCACCTATAGTCCCAGCTACTGGAGAGGCTGAGATGGGAAGATTGATTGAGCCTGGGAGGCAGAGGCTACAGTAAGCTGACACCATGCCACTGCACTCTAGCCTGGGTGACAGAGTGAGACTCTGTATCAAAAAAAAAAAAAAACACACCCACACCTGGGGCTCCTCTGGAGTTCCCGTTCCTTTTACCAAGAGACAGCTCTGCAGAAGCCACAAGGCAAAGGTATGCAGATGTCTACCCCCAGTCCTTTCTTTCTCTGGAACCCCTGGATGTCATCTTGGCTGACCTGCTATACCCTGAAGAAGAGATCAAGCTGGAGCTCAAAACTGGGGTTCCAGTCCCTGCTCTGCCCCCAGCCCCCACAGGCCTCCGCAAAATAAAAATCTTGAAGTAGACAACGATTTCTCATTTCTGCTCCAGCTCTGAAAATGTATCTTTATGCATCCTTAGTCTACTATGCTCAGATACCGAATTCAGTTTCTATTAACTAAATTTACATTTGTAAGAAATTATTTTTCAAGACTCTACCTTATTTAAGTTCAAGCCTAATGAGTCAGCCAGCACTAACTAGCTTTGAGCTTTGACCAATGGAAGAAACTGTCATACTGACCTCTAACTGTCAAAGAAAGGACCAAACAAGTAGTGGGTTTTTCTGTTTTTTTGTGTGTGTTTTTTTAGTTTTAGTTTTTGGCTACTGGTCTGCCTAAGTCTTTGAAAACTCATTCACTTAGTTATTTGTTTAATTTAATGGCTGTGCTATAGACAATGTTTATGTCTCGTAAAATTCATATGTTGAAACCTAATCCCCAATGTGCTAGCAGTTGGAGATGGGGCCTTTGGGAGGTGATTAAGTCATGGGGGTGGGGGTCCTCATGAGTGGATGAGTACCTTTATAAAACAAACCCCAGAGAGCTCCCTCGCTCCTTCTGCCATGAGAGACGGAGTGAAAAGAGGGCCTTTTATCAGCCAGGAAACAGGCCCTCACTAGACACCAAATCTGCCAGGATGCTGACACAGGACTTCCCAGCCTCCAGGACTAGGAGAAATAAATTCTGTTGTTTACAAGATACCCAGTTGATGGCATTTTGTTGTAGCAGGCCAAACAGACTAAGATGCTCTAACTTTCAATACAGCCCTGTTTTGTCGGCTAACAATTGTCTTCCAAAGTTTAAAATTAACAAACCAGTAATGATTCGCATATATAAAATCATACCAGCCAGGTGCAGTAGCTCATGTCTGTAATCCCAGCACTTTGGGAGGCCGAGGCAGGAGGATCACCTGAGGTCAGGAGTTCAAGACCAGTCTGGTCAACACAGTGAAACCCCATCTCTATAAAAATACAAAAAGTAGCCAGGCACGATGGCGGGTGCTTGTAATCCCAGCTACTCAGGAGGCTGAGGCAGGAGAATCGCTTGAACCTGGGAGGCGGAGGTTGCAGAGAGCAGAGATTGCACCACTGCACTCCATCCTGGGTGACAGAGAAAGGCTCTGTCTCAAAAACAAAACAAAACAAGAACGTTCTCAGTCTCTTTGGGAGCTGATTCCAACAGGATCTGAGCCCTGCAGGAAGTCTTCCCTTCTCCCTTTCCACTCTCCTCCACTTTAGCTTAAGTCAGTGTTAATTTAAAGCTACTTGCTAACAGGACACATAACATACCCCAGAGTCCTACTCAGGGAAGACCAGTTTAGAAGTGGGGTACTCACCAACACCTCTCAATTGTGGGCCAAACATCTGGGGAGTGAGCTGAGCTAACTGCATTCCCTCCCAAAATAAAGTGATATACAACGAGGTTACTTAGCATTCTGGCAGTTCCGGGCTTCTGTTCAAAGAAATCACTCCTTATCATACAAGACAGAGGATTTCAGGGGCGTGGGTCTCACTGCTGTTAAGAGCCTGAGTTAGGGTCTCAATAACTGCAGGTCAGGCCAGCAGCAGAAAAACACAAGCTCGTTAAGGTGGATGAATGAACAGATAAATTAGACGCGAACTGGATAAAATGCTGGAAAGGTAGAAAGGGCGGGGAGGGGATCTTGTCTCAGGAGTCTGTTGTGTTTTCTGCTTTGGGTGAAAAGAAACCAAAGAGGCAGAGCCCACACCTTTCCCTTCCTCAAATGCCCATCTGAGGAACTCATGCCAGAAACCATCCGTGAAAGGGCTTTTTCATCATTTCTTGGTCAGCAATAAACCACCTGTGACAAGTTTTTAAAGTTTTCTCTTTGTACCTGGGATGCTGTGCTTGGGAAATAATCCAGATCACGCTCAGTAGCCTTGAATTCTTGTCAAAAGCAGGATACACACCAATCATCAGAGCACATATAATACGAGGCGGGAATGCGACATCTGATAAAAGGGGTTATTTGGTGGCATTCAGTAAGATAAATACTCAGGCTCACAAAGAGTCACCGGTCAGCCCTAATCCAGCCTTTCAAAATTATAAATCTATCCAAAGACACACGGTTTTCTTCACTCAATAAGAAAATACATTCAAATGCACCAACAGTGGTTGCAGATTCAAATGACGACAGGGGTTTGGAGAGGAGCAGAGCAGAGCCATGTGGGGGTCAGAAGAAAACTGAGGTAGCAGCTGCCCAGCCTGGCCAACCATTATCAGGTAGAAGCTGGGCCCACTATTTCCAGACCTGATCTTTCTTGAGAAAAGCTAATTTTCATATAAAATCAAGTGATTTTTAAATACTGCTTCAGTTTTTTTTTAACACAGCATGAAACAAAAGACAGCCTGCTAGGAATCCGCAGAAGAGACAGTTGCACAAAAGGTCACTTCTTGCTGGACGCCGTGGCTCACGCCTGGAATCCCAACACCTTGGGAGGCTGAAGTGGGTGGATCACCTGAGGTCTGGAGTTCAAGACGAGCCTGGCCAACATAGTGAAAATCCATCTCTACTAAAAAAAGTACAAAACATTAGCTGGGCGTGGTGGTGGGCGCCTGGAATCCCAGCTACTCGGGAGGCTGAGGCAGTGGAATTGCCTGAACCAGGGAGGCGGAGGTTGCAGTGAGCTGAGATCATACTACTGCACTCCAGCCTGAGCAACAGAGCAAGACTCTGTCATAAATAGTCACTTCTTGATCCAAATGTCTTGTACTTGAAATTGAACTTCCTATCACTTGACTCTGATAAAAATAAATACTTAAGAAGAAAGAATAGCATCATCCTCCTAAAATGTGATCATTAAGAAATGACTATTTATGGGCCAGGCACGGTGGCTCACGCCTGTAATCCCAGCACTTTGTGGGGCCAAGGAGGGTGGATCACTTGAGGTCAGGAGTTCAAGACCAGCCTGTCCAACATGGTGAAACCCCGTCTCTACTAAAAATACAAAAAAGTAACCGGGCATGGTGGCACACGCCTGTAATCCCAGCTACTCGGGAGGCTGAGACAGGAGAATCACTTAAACCCGGGAGGCGGAGGTTGCAGTGAGCTGAGATTGTGGCACTGCACTCCAGCCTGGGCAACAGAGTGAGACTTCACCTCAAAACAAACAAATAAAGAAACTAAAAATACAAAAGTATCCGGGCATGGTGGCGTGTGCCTGTAGTCCCAGCTACCCTGGAGGCTGAGGCAGGAGAATCGCTGGAACCCAGGAGGCGGAGGTTGCAGCGAGCCAAGATTGTGCCACTGCACTCCAGCCTGGGTGACAGAGCGAGACTCTGCCTCAAAAAAGAAAAAGGAAAAGAAAAAAAAGTAATGACTATTTATTAACTCCACTCTGAGCCAACACTAATACCACACGGTACAGAGCTTTTGCCTCGATGGCCCATGGATAAGCTAACACCAAGGGAGGCATATCTGACAGTTTCCTACAGTGTCTGTAAAACACTGTCCAGCCCTGCTCAAACAGCCCCCACTGTCTTCCTCTGAACAACCACAATCCTTCGGTGGTTAATCAATAACACGGATGGAGGAGGTCCCCTACAGTTCCTGACCTCTGTCCTTTGACCTTACCCCTTGGGTCCAAGGTCATGGCAATGTGGTGGTAAAACTCCAGCACCCTCCTAAATCTTTCTGCTTCACACTCCGAGCTCATTCGGGTACACATCTGAATGCTGTCATTGTCTGGACCTGAGGGTAAGGCTCAGACTATGCCCAGGCATTGAGGGGAACTGCACACATCTTATGGTTCACCAAGAGTGTGTTCATAAAAAAACAAACCAACCAACCTCGTAGCTGCAGAAGGACCGTGAGATTGCCTGCCCTCTCCGGCGCCACGTACTTGAGCTCCCTGGCAGATTTTACACTCACATTCAGCAACAAGGTTAAGACGACGCAAAAGGAGACAACTAGGACCTTTTACACACATGGTCACAGATGTGCAGAGAGAACATGGAAGGCAACGCATCGTGGCATGATTTATGATAGCCAAAAGTGGGAAACCTCCTAAATGGTAAGCTTGGGAGACAGAACAAACAATCTGTGGTGTACGTAGGCAGAATAATATTGTATAGTCATTAAAAATCCTCTTATTGGCCCAGTGCAGTGCTTATGCCTATAATCCCAGCACTCTGGGAGGCTGAGGCAGGACAACTGCCTGAGTTCTGGAGTTTGAGATTGGCCTGGGCAACATAGCAAGACCCCCATTGCTACAATAAAATACAAAAATTATCCAGGTCTGGTGGCGTGCGCCTCTCATCCCAGCTACTTGGGAGGCTGAGGCGGGAGGACTGCTTGAGGCCGGGAGGTCAAGGCTTCAGTGAGCCAAGATTGCACCACTATATTCCAGCCTGGGCAATACAGCAAGGTCCTATCTCAGAAAAATAAGTAAAACACACTAAAAAAGAAACAAATTCTGTCACCTGCAGCAACATGGATGGAACTGGGAGTTGTTAAGTGAAACATGCTCATTTTAATTTTCCTTTCTAAGGGATGAATCCTAATGAGGTGGGCGGTAAAGGCAAGATACTCAGAAGGTAGGCTGTCAGGGTCTGGTAGAAAAAGGCTTATTTTCACCAAACTCGGAAGCTTCCCCAGATGAGAAATGAGGGAAGGGACCAAAAAAACAACAACAAAAAAATTCCACCACACTTGGGAGACGCACAGTGTCTCAACATTACCTTCAAACAGGGTGCCCAAGGGGACTAGAGTGGTTAAAAATAGCCAGAGACTCTGGAACTTCATCCGGCATCAGCCCTGAGGCTCCCAAACACAGCCATCTTCACTCTCTGCAGCACTTCAGGAGCTTACAAAGACTTTCAAGCCATCATCCCCCGGGGAGGAAAGTGGTATTGAGGGTTGCAAGTCCAGACTCTAGGCATGGGCTGTCTGGTTTTAATCTTGCCAGCTATGTGACCGTGGGTACCTTCCTGCCTATCGTCTGCAAAATAGGCACAATCGTTGTGACTCTATCATAAGAGGGGCTCATAGCCCAGGGCCTGGCACAGAGCAGGTACTACTGGGTGGTCATTTCTCACTGCTGCCAGTACCACTGTTATCACCATTACTACCTCATCTTTAGCAAGGACCTGTGAGGTCAGTGGCCCTCACCTCTCTTTACCTTTGAGGAGGCAGAGGTGCAGCAATGATTTGCTTAAAATCGCACAGCTAGGCTGGATGCGGTAGCTCATGCCTGGAATCCCAGCACTATGGGAGGCCAAGGTGGGCAGATCACTTGAGGTCAGGAGTTCGAGACCAGCCTGGCCAACATGGTGAAACCCCATCTCTACTAAAAATACAAAATTAGCCAGGCGTGGTGGCGGGCACCTGTAGTCCCAGCTGCTTGGGAGGTGAGGCAGGAGAATCGCTTGAACCTAGGAGGTGGAGGTTGAAGTGAGCCAAAATCGCACCACTGCACTCCAGCCTGGACAGCAGAGCGAGAATCTGTCTCAAAAAAAAAAAAAAAAAAAATCACACAGCTGATTGAATTGAAAGTTACAAGTTAAACATGGCCAGCAATTGCACTGCAGAAGCAGGGAAGGCCAATGTGATGCCCTCCCCTTTCTTGAAAGTGAATGGACAGGGTTTCGAAATACAGACATGCATTTATGCCATTGGGAGGCTACAGGAACCCACAGCAGATGTTTCAGTAAAACTCAGCCTCTGCTGGGGTCACGGTGCAATGATATTCCACATCCTGACACACTTGTACAAACTGAGCTACTAAAAGCAAAGTGCAAAGCTGCATCTATAATTTACAGTTGTGCTTTTAAATTTTAAAAAATATTTTAATAGGCTGGGCGTGGTGGCTCATGCCTGTACTCCCAGCACTTTGGGAAATGGGCATCTTTTCCCATAAGAGGGGCTATGAGGGCCGGGCGCAGTGGCTCAAGCCTGTAATCCCAGCACTTTGGGAGGCCGAGACGGGCGGATCACGAGGTCAGGAGATCGAGACCATCCTGGCTAACCTGGTGAAACCCC
>NW_016808980.1:2567276-2611573 GCF_001698545.2 Rhinopithecus bieti
AAAAAAATATATATATATATATATATATATATATTTTTTTTTTTTAATGAAGGGTGTGGGTCATTCTAATACATGCAAATAATTATCCCTGCAAGGATACTCAGATATTAATAACAGTGGGTGCCTCAGAGGAAGGAGCCTGGGAGAATGGAAGGCAGGGAAGGAGAGAGACGGGCTTCTCACTCTGTGCCACGAGCATGTGCTAGCCACGCAGACACTCTGCATGTGACCTCGAACTGCTGAGGCATTGCTCTGGAATTATTCAGCTATTCAAGGCAGGGTGAAATACGGCAAGCAGCTTTCATTCATACACACACATGTGCATCCATGTGCACACACATACTCACACGGTACATGGGCAAATACATCACACATACACACACACACACATATACCTGCACACAAGCATAAGTCCTACAGAAATGTGAAAGTCATATGACTTTCTTTTAATTAATTGTTTTGAGACAGTCTCGCTCTGTTGCCCAGGCTCAAGTGCAGTGGTGCAATCTCAGAAAGCCATGTGACTTTCTAAAGGAAGTTACTTAATTCACCCTCCTTCCTGTTCAATTATATGTACTACAGCATGATTCTGTACTGGTCCTCTCTCTCTATATATATATACACACACACACACACACACACACACACAAAGTAAACATTATTTTATATATTATGTCAATATTTATTTAAATTATATTTATTTACATAATATATATTTGTATAATATACAGTTTGCATAATATATATTTGTTTACATAACATATATTTATATAATATGTAAATATTTACATTTATATAATATGTAAATATTTACATATTATATAAATGTGCATGTCTTATATATTATATAAATACACATAAAATAATATATATATATTTAAATATGCATATATTTAGAAGACGTCTGAGAAAATCTATACCAGAACATAAACAGTAGTAGTTAAAGCCAGGTGGTAAAAATCACAAGTTATTTTTTATCTTCTTTTTGATTCTATAATTCCTCCCTTTTCTGTAGTGAGGACATTAGTACTTGTGATTTTAAAAGCTTTTTTGGCCAGGCGTGGTGGCTGACACTTATAATCCTAGCACTTTGGGAGGCTGAGGTGGGTGGATCATCTGAGGTTAGGAGTTCGAGACCAGCCTGGCCAACATGGTGAAACCCTGTCTCTACTAAAAATACAAAAATTAGTCAGGCATGGTGGCGGGTGCCTGTAGTCCCAGCTACTCAGGAGGCTGAGGCAGGAGAATGGTTTGAACCCGGGAGGTGGAGATTGTAGTGAGCCAAGATCACACCACTGCACTCCAGCCTGGATGACAGAGTGAGACTCTGTCTCAAAATCACCCGGCCAAAAAAAAAATTTTTTTAATATGAAAGAATTCATGGAAAAGACAAGTGAATGACCCATGGACAGAGCTGATCCTAGCTGCTTGCAGGACAGCACCTCCTGGCTCACATCAAGAAACAAAGGCTTGGAAAGTTGCATTATCACCACGGCCCCCACTCCCACTCTCCACCACCCCCCATCCCCCACCCCCCACTCTCAACGCTGTGGAACATCCTGGAAATGGTGGGATGTTGTCAGGGCCGAGGCCTGCTGGCTCCAGCATCTGAGCAGCGCTCCTCCGGGTCCGACTGTATCTATTTCATTTCCCCGGTGAGTTACTGTACGGTGGCAGGGAGGGCCCAGCGCCCCCAGGCTGTAATCAATAGCTGAATAAAGACACTTCAAGGTTCCCAAACTGGAATGTACACAGGAAACCAATTTAGGAAATCCTGCTTTCTGTTACAGGAAATGAATCCTACGCCAACTGGTAGAAATTACTCCAGCAGCTCCCAAGTAAAATGCATACTGGTTTCTATACGTCTTCCATAAACTGACCTTGCCTAGACTAGCAATGTTTTATTGATATTGAATTTCAAAGGCACAATTCTAGAGCCAGTCAAGTCTATGTGGAATCCTACAGGGACTTGGAAACAGTACAACTTTCTGAAAGATTTCACTTGAACTAGATTTAGCCTCCTTTGAGCCTCATGAGGCATTTTAGATAAACCTATTTGTATTTGGCAGTAGGCGGCCTCTGAAGTAGTTTAGGAGGCTGATCAGGAAGACATTAACAATGACTATACCTTTAGTAAGATTATGGGTTACTTTTTACTTTTCTGATAATGCATTCAAGTGTTCTACTATAGACATAAAATAACTATGGAATACAAAATAATAAAAGTTGTTAAAAAAACAACAAAAAACACACACACACACAGCAAGGCCGGGCGCAAAGGCTCACACCTGTAATCCCAGCACTTTGGGAGGCCAAGGCAGGCGGATCACGAGGTCAGGAGATAGAGACCATCCTGGCTAAAACAGTGAAACCCCGTCTCTACTAAAAATACAAAAAAATTAGCCAGGCGTGGTGGCAGGCGCCTGTATTCCCAGCTACTGGGGAGGCTGAGGCAGGAGAATGGCGTGAACCCGGGAGGCGGAGCTTGCAGTGAGCCGAGATCGCACCACTGCACTCCAGACTTGGCGACAGAGCAAGTCTCTGTATCAAATAAATAAATAAATAAATAAAACACACACACACACACACACACACACAGCAAAAAGGTAACACTGGCCTCTGAAGACACCAAAGATCAAAGGAAAAGTAGCTCTTTTTTTAATCTCAATCATGATTCAGAATCTTAGAAAAACAAGACAAATCTGAATTCAAGTGCAATTCATCCACAGAAGAGATAAAGTACCATGAGAAAAAGGGGCCGAGAAGCACAAAGCATTCCATGACAGATTGACCCTCACGGAAAAATCTTTGCACAGCCCTAAAACAAATACATCCAAGTCCAGTGGGAGCAGAGGAGTGGGCGACAGGCATTAAAGCCTCCAGAGATGCTGACCTGAGCATCAGGGGCCTCAGGCAGGACTTGCTTCTCAGATCGTCAGCATCTGGAGCTTGCTCAAATTTGAATTCCGCCGGGCACGGTGGTTACGCCTGTAATCCCAGTACTTTAGGAGGCCAAGGCAGGCAGATCGCTTAAGGTCAGGAGTTTGAGACCAGCCTGGTCAACACGGTGAAAACCCTGTCTCTACTAAAAATACAAAAATTAGCCAGGAATGGTGGCGCACGTCTGTAATCCCAGCTACTTGGGAAGCTGAGTTACGAGAATCGTTTGAACCCAGAAGGTGGAGGCTGCAGTGAGCCGAGATCACACCACTGCACACCAGCCTGGGCGACAGAGCAAGAAAAACAAAAAAGGCTTGGCAGGGTGGCTCATGCCTGTATTCCTAGCACTTTGGGAGGCCAAAGGATCACTTGAGGTCAGGAGCTCAAATAAAATAAAATAAATTTGAATTCCATCAAATACCCACAGGTTACTGGTTCCCAGTCCATAGCTACCAAAAATATGGCCCTCTCTGACATCGTTATCCCACAGTATCATTCCCAAAGGGAAAAACAGACTAAACCTGCCAAGCCACAGAAAGAAATGATGACAAACCTGGTCACTTACTATGGCACATGTCCAAGTAGATCACGACGATCACCCAAACCGACCCTCCCTCCCCCTCTGTCTTTCTGCACACAATTCCCATCTCAGAAGCTGGCCAGGGGTTCAACATTTTTCACTCCTAAAAAGCCTGGTTCAAATGTCAACGGTCACAGATGAACTGGGTTTTATAGCTTGAGCTGTTTCACAAACACCCTGCAGACTGGAAGGAAGAGTCTCCCAGGTGACAAATCCCACCGCCTAAAAAACGGAGAAAGCAGCACCAGGACAGGGAAGGTGACACTCTAGCGTTCTTTCATTTGTGAACTTTGGAAAAGATTTTCATTGTGCCATCCCCCAACTGTCGGGAACCACAGGCTCACCGATACTTGCAAGTTAGTCCAGAACTTTAGGAGCCCCATTCTTCCTGAAATGAATTTAAAAAATAATGGGGATTCCTCCCGATGTTGGTAGAAGAGTTAAATGGTTAAAAAAAAAAAATTCTGGGAAGCACTTTGGCCATAGTTGCCATGAGCCTTACACCCATTTAAAGCTGGGCATGGTGGCGCATGCCTGTAGTCCTGACTACTCAGGAGGCTGAGGTGGGAGGATGGCTCGTACCCAGGAGTTCAAGGGTGCAGTGAGCCATGATCGCACCTGTCAAGAGCCGCTGCACTACTCCAGCCAGGGCAACATAGTGAGACCCCATCTCTAAAAAAAAAATACTCAGCCGGGCGCAGTGGCTCAAGCCTGTAATCCCAGCACTTTGGGAGGCCGAGATGGGCGGATCACGAGGTCAGGAGATCGAGACCATCCTGGCTGACACGGTGAAACCCCATCTCTACTAAAAAAAATACAAAAAACCTAGCTGGGCGAGGTGGCAGGCGCCTGTAGTCCCAGCTACTCGGGAGGCTGAGGCAGGAGAATGGCGTAAACCCGGGAGGTGGAGCTTGCAGTGAGCTGAGATCCAGCCACTGCACTCCAGCCTAGGTGACAGAGCGAGACTCCGCCTCAAAAAAAAAAAAAAATACTCATTCAATTTGACCCACAAAATATATGACTGCCTACTTGGGGCCTCCCAACAGCCCCACTGTGGGGGTTCCATGGCACAGATCTAGAGGCACAGCAAGCCTAAGTAACTGCCCAAGTGTGACGCTGGATCCCAGGAGTGAGTCACACGCTATATACTGTGTCACACAAGCCTCCTCCCTAGGGGCCTGGGGCTGCTGTCTTGTTCAGCACTGTCCTCGCAGTGCTAGTCTACTCAAAAGTATCTCCTGAATTCATAAACCCAATCACGCCACTTCTAGAATTATAAGGTGTAAGGATGTTCATTGCAAAATACTTACAAATATCACTGCTAAAAATTAGGAATAACCTAAGTTCCTACAATATGAGAAGTTCCAATTGTGAGAATCGTTAAGATATTATAATGGGCATATGCACAGGTAGCAATTCTTAAAGAATGTTTTTAATAATATTCAAGATGGTTGGAAAACAGAAATGATAAAATAGTAAGCGAAAAAAGGAGGATACAAACTATATCTATAGGAAAATTCACATTTTAAAAAGTAAATTAAAAGATATTGAAAGGTGGCCAGGTGCTATGGCTCACGCCTAAAATCCCAGCACTCTGGGAGACAGAGCCGGGAAGATCGTGCCACTACACTGTAGCCTGGGCGACAGAGCAAAACAAAAACAAACAAACAAACAAACAAACGACACCTCAACAAAAAGACAAATAGACCAAGTAAAAACGGGTAAAGGATATGGATAGACATTTTTCCAAAGAAGATCTACAAACGGCCAATAAGTACACGAAAAGATGTTCAACATTAGGAGCCATCGGGAAAACACAAATCAAAACCACAATGAGATACCACTTCACACTGACTAGGACGTCCAGAATCCAAAGAACTGACAGTAACAAGTATTGACCAAGATGTGGAGAAATGGAAACTGTCATACGTTGCTGGTAGATACATAAAACAGTGCAGCCACTTTTGGAAAACAGACAGACAATTCCTCAAAAGGTTAACTATAGAGTCACCATACGACGCTGCCAACCCACTCCTAGGTATATACCCAAGAGAAACAGAAATCTACACCCACTCAAATACTTGTACACAATTGTTCATAGCAGCATTATCTATAACAGACAAAAAAAACCCAAATATGCATTAATTGACGAATGGATAAATAAAATGTAATATATCCATAAACAGATTATTATTCAGTTATAAAAAGGAATGAAGCATTGATGCATGAATGCTTGAATTCATGAATGCTTGAAAGCATGAACGGATGAATCTTGAAAACATTACACTAAGTAAAAGAGGCCGATCACAAAAGGCCACCTATTGTATGGTTCCAGTTGTTTGGAGTGTCTGTCATAGGCAAATCTATAAAGGTAGAAAGTAGATTAGTGGGTGCTTTAGGGCTGGAGGAACGAGGAAGAGAAGGGGGTACAGCAGGAAAGTGGGTATAGAATTTCCTTTGCGGTGATAAAAATATCCTAATTTGATTGTGATGATGGTTGTTAAAAAAAAAAAAAAAAGCCCCAAATATACTAACTATACTAAGAAGACATACTGACCAACGCAGTGGCTCACACCTGTAATCCCCAACACTTTGGGAGGCCAAGGCGGGTGGATCAACTGAGGTCAGGAGTTCGAGACCAGCCTGGCCAACATGATGAAACCCCACCGATTAAAAATACAAAAAATTAGCCGGGTGAGGTGGTGGGTGCCTGTAATCCCAGCTACTCAGGAGGCTGAGGCAGGAGAATCGCTCGAACCCCGGAGGCGGAGGTTGCAGTGGGCCGAGATCATGCCACTGCACTCCAGTCTGGGCAACAGAGTGAAACTGTATCTCGGGGAAGAAAAAATAAAATTAAAAAGTCATACTTTAAATGGGTAGATTGCAAGGAATGTGTTTATCTTAATTAAGATCTTAATTATTTACATCTTTTTTAAAGAATGTGGTTTAAATGGGACCTTGTGCCCCCGTTATGCTGGCCTTTTGAGTTACAAAACAAAATCTCTAACTTTCCTAATTTAGGTTATGCCTCAAGTCCAAGGCTATTCTTTTTAGAGGAAGAGCAGTTCTTTCTTGTATTTGAAAATGTGTCTCCCAGCAGCCCTGCACCATCCTGGCTCCTATCTGCCCTGACACATGGCTTCCTTAGAAAACGCCTAATTCCAGCACAGAGAAAACAAGCAGGGCCTCCCCAGGCCTTGCCACACCTGCCCAGGTTTACCTCATCGGGGCTGGATGCCTGGTACACGCGGCAGGAGTCTTCGTACTGCTTCTCAGCCTCAGCCTGGTCGGTCACACCATTGGACTCGTACACAGGAGTCACGTTGTGGCAGAGCGCGATGGCCTTCACGGCTTCGTGCACGCGGCTACTCATGGTCCGTCGGACCTTGGTGGTGAGCGTCGGGCCCTTCTGAGCGGGTGGGTCCTGGGATTGCTACAGGAAGGAGAAATGAATAAAGAAGATGACCAGAGGCAGGAATGATGTGGAGAGTGTGGAAGAACAGCCGTGCAGCTATTGCTTTTCTTCTACTGTTACAACACACAGAACTCTTAGGTATATCTACGATGATACTGCAAATAAATGACATGCAATTTTCAGGGTTTGTCATTTATGCTTGGCCAAAAAAAAAAAAAAATTAAAATAAACAGAGGGAAAAATTATAATTTAATGAACGAAAATGATTCTACCTGCAGACTGAGTGAATCTATCTTCCCTGGGGTGGTGTCAGGGGCTTTTATTTATTTTATTTTTTTCTTTTGAGACAGTCTCGCTCTGTCACCCAGGCTGGAGTGCAGTGGCACAATCTCGGCTCACTGCAAGCTCCACCTCCCAGGTTCACGCCATTCTCCTGCTCAGCCTCCCGAGTAGCTGGGACTACAGGCACCCGCCACCACGCCTGGCTAATTTTTTGTATTTTTAGTAGAGACAGGGTTTCCTGTTTTAGCCAGGATGGTCTCGATCTCTGGTGTCAGGGGCTTTTGACAGAATGAGGACCCCACTGCACTGAAAGGGATCCCGGTAGTTCAGAGCAGGGCTTCCCCACTTGGGTACTCCTATGTTGGGGGACATTATAGGGTGTTCAGCAGCATCCCTGTCCTCCAGCCGCCAGATGTGCTGGATGCCAGCAGCACTCCCCTAGTTGTGACAAGAGATGTCACCAAATGTCCACTGGAGGCCAAAATCATCCTCGGCTTAGAACCACTGTTTAAGCTCACAATCTTCTTGGTTTACAACAGAAGGCAACAACCTCATCGGGTACCCTATGCAAGTAACAACCATCAACAAGAAGCAACCCAGGGCAGTCCAGCAAGGCGTCAGGAACAGCCGGAGGAAACCTTGGCTGGATGGGACTCACTGCAAAATGGCACCTGGCCCTCCAGTGAAGCTAGACTTTCAGGAGTAATGGTAACTGTGCTCAAGTTTTGCCTTGCAGGCTGACTTTAGACCCTGGCTCTTGCCTGAGAGGCAGCTCCGTGGCACACACTGGCCTTCTCCATCCCTTCCTTTACAACTGGCAACACAGCTCAGCCTCTGAAGGGCCAGGAATGGGTTAAGTCCTGGAAAAATGGCTTTGAGCAACACGGTAAAAAGAGCACTGAAGGGAAACCAAAGCTGAGCCTTATTCTTGGATGGGTGGTAAGCAGCTAGGAGACCTGCAGCAAGCGATGCCTGTTCTCTGAGCGTTTCCTGTCAATGAGAGGAGTGAACTAGAGGTGGTTTTCAATCCATGCTCCACACTGAGCCCCAGGAATCCTGAGAAACCCACTCAGCACCACCAACTGCAGCAGGATGGGAAACGCCATCTGCGGCTCCGTTCCTGTGCCACACATCAGGTGCCACCTATGCTTCCTTTTTTTTTTTTTTGAGACATGAGTCTCACTCTGTCACCCAGGCTGGAGTACAGTGGCATGATCTCAGCTCACTGCAATCTCCCCCTTCTGGGTTCAAGTGATTCTCCTGCCTCAGCCTCCCAAGTAGCTGACATTACAGGCGCCCGCCACCAAGCCCTGCTAACTCTTGTATTTTCAGTAGAGATGGGGTTTCACCATGTTGGCTAGGCTGGTCTCAAACTCCTGACCTCAAGCGATCCACCCACCTCAGCCTCCCAAAGTGCCTGGATTACAGGTGTGAGCTACCGTGCCTGGCCCCTACCTAGGCAAGGATTCTACTGCTTTAGAGTATAATGAAAATTAAGACCACTGCGGGAGAGGGGGAGGAAAGGCACTTAACAATCTACGGCTCATTGTTCAACACAAGTCATATACCCTCACATCTGATCAGCACCTGCCTGCGTCTCCAGCTGTCCCTCATGCCATCTTCCTCCTGTTCCCTCCACTCCAGCCATGCTGGCCTTTCTGTTCTTTGGGCACTGCCAAGCTTCTTCCTGACTGAAGGCCTCTGCACTTGCCGTGCCATCTGCCTGGAACCCCATCCCCCAGCTCACCGCAGGGCTGGATTGCTCAGTCTCATCATTCAGGCCTCAATTCAACTTTACCTCCTCAAAGAGGCTCTCCCTGGGACCCCCGGTTCATGGCACTCCGCTTGCCTTCCCACTGCAAGTCACGTTTCAGCAACACCGTGTGTTACTCTCTTCATTGTCTGAATTGGCCTATTTACCTGACGGTTCCCTCTCACTAGACCACAGAAAACAGAAGGCTCACCTGAGTGAGTTACTCATCACTGTATTCTAGTACCCAGGGCAGTGTCTGGTATGCAACAGATATTTGCTGAACAATTAAACAAATTAATAACTTAATATTCCCAAGGTGGTGGGGGGGCCTTAATTGACATGAATTTTTTTTTTCATTTTCAAGAAGAAACAACTATGAAATCAACATCAGTTTCAGATTTTAAATCACAGATTTAGACAAAGAGTCACCTACAACAGTCTTATTGAATCCACAGCTAACTGAATCATGGAGGCTAGAAATGTGTATGGAGTTACCAGATTCTACATTCTATTAAAAACATATTCATACAACGGGAGAGAAGTGATCTGATCCTTTAAAATGAGTCGCACTTTACACCCATGACACCCGATTGCCCAAAATAGAGAACAGATGGGTTACAAGAAACAAGAAAACGACTTTCATTTAATTTTTTAATACTATTTTTAGTAGTAGCATTAGACTCCACAGGTAATTAGACAATTACTAAATTATTCTGGTCACTGCGGGGACACAGTGCTCTGGCTTCCTGCTCTGTTAACCTCTGGTGTCAGGAGCACACGAGTTTCACTTCCAGGCCAAAGGGCACTGCATGGTAACAATAATTAGAGTAATGAATCAGAACTCCGGTTTAAATGAATCATTATTTGCCGAGTGCTGTTAATTATAAAGAATTTAACTCTAAAATTATAAAGAAAAGATTTACAGAAAGGTTCTCTATTGGAGAGACTAAATTGAGAACTTTTTTTTTTTCAATTCTGTAATTTACGTTCTAGCCACGAACATGTGTCTTCATTTCTGTCCGCATTCCTCAGCACCTGGACCAAATCGTTATTTAACATTAGGTGCAATAACAAGACCTTTGACAAAGTAATTACTGTTTTTGGCAAGTTTCAGTAACCACGAGTTTAAATGAAAAGCTGTACCGAGGGCATCCTTCATGAACTTCTGGATTTTGTAAAGCAATCTGATTTCATGTCTACAAAAGACAAATGCTTCCACTAATATTTCAAACATGGGATAACACAGAGCCACGGGATTTTGTATTCCAGGTGAAACAACTCCCAAGCAAGGCAAAAAGAGAACCACAGACAGTCAGATGTTCGCAAAGGCCTCACTTGCGGCTCAGGGGACCATCTGACAATGAATGAACTGGAAGACAACTATGATAGCCTGACCAACATCACAGGCCACAGGTTCAATGCCTCCACCCACATACCTTTATTTCTCTCTTAAATTAATACTTTCCCACCTTTCCTACTAAAATGTTCCAGGAAGGAGAGGAAATAGTCATTGGTGCTGAAACTGCTTCTTTTAATTGTCAAATAAAGTCTTATTTGTACACCAAATGGTCATACACATACATCCTTAAGGCACTGAAACTGACCAGGGGCTGTGTTTGGATGATGCCTGTCTTAGGTCCAGTCTTCAAACATCCTCACATTCCCCATATGGAAGAGTTTCACATTGTACAGTGTTTATCTCTAACCTCCTCCCCATAGGCCCTTTAACCTACACACATTTCTTCTTACTTAGAAAATACCAGGGGAAAACAAAAACAGATGTGGCATCCACAGAGGCAGGTTATGACTCTTTTTGCCCTGGGGAAAAACCACTGGTCCCCTTATGGAGGGAGGGAGGGCAGAACAGCTCCACACAAGGTCAGAAGTGACTTCAGAACAAGCACAGGTCACTACTGGGAGAGGAATTAAGATCTCCAAATACAAAGGGCCCTGACTTGGGCCGCTGGGTGGGTGTCTCGGATCCTATAAAGCCCCCGAGTCATTTATAGCATCCCAGCCAATAAATGAGACACCAAGGCAGGGAAAATAGGCTTCCCGTTCCCATTAGTAATCCACAGCTAGGGCCATTTCCCGACAAGAACTCCAGCCTGTATTACAGAAAAGATTAATACAAAAATTAAGCATTGAGTCACCAGAATGCCAATTTTCTTTCCAAATGCAGTTAAAACCTCACCACATATGGGCATTCACACTATTAATGGATATTAGGAATGGGCTGCAGTTGATTGAAATACATTTTTTTTTTTTTTGAGACAGGGTCTCACTCTGTTGCCCAGGCTGGAGTGAAATGGCATGATCACAGCTCACTGCAGCCTCAACCATCTGAGCTCAAGTAATCCTCCTACCTCAGCCTCCTGAATACCGGGGACCACAGGCGTGCACCACCATGCCCAGCTTTTTTTCTTTTTTTGGTAGCGATAAGGTCTCCTCTATTGCCCAGGCTGTTTTCTAACTTCTAGGCTCAAGCCAACCTCCTGTCTCGGCCTCCCAAATTGCTGGGATGACAGGTGTGAGCCACTGTGCCCAGCCAGAAATACACTATAAAGAATAAGCGAATTTCTGGCCGGCGCGGCGGTGGCTCAAGCCTGTCATCCGGCAGCATTTGGGAGGCCCCGCGAGACGGGGCCGGATCAGCGAGGTCATGGAAATCGAGACCATCCTGGCTAACCGGTGAAACCCCCGTCTCTACCTAAAAAAATACAAAAAAACTAGCCGGGCCCGTGGGGCGGCGGCTCCTGTAGTCCCCAGCTAGCTCGGGAGGCTGAGCCAGGAGAATTGGCGTAAGCGGCGAGGGCCGGAGCTTGCAGTGAGCTGAGATCCGGCCACTGGCACTCCAGCAGTGAGACTCCGTCTCAAAAAAAAAAAAAAAAAAAGATAAGGAATTTCTGTCATAACCCTAACCTGCCACCAGAGCCATCAAAAAAGCTCAGAGCTGATGACTCATTCACCTCAAAGGGCCACCATCACAAAGACAGGCTCAGAGCTACTACCTCCAAATGAATCAGCTGAGTTACAGGCTGATTAAGTGACTGAGTAAATCCAATGTTTACTGTTGTAGAGCAGACATCATCATGCAAGACAAAGACAATACATTTCAATGTACCCATATACCACCATCATTCTCAACTTGGATGATTTTGCCTCTCGTTTGGTCATGTCTGGACACATAGTTGGTTGTCACAACTGTGAGGGGACAGGGGTGCTATAGGAATCTGTAGCATGCTGCCAAACCTCCTGCAAGGCACAGGACAGCCTTCCATGACAAAGAATAATCCAGCCCCAATACATCAATAATGAGAAGCCTGATAGCCACCGAAACTGTAAATCCAGGGCTAGGACCAGGGCAAGTTAGTGCAGCTGAACTGTGCTAGCGCAAGGTTGGATCTTGCCTTCATTTAAAATTTCAGTATTTCGTTCTTCATAAATTTTTTGCACTTGAGTTTTTAAAATACTGCACTGCGCCAGGTGCGGTGGCTCACACCTGTAATCCCAGCACTTTGGGGAAAGACGAGTGGATCACCTGAGATCAGGAGCTCGAGACCAGATGGCCAACAGAGTGAAACCCCGTCTCTACTAAAAACACAAAAATCAGCCAGGCATGGTGGCAGGCGCCTGTAATCCCAGCTACTCGGGAGGCTGAGGCAGGATAATTACTTCAACCTGGGAGGCAGAGGTTGCAGTGAGCTGAGATTGCGCCACTGTACTCCAGCCTGGTTAACAGAGCAAGACTCTGTCTCAAAAAAAAAAAAAAAAAAAAAAAATTTCACCAAAATGTGATTTGCTTTATTTATTTATTTATTTTTTTGGTACCCGGTTGAATTTGCTATGTGAGTTCCTCACTTGTCTTACTCTAGTCTGGACTGTGTTATGAAACCATTAAAAACCTTGACAAGAGTGAAAAGAAGGAAATTAAATAGTGTTATTCTGGCAGTGGTTCTTAACCAGGAATAACCAATAAAGATTTTTCAAAATATACACGCCAGGCGCAGTGGCTCACGCCTGTAATCCCAGCACTTTGGGAGGCTGAGGCGGGCAGATTACCTGAGGTCAGGAGTTCGAGATCAGCCTGGCCAACACGGTGAAACCCCATCTCTACTAAAAATACAAAAATTAGCTGGCGTGGTGGCAGGCATCTGTAATCCCAGCTACTCAGGAAGCTGAGGCAGGAGAATTGCTTGAACCCACGAGGCAGAGGTTGCAGAGAGCCAAGATCACACCACTGCACTCCAGCCTAGGCAACAAGATCAAAAACTCCGTCTCAAAAAAAAAGATTATTAAAAATATGCATACTTAAGATCCAGACCCAAAGAATGCAGTAGAGCCCAGGCATATATTTATATTTATATTTTTTAAACTTTACAGGCAATTCTGGTGGTCAACTCTAGTTTAAAAAGAAAGGAATATGATGGGTTCTCATTGAAAAGAAAACACACACACAGGGAGAACTAAAGAACACATCTGGCCCGGCGCGGTGGCTCAAGCCTGTAATCCCAGCACTCTGGGAGGCTGAGACGGGCGGATCACGAGGTCAGGAGATCGAGACCATCCTGGCTAACACGGTGAAAACCCCGTCTCTACTAAAAAATACAAAAAACTAGCTGGGCGAGGTGGCGGGCGCCTGTAGTCCCAGCTACTCGGAGGCTGAGGCAGGAGAATGGCATAAACCCGGGAGGCGGAGCTTGCAGTGAGCGGAGACCCGGCCCCTCCCCCCCAGCCCGGGCGAAAAGCGAGACTCCTCCCCAAAAAAAAAAAAAAAAAAAAGAACACATCTATCCAGACACACAAAGGCAGAGTATTTGGCATTTTGTCCACCCAAGTGTTAATACTGGTTACTGCTGAATGATGTGAATACAGGCGAATTCGATGTTTTGTCTTTGTGCTTGGCTCTATGATTTATTTCTTCTGCAAAACAACTTTCATACTTTTTTTATGAAAAGTTTTTTGAATGAGTAAAAAATGAAATAAGCTCCATGTCCCAGAGAAAACCACACTGACCAAAAAAAAAAATTCTTCCTCAAGAGAACATAAACTCGGTGGCTCACGCCTGTAATCCCAGCACTTTGGGAGGCCGTGGCAGGCGGATCACAAGGTCAGGAGATCGAGACCATCCTGACTAACATGGTGAAACCTCGTCTCTACTAAAAATACAAAAAATTAGCTGGGCGTGGTGGCGGGCACCTGTAGTCCCAGCTACTTGGGAGGCGGAGGCAGAAGAATGGCATGAACCCGGGAGGTGGAGCTTGCAGTGGGTGGAGATCACGCCACTGCACTCCAGACTGGGAGACAAAGTGAGACTCCGTCTCAAAAAAAAAAAAAAAAAAAAAAAAGAGAGAACATAAACTGAACTTTGTATCTGTTTTCTGTGGATGCAGAAAGAAAGAACGCTCTCTGGCAGTCAGTACTGATGAACTGAGTGCATCCTGTGCACATATGTTGTGTGCAGAAAAATAAATCACAAACTCACACGCTCATAAAAAAAAAAAAACTCAGTAAATGAAAAATGACAGTTCACAGACCAAAGTATGTGAAATAATCCCAATTACAGTTTGTTTGAGACAGTCTTGCTCTGTCACCCAGGCTGAGTGCAATGGCACGATCTCAGCTCACTACAACCTCTACCTCTTGGGTTCAAGCAACTCTCCTGCCTCAGCCTCCGGAGTAGCTGGAATTACAGGCACTCACCACCACGCCCGGCTAAATTTTGTTTGTTTGTTTGTCTGAGACAGAGTCTCGCTCTGTCACCCAGGCTGGAGTACAGTGGCACAAGCTCTGCTCACTGCAACCTCCACCTCCCGGTTCAAGCGATTCTCCTGCCTCCGCCTCCCACGTAGCTGCGACTGCAGACGCATACCACCACGCCCGGCTAAGTTTTTGTATTTTTTTTAGTAGAGACAGGGTTTCACCATGTTAGCCAGGATGGGCTCGATCTCCTGACCTTGTGATCCACCCGCCTCGGCCTCCTAAAGTGCTGGGATTGCAGGCGTGAGCCACCGTGCCTGGCCTAATTTTTCTATTTTTAGTAGAGACAGGGTTTTGCCGTGTTAGCCAGGATGGTCTCGAACTCCTAACCACCTTGGCCTCCCAAAGTGCTGTGATTACAGGTATGGGCCACTGAGCCTGACCCCGATTATGATTTAAAATATGAATTTATGTGTACAAAGCAGGCTACAGAAACAGGCAGATGTGCTGGCCACGTGTCTCTGGAGCAGGGCACCACAAGGCTCCCATTTCCTGAAGTCCTTCATGTTTTCCTCAGACACATCTATTAACAAGAATTCAAGATATTTCCACTTGCTGGGAAGAGTAAAATAAACTACCACAAACTCTAGGTAATACAGACTAGTTGTCTTCAAATATTTTGATCATATAACATATTGGGAAAATTTTTTCTTTTCTTTTTTTTTTTTTTGAGATGGAGTTTCACTCTTGTTGCCCAGGCTGGAGTACAATGGCACGATCTCGGCTCACTGCAACCTCCACCTCCCGGGTTCAAGCGATTCTCCTGCCTCAGCCTCCTGAGTAGCTGGGATTACAGGCATGCACCACCACGCCCGGCTAATTTTGTATTTTTAGTAGAGACGGGGTTTCTCCATGTTGGCTCAGGCTGGTCTTGAACTCCCGATCTCAGGTGATCTGCCCACCTCGGCCTCCCAAAGTGCTGGGATTACAGGCGAGAGCCACCGCGCCTGGCGGGAAAAGTTTTTCAAGTACCTTCCATCTATATATATTGATCTTTGTATAAATACTGTCTTGTACTACTGAACATTACAAAACAAGAAAGGAAATTCTAAAATCCTATGATAAAAATGAAAAACAGGGCTGGCTGCAGTGGCTCATGCCTGTAATCCCAGCACTTTGGGAGGCTGAGGTGGGCTAACTGCTAGAGCCCAGGAGTTCGAGACCAGCCTGGGCAAATGGTAACATCCCTTCTCTACAAAAAATACAAAAATAAGCCAGATATGGTGATGCATGTCTGTGGTCCCAGCTACTTGGGAGGCTGAGGTGAGAGGATCACCTGAGCCTGGGAGGTCAAGGCTACAGTGAGCTGTGATGGCACCACTGCACCGTAGCCTAGGTAAGAGAGTAAGACTCTGTCTCAAAAAAATAAAAATAAAAATAAGTAAGAAAGCAAAATGAAAAATAGCATTTCTCACACAATTAGCTGGTATCTCAAAATAACATATACTCAGGGTAAGGAGCACTGAGAATTATAGATTTAAACTTAAATTTCTGTTTTTTTTTTTTCTTTTGAGAGGAGTCTCGCTCTGTCACCCAGGTTGGAGTGCAGTGGCACAGTCTCGGCTCACTTCAACCTCCGCTTCCCGGGTTCAAGCTATTCTCCTGCCTCAGCGTCCTGTGTAGCTGGGATTACAGGCGCCCGCCACCACGCCTGGCTAATTTTTTTCGTATTTTTAGTAGAGACAGGGTTTCACCATGTTGGTCAGGCTGGTCTCGAACTCCTGACCTTGTGATCTGCCCTCCTTGGCCTCCCAAAAGTGCCAGGATTACAGGCGTGAGCCACCACGCCCAGTCTAAACTTAAATTTCAAATCGTCATACCTGTTATTCAGCTACAAAAAGGAATAAAGTACATACACCTGCTACAACCAGGAAGAACCTTGCAAATACTCTGCTAAACGGAAGACGGGCCAGACACAAAAGGTCACATATTGTTTGATTCTATTTACAGGCAATGTTCAGAATAGGCAGATCCAGAGACAGAAAGTAGACTGACTGCTGCCATGAGCTTGGGGAGATTGAGCAGGGGGGTTGGGAGCTAAAGGGATGTGAGCTTTCTTTTAGGGGTGACAAAATGTTCTAAAATTAGACAGTACCAATGTTTGTACACTGTTGTGAACATATTAAAAACTACAGAATCGCTGGGCGCGGTGGCTCACGCCTGTAATCCCAGCACTTTGGGAGGCCGAGGAGGGTGGATCATGAGGTCAGGAGATTGAGACCATCCTGGCTAACACTGTGAAACCCCGTCTCTACTAAAAATACAAAAAATTAGCCGGACGTGGTGGCAGGCGCCTGTAGTCCCAGCTGCTCAGGAGGCTGAGGCAGGAGAATGATGTAAACCCGGGAGGCACGTAAACCCGGGAGGCGGAGCTTGCAGTGAGCCGAGATCGCGCCACTGCACTCCAGCCTGGGAGACAGAGTGAGACTCCGTCTCAAAAAAAATAAATAAATAAAAAATAAAATAAAAAATAAAAATAAAAACTACAGAATCACATGCTTAAAAGAGCAAATTTTATGGTTTTTAAATTGTATCTCCATTTTCTATTAAAAGTACTAGTAAATGGTCAGGCATGGTGGTTCAAGCCTGTAATCCCAGCACTTTGGAAGGCAGAGGCAGGCAGATCATCTGAGATCAGGAGTTCGAGGCCAGCCTGGCCAACATAGTGAAACCCCATGTCTACCAAAAATACAAAAAAAAAATTAGCCGGGTGTGTTGACACATGCCTACAATCCCAGCTACTTGGGAGGCTGAGGCAGGAGAGTCTCTTGAACCCGGGAGGCGGAGTTTGCAGTGAGCCAAGACAGCACCACTACACTCCAGCCTGGGGCGACAGAGTGAGACTCCGTCTCAAAAAAAAAAGTACCAGCAAATGAATAATCCAGGGGAAAATCACAAGTCCTTAGCTGGTTATGGTTTTCTCTCCTAATGTGTGGGCCATTTTCTTACTGTTTACTTGGCCTTGTATTAATAACCTGAAGCTTTCCTGCAGGAATCTTTTAAAACCACCTGCTCTCTTTATGAGGCCAGTTTAGTTCAATCACATCCTTAGAACAAGTCACCTGGACACTCATAAACTGCGGCCTACATTTCAACACTGGAAAAATAAACAACTGTAGAATTCCAGCCCCTTCCTCAGGACACCTCAAGGACCGGACCTGACAAGTACCTGTCTGATATATGGAGTGAGGGCCCCTGGGTCAACCTCAATACCATTAGTAAGATTTTAATTTTGCATTAATTTTAGAGATGAAATTGAAATGTAAAGAGGCGCTTCCTGTACCCCGGTGGGTCATCTTGCAAGCTCTGCCTTGGAGTCCACAGGTCTAGATACCCATGCTCTGAACAGAGGTGAACCTCAGTTTCAAAGCAGCTGTTCTCCAATGTGTACTCTAGAAACACCTGGTTCACCTGTTAAAACTGCAGGTCTGGGCACAACTCCTTGTGCTCCTGACTCGGCCCAAATGATCTGGCCCAGGGGTTCCAAAGGCCATACTTTAAGAAACACTGGGTCGGGCATGGTGACTCACGTCTGTAATCCCAGCACTTTGGGAAACCAACGCGGATGGATCACCGAGGTCAGGAGTTTGAGACCAGCCAGGCCAGCATGGTGAAACCCCGTCTCTACTAAAAATACAAAAATTAGCCGGGTATGGTGGCAGGTGCCTGTAATCCTAGCTACTAGGAAGGAAGGCTGAGGCAGAGAACTGCTTGAACCCGGGAGGTAGAGGTTGTAGTCAGCCAAGATCACACCACTGCACCTCAGCCTGGGCAACAGAGTGAGACTTTATTTCAAAAAAGTAAAAAAAGAAGAAAGAAAAAGAAGAAAGAACCACTGGTATAAGAACCCCTTACGAAGCTCTAAAGGTGGGAGGAGTGACTGCAATGGGTGCGGGGTGGTGGGCATATCCTAAGGTTAGATAGTTGGGATGGTTCCACAGCTGTAAATTTACTAAAAGTCACCACACTGTGTATTCAACATGGCTGAACTTTCAGGTATGTAAATCATCCCTCAATAAAACTGGTTTTAAAAAAGCATGCAAAAGCTTCCATATGTCCCATCACACACGTGTCCCTCTGCTTATGACAGGATTTTTAGACATCATGAGAGAAGGATGCACACAGCCTCACTTGGGTAGGTCTGTACTGGAATTCTGAGCTCACCCCAGCCTCGCAAAGACCTAACCCCACAACACACAGCTATCTGAGACTCAAGGCCGGGATGGGCAAACTGATTTACGAGCTTCTCCTAAGGAAAGAGTATGAGGTGGGGTTCACGGTAAGAAGTGTGGTTTTCTAAGTTTCAACACTTTACAGAGTGTTATCTGTGACAAGCCAAAAATGAACCATAAAAGCTAAAATACACAAATATCCTGAGATGGGACGGCTTCCATCAACACCAGGAGCTCTTAAAAATACCAGCAACATGGCATGGGTGTAACTCCCACCGGATGTACACACCGCCACCTATGAAGCTGTCTAATATAATCATCAAAATTCAGCACAGCTGAGAGGGGGCTGGGAGCAATACAGACATCTAGCTGGGTGCTGATATGCATGTGAGTTAGGTAGTGACAATCCAATCAATGAGCCCCCCAGGAAGGAGCCTGGTGGGCATTTGGGGTTGGTGGCTCCGAGGGAAGGGTCTAATTTAAGACACAGAAATGAGGCAGCTCACCCTACCTGGAAGGCTGAACTGCGGGAAAGGGGAGGGGATGAAGACCAAGGCTAGATCCCATTGGAAGTCTCAGACCCCGCCACGGAGTTGATGGTACCAAGAGGCTCCCACGCTCCTGAGAGGAGAGCAAGAAGGAAAGCCGGGCAGCTACTGTGCAGGGGGTCATGGCAGACAGGCGAGAGAGGGTTTCACCTTGCTGAGTGAGTGAGAAGGGATGAAGACAAAAGGCCAAAGGTGGCTGGGCACAGTGGCTCATGCCTGTAATGCCAACACTCTGAGAACCTTTGGGAGGTGAGAGGATCACCTGAGCCCAGGAGTTCAAGTCCAGCCTGGGCAATACAGTGAGAAACCTCGTCTCTATAAAAAAGAAACCAAATTAGCCAGGAGTGGTGGTGCATACCCAGTGCACACTTGTAGTCCCAGCTACCTGGGAGGCCGAGGTGGGAGGATCGCTTGAGCCCAGAAGTTCGAGGCTGTAGTGAGTTGTGCCTGCACCACTGCACTCCAGCCTAGGGACAGGGTGAGACCCTGTTACAAAAGAAGCAAGGGAGGGGAAGGGGAGGGGAGAGAAAGGGATGTGGGAGGGGAGGGATGGGAGGGGAAGAAAGGGAGAAGGAAAAAAAACGAAAGGCCGAAGGGTGATCTAGTGATCGGGTGGGAGCAGGTACTGGAGAAGGGGCAGTGGCTCTCAGCTGGGGTGACGGGGGTACTGGGAAGGAGGGTGTGGCATGCACTGAGACAAGGAGCCCTGGGAGAGAACAGGTTTAGGGGATGAGGGAAGAAAGTCAGGAGGGGTCCCAGGTATAGCATCCTTATGAGCCACGTGCAGCAATGCCAAACATTCAGCTATGTTATAATCCAAAGCTCCAGGTCAGGCCTAGAGATGGAGATGGAGACAGAGCCATCAGCATCCATGGAGCGATGGAAGCAGGGTGAGGGGCCATCCGGGAAGCAACACAGCAGGCTCCAGCACTGAGCCCCAGAGACACCAACCCCAAATCACCACACAGAGGAAGACGGTCAGAGAGACAGAAAGGAAACGGGGGCTGTGCGGCTCATCCCCCCTGTCCAGGGAAGCTCCTCGTCATTTCTTAACAGTGCTAAAGTACATATTTGAAAAAGGTCCATGGATCCATTTGGAGACCAGCCACGACACCTCCCCATGGAGCCTGGAACAGCAATAAGGTCTTTGTTGCTGGTTATAGATGATGACACGAACTGTGTCAAGTCAGCTCTTCTAACTTAACGTCTACTCCCACTGTCACACTGTCCCCTGCTCTGCCATTTTCAGGAGACAGCCTGGAAATCCAGCCCACTGACAAATGTTCCAGAAAATTAAATGTCAATTATGACCGTATCAAGAAGTATTCAGGGATTCTGCTTTAACCTGTACACAGAGATAATTCATTCATATTTCTTACTGGTCTTCTGACTATGGAAAAGGTCTCTATTTCAATGAATTTAAGCAAAATATGACCTCCTTATTCTCTTGTTATCTCCAAACAAGTGCTGCAACATGCAGCTGGTCTAATGTGGTCTGGCTCAGCCTTGGATGTGCCTCAGAATTAGCAAGGGGTGTGTCTGTCTTACTTTTAAAACCCTAAGCCACGCCCTGCCCTAAGTCTTAATGAGTAAGAATCTCCAGGGTATCAAGCCCAAATAAATGTCTCTTGTTTTTGCTCTGTTTTGTTTTGAAACACCACCAGCACTTCTGACACACCGCCAAGGTGGGGACCCACCGGTCTAACATTTTAGGAATAGGAGGATATGTGCCAGTAGTACTTTCTCTGAAAAATGACTGGTTTTGGAAAACTTGGTAGGAAAAATAAAGGCAGGAACAGATAAGCTGCAAGTCATCTCTGATAAACTAATTGCTTCCTCATGATTGTTGAGTTGAATGTAGATGAGAAAGCAAAGGTAATAACGTCCTGATTATTTCACAAGCAGACCATTTGTTATTGGTGTTCTGGCTCACAGCCAGGGAAAGGGAAAACATCAACATGGTCGTAAACGTGAAGTATAATCAACCAGCAGGTTCCTTCTGGTTCTATCTATTGGGCATATACTTTTCTCACAGGTTTTTCCTAATGTCCATTAGCACTTCAGTGGAGCAGATTAGCCCAGAAGATGAGGAAGGTGAGGAAGGACCCCAAATGCAATTTTATTCAAAGTGTAAAGGAAGTGTGGGTGTCATGGGTATAGAAGGGAGGTATTGGGGAGTGACTGCTGATGGGTAGAGAGTTTCTTTTTGGGGTGAACATAAAATCGATTGCAGTGACAGCTGCTCAACTCTGAATATGCTTTAAAGAAAAACAATGAATTGTACTCTTGAAACGGGTGAATTGTACAGTATTGTGAATTATATCTCAATACAGCTGTTAAAAAAATGTCAAGGAATTGTTTTGGGTGTTGAAACGGAAGGCTTTACCTGGGTGTAAATGCTGAAGATGTGGCTTTGCACTTCGTCCATCGAGTCGAGGCCGTAGGCTACTGTTCCGAGATGGAGCCGTTTGAAAACCATCTCGTTCTGGGTAAGAGTGCCTAAAACACGAGACAAATGAGTGGCCGGCCTGTCTCTCAGGATGTTTGTTATTATTAATAGTAATGACAGCTGCCGTCTTTGGAGAGTTTGCTGTATGTCACACACTGCGGTCAGGACTGTCCCTGCTGGGGTAGACGCCTGCAGCATTTTGCCTGCCTAGAATCCCATTCCCCTTTTGAAAACAGCTTCCTAGGTTTCCCAGGGGAAATTAACCACACCACGCCCATTCCCTAAGGTGGTCCAAGAGGACTGTCAATCAGGGGCCTGGCCCATTCCATTGGCCAGGAGGGTGACAGATGACACACTAGAGCAATCAGATTCTATCTTGAAAGATTCTGACCCTGGAGTAGAAAGATACATCCCCAATAGCAGAGCCCTACAGAGACCACCTGGAGGGTCCTAATGCTGACTTGTCCAGAACTTTCCTGGTTGCTCTCCTTCCAGAAACCTCACTTTTCTCTGATTTGGTAAGCTGCCCAGGATCTTTGCATTAGTTTCCCTTCTACCCCATGGACATTAAGTGGTAGAGATGAGGCTTAAACCAGATCTTCCCACTCCCAATCCTTGCTCTTTACCACTATGATAGCCTAATGCCTTGACAGGCGCTAGGCTGTGTAGCAGTATCAGGGTGTGGTCAGAGATCAGGCCTGACTGCCTGAGTTAAAGCTTACTCCGGCTACTATGCGCCCGTGACAAGTCACTCACCCTCTCTGGGCCACATTTCCTCATCTGCAGAAGGGGGAGAGAAACACTACCTAACTCAGAAGGTTCAGGTGGGGACTGAAGGAGTGACTGCCCTGAAACTCCCCAGAACTGTCCTCTGCACATAATTCGCCCTCAGTAAGGGTTTGCTGCCGTTAAAATCATCTTCATCACCAAAGAATCTTCATCAAAAGATGAGGAGAATAAAATAGCAGCAACACGCATTCTCGTATGTCCAGAGAGAGCCCAAGAGTCTCAGCCAAAGCCCTCAGGCATCTCCTCTCACCGGGAATCCTGTGCAGGTCCCAGAAAGCGGCTCACCTGTCTTGTCGGTGAGTAAGTACGAAATCCTGCCCAGCTGCTCGGGAATCGTGCTGGAGCGAACCACAGTCCCGGGGATTTTCGAGTCCCTTCGAATCACCCAGCTGTACACGATCTTGCCCATGTCCAGGTTCACGCGCAAACTAGTCACAAAACCAGGACAAACAGGTTAACAGGACAGATGTAAGGCTCCTTGTATCTTTATAAAAACATGGACTCTAAACACAGTGCCATCGCATCCGGACTCACTCCCTGCGGAAGCACACTGCCGGAGGTGAACGCAGACTCAGCGAGATCCAGAACCACCGTCAAGTCTCACATAGAACAAATCCATTATCGCCCCGAAGCTCATGTTATGGACCGAAGTCACTTAAAATACAGAAAGGGTAGTGGTTTCCATCTCACCTTTTAGAAAAATTACTGATCCCTTAAGCTAATGTATTTTGGATGCTATATTCATTTTTTTAATTGCGGTAAAATATACATAACGGAAAATTTACCATTCTACAGTACTGAGCTGAATTCACATTGTTATCAGCCATCAGCATCATCTACCTCCATAACGCTATCATCTTCCCAAACTGAAATTCCACACCCAGTCAACAGTAACGCCCCATTCCCCACACAACCCTAGCCCCGGCAGCCCCTGGCAACCAGCACTCTACTTATGTTTCTACGAATTGGACTACATTGTGTGTGTGTGTGAGATGAAGTCTCACTCTGCTGCTCAGGCTGGAGTGCAGTGGTGCTATTTCAGCTCACCACAACCTTTGCCTCCCAGGTTCAAGCGATTCTCAAGCCTCAGCCTTCAGAGTAGATGGAATTACAGGCACGTGCCACCATGCCTGGCTAATTTTTTGTATTTTTAGTAGAGATGCGGTTACACCATGTTGCCCAGGCTGGTCTCAAACTCCTGGGCTCAAGCGATCCACCTGTCTTGGCCTCCCAAGGTGCTGGGATTACAGACGTGAGCCACCACACCTGGCCAGAACTTAACTAACTTAGATACTGCATGTAAGTTGAATCATACACTTTCTCTGGCTTTTTGGGGGGTTTATTTGTCTGGTTTATGTTGCTTAGCATAACATTCTCAAGGTTCACCCACACTGTAAGGTGCATCAGAATTTCCTTCCTTTTGAAGGCTGAAGACTATTTCATTGTATGTATCATATTCATTTTGAAATTTAATTTTATTGCACCAAGTAAACAGAAGTCTTCAAATTAATTGATCATCTTATAAACTAATCAAATTGCTTGCCATTTTACTGGCTAGCCCTGGGCCATATGAAGAGTCGATTCACCAATTTTTACTCACGTTACAGACAGAACTTTGAAGGCTACTCTGTCACTTAGATCACACCATGAATACTTGTTTGGCTCGCAGTCAAGTTACTAATATGAATGTATTTATCCTCTGAATCCACCATCTAGAGCACACTGACTTGGGCACAATCCCCCTGTCTTTGTCACACTGTTTTACACAAAACCACAATCTCTGTCCCCAGAAAAAGACAAATTCTCACCAAGATGATCTAAATATGCAAAATAGCAAGACAAAATATAAGATAATATATCAAGTATAAAAGAGAGTATAAGCACTGAAAGTTTCAGGGAAAAAGATATGTAGTTTAATATTTACTGATTATTATGGGGGAAGAGTAGAAATAGAACAACATGGGGAAAAGCAGATTGCTAACCCACAGAAGCTCTAAAAAATGACATGCCACACATGCAAGTGATGAGAAATGTTATTCAAAACATACTCTGCTCCAATTTTTTTGTAAAAGCAGATTTTGGTAGACCAAAATCCCCTTTTTCTAAAGTCAAAAGCACTCTAGAAAAAAGTATATCCCAAAGTATTAACAATGATTATCACTTGGTAGTGAGAGCAGAGGTGATTTATGTTTTATTCTTTTGCTAATACAGGTCTTCATTTTTTTCTACTATGAAAATCTATTATTTATATCACTTTAAAAAACCAGGTCAGGCACAGTAGCTCATGCCTGTAACCCTAGCACTTTGGGAAGCTGAGGCGGGTGGATCACTTGAGGTCAGGAGTTCTAGACTAGCCTGGCCCACATGGTAAAACACCATCTCTACTGAAAATATAAAAAACAGCCAGGCATGGTGGCAGGAGCCTGTAATTTCAGCTACTTGGGAGGCTGAGGCAGGAGAATCGCTTGAACCCAGGAAGTGGAGGCTGCAGTGAGCTGAGATCGCACCACTGCACTCTGGCCTGGGCAACAAAGCAAGACTTCATCTCAAAAATAAAATAAATAAATAAATAAATAACCATTTATTCAACCTCCAAATCAGGTAGGCAAATGATTGGTATGTGCCACCAAGCTTTCATTGCACATCTACAGCAGATACTGCTGTCAATCACAACACTATTTCCCTTTGAGCCCATATGCAGGCTCAGAATCAACAGAGCAGTCCCAACAGCCACTATCAACCTTGCAGAGCTGGCTGATGACAGGAGTTCTAAATGACATCCCTAGTATAGACTGCTCAAGGCAAGGAAAGATCTCTGATTCAAGAAAGGGTGGCTTGTGGAGGAATGTGATCTTCCAGTGCCAGAGCCTCAGTGTGGTCCACACTCCTGACTCTGATTGCTTTTGCTTCTCACTCTACAAAGAGATCTGCTCCTTTTAAAAGCCGACGGGCGCCGTGGCTCACACCTACAATCCCAGCACTTTGGGAGGCTGAGTCAGGCAGATCACCTGAGGTCAGGAGTTCAAGACCAGCTGGCCAACATGGTGAAAACCCATCTCTACTAAAAATACAAAAATTAGCTAGGTGTGGTGGTGCATGCCTGTAATCCCAGCTACTTGGGAGGCTGAGACAGCAGAATCACTTGAACCTGGGAGGTGGAGGTTGCAGTGAGCTGAGATCGTGCCACTGCCCTCCAACCTGGGCGATAAGAGCAAAACTCCATCTCAAATAATAATAATAATAATAAAAGCCACAGAATTATCATCTTTGAAAGAGTAAAGAGAAGACGACGTCACGGCAGCCAAACTCAAGCTTGTCGCCTGCTTACCTGATGGGGATGATGTTGGAAAACAAGAGGAGGAAGCGGATGATCTGCAGGTACCAACGACCTGCAAAGTGCTGAAGGGCAACCATGACCAGCGAGACCACCACCAGGGCACCGAAGAGGATCTTGGTGAGGCAGTTCACTTCCAAGTCGAACAGGCCGATCTGTGGGACGAAGCACAAACCGGGGCTTGAGATGAGCTGGAGCAACTCACAGCCTGCCAGAGAGCCAGTCCCTCCCCCACAAACACCTCTACCCCAGGGAGGACAGTGGGACCCATCAATCCTCCTATCTTTGGTCTAAGAACACTGTGCTTCCATGGGCTGGAGTTCATAACAGGCATCCAAGGGAACTCAAAGAATTCTGAAAATTCAAAAACATGTTTACAACTAACGAAGATTTACAGTTGGAAATATCTCAGCAAGTTACTGCTGCGCTGGTTGGTTGGGCACTGCACAGCCTCTACCACCCCGCATAGTGCCTTGGTCTTATAAAATGACTTAGATCCTAAACTCGGAGCACCCTACCCAACACCAACTCAGTAGTGCCTGAAAGTCTGGGGCACACGCCAGTGGTGGAAACCTAATTTTTAGATGGTGCATTAATGGACTTTATTATTTTAATATTTATTTATTAATTTATTTATTTAGAGATAGAGTCTCGCTTTGTCACCCAGGCTGAAGTGCAAGGGCGCAATCTCGTCTCACACCTCCTGGGTTCAGGCGATTCTCCTGCCTCAGCCTCCCGATTAGCTGGGATTACGGCGCCTGCCACCCCACCTGGCTAATTTTTGTATTTTCAGTAGAGACAGGGTTTTACCATGTTGGCCAGGCTGGTCTCAACTCCTGGCCTCAGGTGATCCACCTGGCTCGGCCTCCCAAAGTGCTGGGATTACAGGTGTGAGCCACCACGCCTGGCCCTGGACATTATTATTTTAATAATAACACACTTATTTTCATGTATAGTCTTTTTAAAAGTAGCAAATCATATCCATAACTTCACAGAAATATGCCCCAGGATAAGGCTAAAACATTAAACAAACGATTTTACCGTCGTAATGATGGCTGTAACGTCTAATGGTGGAGTGACCATGACGGAAATTTAGGAGACACAGCATTCCTTTCTGCTATTGACAAAAGACATTATTCCGTAATGTTCTAACTCTTAAAAACTGGAGGAGGGGTAAGCTGGGACGGCGGGTCACGGTTTGAATCAATCACATAGGCCTGCCTGGTCCTCACTGTGTAGCCTGGACAGGGCATGGTGCTTCCTGAAGCCGTTTCTCACAGATAAAGGAAGCACTGCACTCACAGGGCTGTCATGAGGATGAAATGAGATGCATGTGAAGGCTGAAACACAAGACATGCAAACGGCACGTGCTCTGTAGTTTAACCTAAAAGCACAAAAAATGCTGGGTGCCATGGCTCACACCTGTAATCCCAGCACTTTGGGAGGGCGAGGCGGGAGGATCACTTGAGGTCCGGTGCTTGAGACCAGCCTGCCCAACATTGTGAAATCTCATCTCTACTATAAATACAAAAATTAGTCAGGCATGGTTGTACATGCCTGTAGTCCCAGCTACTTAGGAGGCGGAGGTGGCAGGATCGCTTGAGCCCGGGAGGCAGAGGTTACAGTGAGCCAAAATGGAGCCACTGTATTCCTGCAAGGGCAACAAAGTGAGACCCTGTCTCAAAAAAAAAAAAAAAAAAGCACAAAAAATGTCATATATCCACACATATGTGACTACATGTTTATGTATTGTATTATATATGTGTATGTATATGTATTTATGTGTATACACACACACACGCATATGCATAAAAAGATAATGTCTGTATAAATATCACTCTCAGGTGTTCCTATTTTAATATCTCGCCACTCACCCACCAGAACCAACCAGCCCACGGCTGGTCAATGCACCCCATGACCTCGTACACACCTTGCTTCGGGGATTTGAGGTATTCATGACACTCCGGAGTTCTCTGCCAGTGTAAAGAACAACACCCACAACGGTACCTAAAATGGAAAAAAAAAAGAAAAGTAGTATTAATACAGACAGGCAGGCTTGCAGATAGAAGAGTCTGATCCTTTTGAGAGACTGGTTTCTTTTTTTTCTTTTTTATTTTTGAGACAGAGTCTTGCTCTGTTGCCCAGGCTGGAGTCTGGAGTGCAGTGGCGAAACATGGACTCACTGAAAGCCTCCCAGGTTCAAGCGATGCTCCTGCCTTAGTCTCCTGAATAACTGGGATTACAGGCATGCACCACCATGTCTGGCTAATTTTTGGTTTTATTATTATTATTATTATTGTTTGAGACGGAGTTTTACTCTTGTTGCCCAGGCTACAGTGCAATGGTGCAATCTCGGCTTACCGCAACCTCTACCTCCTGGGTTCAAGCAATTCTCCTGCCTCAGCCTCCTGAGTAGCTGGGATTACAGGCACCTGCCACCACACCCAGCTAATTTTTGTATTTTTAGTAGAGACAGGGTTTTACCATGTTGGCCAGGCTGGTCTTGAACTCCTGACTTCAACTGATCCATCTGCCTTGGCCTCCCAAAGTGCTGGGATTACAGGCGTGAGCCACCACGCCCAGTCTCTTTTTTTTGAAAGAGGGTCTTACTCTGTTGCCGAGGCTAGAGTGCAGTGGCACAATCACATTAATGGCTCACTGCAGCTTCAACATCCTGGGCTCAAGTGATCCTCCCACCTCAGCCTCCCAAGTAGCTGGGACCACAGGCAATGCCACCATGCCCGGCTAATTTTTGTGTTTTTTGTAGAAATGAGGTCTCACTATGTTGCCCAGGCTGGTCTTGAATTCCTGGGTTCAAGTGATTCTCCCACCTTCGCCTCCCAAAGTGCTTGGATTACAGGCATGAGCCACGTCGCCTGACCTAGAGACCATGTTCAAAACCCAACAGCCACACTATAAGAACATGACAGGTCTTACATTAGAGCCAAACCAAGGGCCAAACCAATGATCTGTGGCTACACTGACCAACAGAACAGCCACTAACCACTGAAAACCCTCTAAGTTTAAATTCAGTTAAATTAAATACAGCGCCCACCCTCCCTAGCCCCATTTCATGGCCACATGAGCTAGGAGCTACCTCATGGAACACTGAAGACTCAGAGCCTTCTCCTTACCACAAAACTTGTACTGGTGAATGCTGGTCTACAGGACCCAGCGGCTTCTAACGGAAGGAGACTGGGGAAAGGGGGGGCTTGTCCTTTGTGCCCCCGGTCATAGAGGCTTCCAGAGGTGTCTAGAATATTCCTACCTTCATCAACTATTATGGAAACTTGGAAAGAGATGTTTCTCTTTAGAGCACATTCTTCCTGCTCAGCCTGATCCCTTTCAGCCTAACTTACCCATTTGGGGGACGCCTGTCCCAAGGACCATTCTTTTCTAAGAACTCCCCACCCCTTCTAGCCCCCAGGCACAACAAGAAAAGGCATCAATCCTTCGAAAGTCAACAATTTACTGAAGAAATAAACATGGCCAGTGAACAAGAGGAAAATGCTCAATCTAGTAAATAATCAAAAAATGCAAAATAAACCATTTTTATCCCAATGAGACTGGCAAAAATTCAAAAAACTGAGAACGACCAGGGTTAGCCAACAGCGGGGAAAGTAAATCCTATCATACACACTGCTGGCCGACGTGCACACTGGTGTGATCTATTTTAAAGAGAAATTTGGCAGTATCTGTCAAAATTTTACTTCTCTCCCCTTCTCAGTGTGTGCCAAGAAAATCAACACAGTGGGAAAGATAGAGAATAAAGAAGGAAACCATGAAATACTGCATCACAGGGAGTGAGCGGTGCTAGGCTGAAAGTCAAGTCAAGCGGAGAAACAGGCAGGACCGGGTGGCGGGGCGGGGGGCAGGAGGCGGAGGGGCAGGCAGTTTGTACTGTCTCCGTTCACGTCATCTGAGCCAAAACTTGGAACACGAAGGAGCCAGCCCTGCCAAGCTCTCAGGGAAGATCCCAGGAATACAAGCAATTTGGTCTCTGCTGGAAAGAGAAAACACCTCCTTCTCTGTGCTCTCTCCCCCTCAGCCTCAGGAATGCCACTGTCGAGGGATACAAAAATCCAAAAAGGTTGAAGCACATCTGCAGTAAAGAGCCCACCTCCAAATGCAGCGCTGGGACCACGTCTTGGACAAAGAGCCCTAGGAGGAGGTGCTGAAGTCCTTCCAGGGTCTAACACACTCAGCCAGGCAAACAATGTTCTCCAGGACAATGCAGTTCCCTTCCAGGGAGGCTCCCAGCAGATGGCAGGCCAGGGAGAGCTTGCGGTGGCTTCTCGGCAGATGGCAGGCTCCTGTGAACACAGGCAGCCCCTCCCTTCAGGCCCCTGTCACCACAGCAGATGGCTGGACAGTGGGAGTCGAGCCCGGGCTGAGCTTGGGATAACCACACAACCGCTGCATCCACTCCTAAGCAGATGCAGCTCAGCCTCAGTCCCCAGAGGTCAGGGTTAGAGAGGGCCCCAGTAACAAGGGGGACCCCAAAGGGAGTGTCTCCCACACCTGGCCTGGCCAACCTTGATGCCATCAAATGCTGCTGAAAATGGCCTTTCCCATCCCATGCCTTCTTGTGCTCAGGACACAGGCTCTGCCTCCACAAGATCCAAACCCCAGCCTCGTCCTCAGTGAGGCCACCACCTGGAGAGGATGCACACAACGGATGCGCATTGGCTTGGTCTGCACGGTGCTTTCAAGGTTCTGAATAACTGGCCACTTTTAAATTCAGGAGTTTGCCCATTAAAAAAAAAAAAAAAAAGAGGCCAGGCACAGTGGCTCCCACCTGTAATCCCAGCACTTTGGGAGGCCGAGGCAGGTGGATCACCTGAGGTCAGGAGATCTCAGGTTGAGACCAGCCTGGCCAACGTGGCAAAACCCCATCTCTACTAAAAATATAAAAATCAGCCCGGCTTGGTGGCACATGCCTGTAATCCCAGCTACTTGGGAGGCTGAGGCAGGAGAACTGCTTGAACCCGGGAGGCGGAGGTTGCAGTGAGCCAAGATCACGCCACTGCACTCCAGCCTGGGTGACGGACTGAGACTCTGTCTAGGAAAACAAAAAGAAAAAAAAATCTTAAAAAAGAGATCTCTGGCTTTTCCTGGAAGAGTGGAAGATCTGATGACACTGAGTCCACGTTCCTCATGCTACACCCAGTGAGTGTTGAAGAACAACCACTTCTTAGGCGCGTGCTCTGAGCTCACCATGGTCCCCATCCACCACTATCCACTCCTTTAAATCCCCTGCCCAATTTGTAACTGTTGACCCGAAAGTATCCACCCCTAGGCCTCTGGTCCCCTCCTTCCCCTGCTGTCACCTCTGCAGTCCCTCCTTGCTCTCAAGGTTCTCTTCACTCCCACCCTCTGCAGCCTGTAGGCCACGCAGCCCTTTCCATTCTCCCAGCCAGTGTCCATCTGGTTTCTCCAAAAGGCCAAGAGGTCACGGTCAGGCATTTCACGGAATTCTAACTGACTCTCTGGAACAGCGTGGTGCTGCCTTGGGGTCAGGGCTATTCTGTGACCCCTTTGTTCCTCATCCACAACAAAATAAATGCTGAACCCGAGAATCAGCATTTGGAAATGTGTGTTTTTTTTTTTTTGAGACGGAGTCTCACTCTGTTGCCCAGGCTGGAGTGCGATGGCATGATTTCAGCTCACTGCAAGCTCTGCCTCCCGGGTTCATGTCATTCTCCTGCCTCAGCCTCCCGAGTAGCTGGGACTACAGGCACCCGCCACCACACCCAGCTAATTTTTTGTATTTTTAGTAGAGATGGGGCTTCACCGTGTTGGCCAGGATGGTCTCCATCTCCTGACCTCGTGCTCCGCCCGCCTCGGCCTCCCAAAGTGCTGGGATTACAGGCGTGAGCCACTGCACCCGGCTGTAAATTTTTATACCAATTAAATACTGCCGCAATATTCGGGCATGTGATCAGAGGAGTCGTCTCATCAAATGGGGTATAGACCACGGAGGCACTATCAAACTGTTGTGGGCCGGGCGCGGTGGCTCACACTTCTATTCCCAGCACTTTGGGAGGCTGAGGCAGGTGGATCACTTGAGGTCAGGAGTTCGAGACCAGCCTGGCCAACATGGTGAAATCCCGTCTCCACTAAAAATATAAAACTTATGTAGGCGTGGTGATGGGTGCCTGTAACCCCAGCTACTGGGGAGGCCGACTCAGAAGAATAGCTTGAACCCTGGAGATGGAGGTTGCAGTGAGCCGAGATCGCACCACTGCACTCCAGCCTGAGTGACAGAGTGAGACTCTGTCTCAAAAAAAAAAAAAAAAAAAACAAAAACAAAAAACCTGTTGTGGCAAGGTGCACATAGTGTGGCTGCATATTACTCATGCACAGAGGCAGGACCACAAATCAATCTTCTACACATTAGGAGGAAAACCCAACAAACCGGGCCCTCTCCACTAAAAGCCTGAGAACTGGGCTAGAGCACCAGTTCTTCTCATCTTCTAAGAGGTGGCTGTTCCTCAACCTGGGCTCTGTAACATTCAGGCCACCTTCTCGGCCAAGCCCCTGGTCCTCCTCCATCCCTTCCCTTATCCATCACTCTTGTGCTGCCTCAGCCTTGCAGCCCTGCCTTGGCTACCATGGCAACCACATCTTCTACAAACTGATGCCAGCTGATGCAGCTGGATCGCAGCACTGCTTGGCAAGCTTTTTTCTTTTTTTTTAAACTTCCAACAGATAACAGCAGACCTGTTATCTGTTATCTGTAACCGAGAGGCAGGAGTTACATTCTATAGGGAACACAGAAGTGAAATCTCACATAATTAAGATGACTCTTGCTGGCTGTTCCTTGTGTTGAGAACTAGAAGGCAATGGCTTATGTTTACATTAGAATCAGAGGGCAATTAGATGTCTACTCAGTGAGAGGCAGGGGAAACTGAGGCCAATTAAGGAAGCAGTCAATGCCCAGACGCTCATACTGACTCCAAATCATACACCCACTAAGGGGCAGGGCAGGCAATGCCATCAGATCACTGCTGTGCTCTCTCTCCCCTGCTTACCCCCTAAAATAACCAAGCATACAGAGAGGAATTCAGACAAGGGATCTTTAACTCCACAAGGCATCTCCCATGAACTGTCTGAAACATCTTTCCTCTTCAAGATGCCAGTTTGCCTTCCACTCTCCTCCTCCCAGGAGATGACCTCTCCAAGGCATGTGACCTTGAGCAAGTTGCTTAGCCTGAGGCTCAGTGCCTCATCCCATTAAATGTCCTCGTGTAATGTTATGAGACCAAATCAAGAGAATGGCAGCAAAACAGTTCGCTGATTAAAAGTAACTGATAATGAAGACTTAATTAGTACTGCTCATCTCTGAGATTAAGACTGACAAGCCTTTCCAACATTGCTCCTTCCACGCCAGGTTTCTCTGCATTTTCAGCTCAACTATTTTCCTTTTTACTGGTTTCAGAGGAAATACAAAAAACTCTCTCCCATTTCTTCTATAGCCCATCCTAAATTTCTTTTTTTTTTTTTTTTTGAGGAGTCTCACTCTCGCCTAGGCTGGAGTGCAGTGCTACAATTTAGGCTCACTGCAAGCTCCACCTCGCAGGTTCAAGCAATTCTCCTGCCTCAGCCTCCCAAGTAGCTGGGACTACTACAGGTGCATGCTACCATGCCTGGCTAATTTTTGTATTTTTAGTAGAGATGGGGTTTCACCATGTTGGGCAGCCTGGTCTTGAACTCCTAACCTCAAGTGATCCACCCGCCTCAGTCTCCCAAAGTGCTGAGATTACAGGCGTGAGCCACCATGCCTGGCCTCCATCCTAAACTTCCAATAAACCATAAATCCCATGTTGTGGGCATAGGCATCTGTCTCTTAAGGCACTACCACAGTACTGGGACCGGCAATGGATCTCAGCACAGAACAGGTGTGCTCTTGCTGCATGAAAAGGAGGAAGGAAGAAGAAAATCACCAGAAGGAAAAACAAACAGGCATATGAAAATGCATTTATGGCCGGGCGCAGCGGCTCAAGCCTGTAATCCCAGCACTTTGGGAGGCCAAGACAGGTGGATCACGAGGTCAGGAGATCGAGACCATCCTGGCTAACACGGTGAAACCCCGTCTCTACTAAAAAATACAAAAAACTAGCCGGGCGAGGTGGCGGGCGCCTGTAGTCCCAGCTACTCGGGAGGCTGAGGCAGGAGAATGGCGTGAACCCGGGAGGCGGAGCTTGCAGTGAGCTGAGATCCGGCCACTGCACTCCAGCCTGGGCGACAGAGCGAGACTCCGTCTCAAAAAAAAAAAAAAAAGAAAAGAAAATGCATTTATTACTGAAATGTTAACATTTTCAGTAACCAAGGTGGTGGTTACCCTTGGGCGGGTGTGGGGGAGCCAGAAGGGAGTGGAGGGGAGCTTCTTCGGGGCTGGGAAGTGATAATACCCTGCTCCTTGATCTGGGTGCTAGCCACACAAATGCTAAGTGTGTTAAAATCCATCAAGCACAGGGTGGAAGGAGGGTGAGGATCAGAGAACACTACCTACCGGGTACTGTGCTTACTGCCTGGGTGACAATATCATCTGTACACCAAACCTCCGCAACATACAATTTGCCCGTGTGACAAACCTGCACGTGTACCCCCAAACCTAAAATAAAAGTTGGAAAGAAAAAAAACATCCACTAAGCACTATGTTTAGGATTTTCTGTGTATGTACTATCCTTCCACAAAAGGTTTAGAAAAGAAGAAATGGTGAACTGTCCACAAAAAATGAAGTCCATCCTATTCATGTGGCTGTCTAGTAAGGAGACAGGCACATGACAGGCAGTCATGAATTTCCAGCCCCGCCCATGCCAGATGAAACAGGACATGACAACTTTACCTTCATCTTGTTCTCATCACCTTTAACACCTCCCTATTCCACCCAAAGACACGAGCATTTGACACAGACATCCTCTACTCTAAAGTGTGTTGCTTTTCATTGTATCCTTTTTTTTTTTTGAGACAGAGTTTCCCCTCTGTGGCCCAGGCTTGAGGTGCAATGACGCGCCTGTAGTCCCAGCTACTCGGGAGGCTGAGACCAGAGAATAGCATGAACTTGGGAGGCGGAGCTTGCAGTGAGCCAAAATCACACCACTGCACTCCAGCCTGGGCGACTGAGCAAGACTCCATCTCAGAAAAAAAAGGTGCAACCTCTGCCTCCCGGGTTTAAGTGATTCTCCTACCTCAGCCTCCCGAGTAGCTGAGATTACAGGCACGTGCCACCACACCCAGCTAACTTTTTGTATTTTTAGTAGAGACGGAATTTTACTATGTTGGCCAAGCTGGTCTTGAACTCCTGACCTCAGGTGATCCACCCGCATTGGCCTCCCAAAGTGCTGGGATTACAGGCCTGAGTCACTGCATTCAAGACCAGCCTGACCAACATGGTAAAACCTCATCTTTACTAAAAATACAAAAAATTAGCCAGGCGTGGTGGCTCACACCTGTAATCCTAGAACTTTGGGAGGCTGAGGCGGGTGGATCATGAGGTCAGGAGGTCGAGACCACCCTGGCTAACACAGTGAACCCCGTCCCTACTAAAAATACAAAAAAATTAGCCAGCCTGGTGGCGGGTGCCTGTAGTCCCAGCTACTTTGGAGGCTGAGGCAGAAGAATGGCATGAACCTGGGAGGCAGAGCTTGCAGTGAGCCAAAATCACACCACTGCACTCCAGCCTGGGCGACTGAGCAAGACTCCATCTCAGAAAAAAAGAATAATAATAAATAATAATAATAATAATAAATAGGGTCTTGCTCTGTCACCCAAACTGGAGTACACTAGTGATCACAGCTCACTGCAGCCTTGACCTCCAAGCTCAAGCAATCTTCCCACCTCAGCCTCCCATATAGCTAGGACCAAAGTCATACAACACAACACCTGGATAATGTTTTGTTTTGTTTTTTTAATTTACTTTTTTTTAAGACAGAGTCTCACTCTGTCACCCAGGCTGGAGTGCAGTAGCATGATCTCGGTTCACTGCAAGCTCCGTCTCCCGGGTTCACACCATTCTCCTGCCTCAGCCTCCCAAATAGCTGGGACTACAGGTGCCCACCACCAGGCTGGCTAATTTTTTTGTATTTTTAGTAGGGACAGGGTTCACTGTGTTAGCCAGGATGGTCTCGATCTCCTGACATTGTGATCCGCCCGCCTCAGCCTCCCAAAGTGCTGGGATTATAGGCATGAGCCACCGTGCCCGGCCATGTTTTATTTTTTGTAGAGATGGGTTTTCATCATATTGCCTAGGCTGGTCTCAAACTCCTGAACTCAAGCAATCCTCCTGCCTTGGTCTCCCAAAGTGCTAGGATTACAGGTGTGAGCTACTGCGCCCAGCCTCATTTTACACTTTCATTCCCCGTAAGGCTGCTTGTTCACACAGGGTCAGATACTCAGACTGGGCCTAAAGGTCTGGAGCCTGGAGTCTGACCTGAGGTAGTATTCCCTTGCCAGTTAGTTCTCCTAACTCTATTCCTTAAACCAAGTATTTTAATATAAGACTATACAAACACTCCAAAAAAAGTCAGTGGATATTTTTATAATTTTAGAGCAGAGAAAATTTTCTTAGCATGGCACAAAAAACAGAAACCATAAACAAAAGACCCCAGCCTGGGAAACATGACAAAACTCCGTCTCTACAAAACATACAAAAAGTTAGCCAGGTGTGGTGAGGTGTGCCTACAGTCCCAGCTATTCAGGAGGCTGAGGTGGGAGAATCATTTGAACCCAGGAGGTCGAGGCTGCAGTGAGCCCTGATCATGTCACTGCACTACAACCTGGGTGATAGATCAAGACCCTGTCTTGAAAAGAAAAAAAGATCAACAGGTCTGACTAGATAAAAACTGCAAACTTTAGTTCCAAAATACTAATGAGATCAAGTGAAACAGTCATTGCAATTAAGGCAACAAATAAAAGATCAATATTCTTATGACATAAACAATTCTTACAAATTATTTTTTAAAAGCCCATAAGCAGAAAAAATGGACACAGGACACAAACTGGCCATTCACACATATATTTAAGAAAATACAAATAAATAGTAAACATAAAGGAAGATATTTGTACAAATAATTTTTCTAAAGGCAAATCAATATGTTAACATATGTCCGGTATCTATCACATGGGCAAAAATTAAAAAGTCAGACAAACACACTGCTGGCTAGGTACACATATAAGTTAAGACTATCTGGTGCCAGGAGGCAGAGTCTGGAGAATGGCATGTAACCGGGAGGCGGAGGTTGCAGTGAGCTGAGATCACGCCACTGCACTCTAGCCTGGGCGACAGTGCGAGACTCCATCACAAAAAAAAAAAAAAAAAAAAAAGATTATCAGGAGAAGAGGCAAGTTTGCTGGTTGAATCAAAACATAAAATGCATATGCCCTTCCAACAGCAATCCTGTTTCTATGAAAACATAGGCATATGCCTGTAATCTCAGCGCTTTAAGAGGCCGAGGCAGGTGCATCATGAGGTCAGGAGTTGGAGACCAGCCTGAGAAACATGGTGAAATCTCATCTCTACTAAAAATACAAAAGCAATTAGCGGGGCGTGGTGGCAGGCCCCTGTAATCCCAGCTACTTGGGAGGCTGAGGCAGGAGAATTACTTGAACCTGGAAAGGTGGAGGTTGCAGTGAGCCGAGATCACACTATACTCCAGCCTGGGAAAGGAGGAGGAGGAAAGGAGAGGACAGAACAGGAAAGGACAGGGCAGGACGGGAAAGGAAAGGAAAAAATGTAGGCAATATAAAAATTTAAAATTTCCGTATGGTAAAAGAAAATAAAGCCCATCACAAACAAAAACAAAAGACAAACAAAAAACTGAAAAAATATTTATAATCCACAACAAGTATAAGTTTGAGATTCTTTCCTCTATAAGACATTCTAACAAAGTAATGAGAAAAGAACCACAAAGGAAAGTAGATAGACCAGAATACTAAGAATTAGCTGACAGGTAGAAAGACATTCAACTGTATTTCCAATTAAATCAAAATTAAAACAGTAGGCTGGGCGCGGTGGCTCATGCCTGTAAACCCAGCATTTTGGGAGGCTGAGGCGGGCAGATCACCTGAGGTCAGGAGTTCGAGACCAGCCTGGCCAACATGGTGAAATCCCACCTTTACTAAAAATACAAAAATTAGCTGGGGGTGGTTGTACACACCTGTAATCCCAGCTACTGGAGAGGCTGAGGCAGAAGAATCACTTGAACCCGGGAGGCGGAGGTTGCAGTGAACCAACATGGGCGCCACTGCACTCCAGCCTGAGTGACAGAGACAGAGACTCTTTTTTTTTTTTTTTTTTAAAGCCAACTAGTAACTTACAAAGAAACAAAACAGACAGATGCAAAGATGAACACCTGCCAGGTAATCTAGGAAATTCAAACTGAATGAGATACTTATTTTTCAGTCAAATTATCAAAGAACAAAAAATAATTAATTATTTGTTAATAAATGACTTGAAAACGGGAAAAAATTGGTTCAGGTGACGTGGGTGGAAAGTGGTGAGGAGGGGCGGGATGTGAACGTCTGCATGCTGCGTGCCCTGGGTGGCGGCGCCCAGGCGTGGCCCAGGCATGACCGTGCAGAATGTCTCGCTCTTGAGTCATCAGGGGGCCTGAGAGATGTTCCAAAGTATGATGAAAACAAAGGCAGGCAGTGGAAATAAAATGTGGCAAAAAAAACCTCAAGGGAGAGTGCATCTCTGCCTATTTGTACGAAGTACTGCACATGTGGATGGTGACACATGGTACTCTGGGGATAGTTTGTGCTGCTTCATTCCCTCTCCTTGCCACACAGGATCCTAATCGAGTGTCTACCGGACTAAAGAGCGACAAAGAAGGAACAGGCAAGGTGGTTTACACCTACGATCCCAGCATTTTGGCTGAAGCAGAAGGATCACTTGAGTCCAAGAGTTTGAGACCAGCCTGGGCAAGAGTGAGATCCCCATGTCTAAAAAAGTATTTAAAAATTAGCTGGGCATGGCGGCATGCACTTGTAGTCCCAGCTCTTTGGGAGACTGAGGCAGGAGGACTGCCTGAGCCCAGGAGTTAGAGGCTGCAGCGAGCCATGATTGCACCCCTGCACTCCAGCCTGGGTGACAGAATAAGACCCTGTCTCAAAAGAAAAAAAAAAAAATGAACAAATGAATGAATGAAAGAGAGAAGCAACCAGCAGAGGAAAATAGCTTGATGGTGGAGAGTGGAGAATACTATGTTTGAAGAATGGAAAAAATTGATTCCTCTAATAGTAAAGACAGAAAGTCACCAGCAGTAGAATTATAATACTAATTATACTATTAAGTTAATGATATCACAAAATGTAAGAAAATGATGGCGACACAGTAAGTTCTGTTTCTGGAGCACAATGCCTAGGTTCAAGTTCCAACTGTGCCTTTTACCTGCTGTGTGACCTCAGAGCAAGTTACTTAACCTCACTCAGCCTCAGTTCCGTCATCTGCAGAATGGGCATAATATGAATAATACTATCTACCCTCAGGGTGCCTTTAGGAGGGTTACGTGCAGTGTGAAACACACATCAGCACCCAGCACAGGGCCTGACACATGGGCTGCATGCCGCTGATGTTACCCACTGCTATCAGGGGTCATATTCAGCCCATGCAGTCAGGATCAGTATCATCCCAGCACTGAGAGACACCAATGGGCTGGGCGCAGTGGCTCACGTCTGTAATCCCAGCACTTAGGGAGGCTGAGGTGGGTGGATCACTTGAGGTCAGAAGTTTGAGACGAGCCAGGCCAACATGGTGAAATCCCATCTCTACTAAAAATACAAAAATTAGCCAGTGTGGTGGTACGGGCCTATAATTCCAGCTACTTGGGAGACTGAGACACAAGAATTGCTTGAACCCGGGAGGGCAGAGGTTACAGTGAGCCAAGATTGTGCCACTGTGCTCCAGCCTAGGCGACAGAGTAAGAACTTGTCTCAAAAAAAAGAGAAAAAGAAAAAGAAAGGCACCAACATCCACTTCCTCTTGGTGTTTAAACACAGAAGCTGCAGCTCATCAGGCCCACGCCCTTTCCTAGGGCCCCAGCACGGCAGTCCCAGCGCAATATACCCTACAAACACAACCTCCAGCCAGAACATCCAGGCTGCCTCCAGCTCTGGGACAGATTAGAATGTCAATCGGAAGAGGCAATGACAGCTATTCCCAGCGTGGACGCTGCAAAAAGGTCCACAGGCCATGCCAGCTTCTCCCCCAGGCGTCTCTAAGTGTCCGAGCTGCAATTAGATGTCAGTTTAATTCCCTGGAGGTGTCGGAACAAGTGGAAAATGCCATTTGAACGAGCACTCATTTTTCCAACTGACAGATGATTATTCTAATTACGAAAGGATTTTCTTTCCTTTTCAAATTGCTACCACATTCCTCGAAATGGCGCCTTACCTGATGCAACCACGGTGCCAGCCCACAGCGTGTTCTCTATGCTCAGGCTCTCGCTGATCGGGGGGTCGCTGTCTTCCTGGAAAAGACCACACGGACACACGTTCACCCCGCACGGCTTCCCCGGAATCCACAGGCTGCTTCTAGCCTGGTCCGCTCGCGATATCCCCCTGAGGAAACTGGGGGCCCGGTTAGGAAGCCAACAGCTCCAGCATGAGGGGAGGGCCGAGCTCTTCCACCACTGCCCTTGGGGTTTTCATCTCCCACAGAAATACGTGAAAAAGTTGGCCTGTGATTTAAGAAGCGCAGGCCTCTTAGCACTGAAAAATGTTTCACAAGGTAAGAATCAAAACGTAAAAGCAAACCAATCAGGCTGTTTGCAGGGCAACTTTGTTTGTGGCTTATAGAAAGAGAACGTGGACAATGTAATGTAGGTTCTAGAAATCTGTTGACCCATATTCCTAAAATAATTTTTTTTTTTTTTGAGACAGAGTCTCACTCTGCTGCCCAGGCTGAAGGGCAGTGGTGTGATCTTGGCCCACTGCAACCTCCACCTCCCAGGTTCAAGCAGTTCTCCTGACCTCAGGGGATCCGCCCACCTCAGCCTCCCGAAGTGCTGGGATTACAGGTGTGAGCCACCACGCCAGGCCTCCTAAAACAAATCAAATCCAAATTTAATTTCTCTTCTGAAAGGTCTGGAAGTGGCTTAAAAATTATGAAAACAGCAGATAGGATTTGTATGAATAAAAGAGGACAACAGTTGGGTGTGGTGGCTCACGCCTGTAATCCCAACACTTTGGGAAGCCAAGGTGGGTGGATCACCTGAGGTCAGGAATTCAAGACCAGCCTGGCCAACATGGTGAAACCCCATCTCTATAAAATACAAAATTAGCCAGGCATGATGGCGGGTGCCTGTAATCCCAGCTACTCAGGAGGCTGAGGCAGGAGAATCGCTTGAACCTGGGAGGCAGAGGTTCCAATGAGCCGAGATCATGCCACTGCACTCTAGCCTGGGCGACAGAAGGAGACTGCCTCAAAAAAAAAAAAAAGGCCAAGTACGGTGGCTCATGCCTGTAATCCCAGCACTTTGGGAGGCCGAGGCGGGCAGATCATGAGGTCAGGAGATCGAGACCATCCTGGCTAAGAGTGAAAACCTGTCTCTACTAAAAATACAAAAAACTAGCCGGGTACGGTGGCAAGTGCCTGTAGTCCTAGCTACTTGGGAGGCTGAGGCAGGAGAATGGCGTGAACCCGGGACACGCGGCTTGCAGTGAGCCGAGATCGCACCACTGCACTCCAGCCTGGGTGACAGAGCGAGACTCTGTCCCCCCCAAAAAAAAAAAAAACAGAGGACATAGATCCTTCTGAAGGACAGAGAAAGAAAAACTGCTTTCAGACGTCAGCGTTCATGTGAATTACAGCAAAGCTTGGCTCTAAGTTGTCGGGTCATTCAAGCCGTTTCAAGGCAAGAAGAAAATTCCAGTTGTGTTGACCTTACTGAGAAACAATACGTTGGCTTTCAAGGTGGTGCCTTCTTTACGTCCCCACTCGGCATAAAACTACTTCCTGACAAAGAACTATCAGTACTTCTTAGTCTTCATCCCTTACACACTCCCGGTGACAGGATCCTGTGTGAAGTAAGCTCACTTACTCGGGTAAAAGTTCCCACGAAGTTGTGAATGTCAATATTTGGCTCTTCCGCATACACATACGATCGAATCTGAAGAAGGTCCTGTTCAACAGAAGTCACATTCGGGAGTCAAAACAAAATCACTTCACAATTTAAGACTTCAGGAGGCATCCACTATTTTTCAAAAGCAACTATATTTCCCACACACAGCAAACAGGCCCTTAAAATTACAGGGAAGGTGGAAACAAGAGGAAAGTCCTCTGTTAAGTAAGTTTAGGAGTCGCTGCATACAGTATCTCAAGACACCCTGAGAGACTGTACAGTGAAGACCCTTGTTTCTCTATATTTACCCAGCACTTTCTAGACTTGATGGGGTGATGCTACACACCTATGAATACCCTGGAAAGTGGCAGATCCTCCTCTGCTAAATTCTGGCTTGCAAGACTTGTCTGTACCATTGAAAATACTCATTCAAGCTAGGCGTGGTGGCTAACGCCTATAATCCCAGCACTTTGGGAGGATGAAGTGGGTGGATCACTTGAGGCCAGGAGTTCGAGACCAGCATGGCCAACATGTTGAAATCCTGTCTCTACTAAAAATACAAAAAAGTTAGCCAGGCGTGGTGGCGCGTGCCTGTAATTGCAGCTACTCGGGAGGCTGAGGCAGGAGAATCGCTTGAACTCGGGAGGCGGAGGTTGCAGTAAGCCGAAATCACGCCACTGCACTCCAGCCTAGATGACAGAGTGAGACTCCATCTCAAAAAAAAAAAAAAAAAGAAAGAAAGAAAACACTCATTCAACAAATGATTACTGGGCATCTACTCTGTATAAACCTCTGGGAAGAACTAAAAAAGCAAGTAAGAACGCCTCCCACCCATAAGGATGGCTGCTATCAAAACAAAAACAAAAACAAGTATGATGAAGAGGTGGAGAATCTGGAGGCCCTGTGCACTGTTGCTGGGAACGTCAGATGTTGCAACAGCTATGGAAACAGCACGGCACTTCCTCAAAAAATTAATCAGAAAACTACCAAATAATCCAGTCATTCCACCTCCGGGTATACACCCAAAAGAACTGAAAGCAGGAACATGACATGATCATCTGTCCACCCATGTACGTAGCAGAATTATTCACAACAGCCAAGAAGTGGAAGCAAGTCAAACAAGCATCAGTGGATGAATGGATAAACAAAGTGTGGTCTGTCCATGTAATGGAATATTACTCAGCCTTAAAAAAGAAGTTCTGACACAGGCTACGATACGGATGAACCTAGAAGAAGACATTATGCTCAGTGAAATACACCAGTCACAAAAAGACAAAAACTAAGTGATTCCACTTATAGGAGGAACTCAGAGTAGTTTAATTCATAGAGACAGAAAACAGAAAGATGCTCGCCAGGGGTTGGGCCAAGGCGGGAATGAAGTTACTGCTTAATGAGTCGAGAGTTCTAGTTTTGAAAGATGAAAAAAGTTCCAAAGATGAACATGGCTGATGCCTGCAGGACAAGGTCAGTGTGCTTCATGCCACTGACCTGTGCACTTAACAATGATTACGATGGTAGATTTTATGTTATGTGTCTTTTAGCGCAATTTTTTAAAAAGCAAACAAGGAGTCAACCTTAGGTGATAAGAAAGCCCAAAAGTGAAAGATCCGGGCAAAAACGACATTTCAAAGCAGCATATGTGAAGTGGCACAAGACAGGTACAAGCAGGGGAGCAGCAGGCACTTCCAGAACAAAGAAGAAAGGAAGTAGACGGGGATGGGCAACAGGAAAGGCGACAGAGGGGGCAGGGGTGAAGCCCAGGAGGAGGAAGGGACAGGCCAAAGCGCAGTGTGGAATGGAAGTAAGTTCAGAAGCAGAAAGCCCCATCGAGCGGGGACAGGACGGAATGATTCCCTGCACTGGCACAGGCGGGTCCCAAGAGGAAATGGCAGGGCGTGGCCCAGATCATGCAACAAGTTAAAGGCCAAGCTAACAATGGATGATTATGTCATATATACACCAACTCACACATATATATGGCATGAGGACAGGAGGTTATATTATAGAGTCGTTTTTTTCTCAGTTGCTTTTCTTCTTTTTTTTTTTTTTTTTGAGATGGAGTCTTGTTCTGTTGCCAGGCTGGAGTGCAATGGTGCAATCTCGTCTCACTGCAACCTCTGCTTCCCAGGTTCAAGTCATTCTCCTGCCTCAGCCTCCCGAGTAGCTGTGACTACAGGCGCATGCTACCACACCCAACTAATTTTTTTT
>NW_016808980.1:2611976-2624448 GCF_001698545.2 Rhinopithecus bieti
TTTTTTTTTTTTTTTTTTTTTTTTTTTAATAGAGACAGTCTCGATCTCTTGACCTCGTGATCCACCTGCCTCAGCCTCCCAAAGTGCTGGGATTACAGGCATGAGCCACCACGTCTGGCCTACTTTTCTTCTTAATAGGAAGGTCATCTGCTACGGGGGGCTCCTGAGTTCCCATACTCGGCCAACTGCCTGCTGGTCAAAGATAAGGCTTTGCACAAAGAGAGCCAGGAGCAAACCCCAGTCCCCACATACCAGTTGTATGAATTTGGAGAAATCAATGACCCCTCTGTTCTGTCTCTGACCTGTGAAACAGCCACACCACCACTACATTTTAGGGGAGCAGTACACAGACACTATGGGGCCCAGCTTCCAAGCCTGCTGCGCAGAGGGACACAGCTGACCTTGGATGGGCAACAGTGACCACAGGACCTGTGCTTAATCAGGGCATCCTGAGGCCACGGCTGCGGTCACCGCAGCCAGCTCTGTACCAGCACCTGGTTATTGGATCTGTTTCTTCTCCTCTCTTCCTTTTCCAGATTCTTCTTACTTCCTCTTCATTTTAACAAAATTATTTCAAATCGTACTGCCAATCCTGACGACATGGCCCAGGTAGGCCCATTACTCCTGCAGGAGAAGGCAGCCCAGCCATGAAGGAGCCAGCTGAGCTAGAAGCAGGTGTCTTGTCTAAACTTTGCAGCTCTTGCCAGCAGCCTGTTGTGGCATGTCCCCATCCTAGTCATTTACAAGTCTCTTTGTACCCTGTCTTTACCTGACCTTTTAAAGGGTAGTAGGAATCATTGCCAGAAAAAAAGGAAGCCGGGATTGCCTTACTAGATAAATCTTACTTGATAACCAAGACACCCAATTATAAAGTGATAGATATACCAAAAAATGTCCAGAAATACTAAAAAATGGGAAATGGATATATTGTGATAGCCACATGTCTTGGAATATTATGCAGATGCAAAAAAAGAATGAAACTACACTCTAAGGTGGGACATAGTAGCTCACACCTGTAATCCCAGCACTTTGGGAGGCCGAGGCAGGCAGATCACTTGAGGTCAGGAGTTCAAGACAAGGCCGACCAACCTGGTAAAACCCTATTTCTACTAAAAATACAAAAAAAAAAAAAATTAGCTGGGCATGGTGGCACACGCCTGTAATTTCAGCTACTCAGGAAGCTGAGGCAGGAGAATTGCTTGAATCCAGGAGGTGGAGGCTGCAATGAGCTGAGATCACACCATTGCACTCCAGCCAGGGCAACAAGATTGAAATTCCATCTCTATTCAAAAAAAATAAAAAGTATACTCTAAATGTTGTTTGTTTTTGAGACAGAGTCTTGCTCTGTTACCAGGCTGGAGTGCAGTGGCGCAATCTCAGCTCACTGCAACCTCCGCCTCCCAGATTCAAACTATTTCCCTGCCTCGGCCTCCCAAATAGCTAGGACTACAGGCACACACCACCAAGCCTGGATAATTTTTTGTATTTTAGTAGAGACAGGGTTTCACCATGTTGGCCAGGATGGTCTCGATCTCCTGACCTCGTGATCCACCCGCCCTGGCCTCCCAAAGTGCTGGGATTACAGGTGTGAGCCACCACGCCCAGCCTTCTCTAAATTTTTAATGAAATGAACTATCAACATTTAAAATTTGAGTGATTTCACATGAAAATCTGGATTTCTGGATGCTCTTTCAAAAACAATCAGATAGGCAAACTTGGCCAACAACGCCACTTGGCAACAAGGGTCAAGAGATGGTAGAGGCTACCAGCCACCACCCCTTCAGGCAGAGCCTGCACTCTTGCTAACTAACTAGGAGACACTATATGCATACCGCCTCTGTGTATTCATAAGGCTCAGAGACACATTAAACGCAGAGTAGGGCCAGGCGTGGTGGCTCATGCCTGTAATCCCAGCACTGTGGGAGGCTAAGGCAGGCGGATCACCTGAGGTCAGGAGTTTGAGACCAGCCTGGCCAACATGGTGAAACCCCATTAATACAGAAATTAGCCAGGTGTGGTGGCTCACGACTGTAGTCCCAGCTACTCGGAGGCTGAGGCAGGATAATCACTTGAACCCGGGAGGCAGAGGTTGCAGTGAGCTGAGATGGTGCCACTGCACTCCAGCCTGGGCAACAGAATAAGATTCTGTCTCCAAAAAAAAAAAAAATGGCCAGGTGCAGTGGCTCACACCTGTAATCCAAGCACTTTGGGAAGCCGAGGCGGGTGGATCACAAGGTCAGGAGATTGATGCCATCTTCGCTAACACGGTGAAACCCTGTCTCTACTAAAAATACAAAAAATTAGCTAGGTAGGGTGGGCGGGCGCCTGTAGTCTCAGTGACTCGGGAGGCTGAGGCAGGAGAATGGCGTGAACCCGGGATGCAGAGCTTGCAGTGAACCGAGATCGTGCCACTGCACTCCAGCCTGGGTGACAGAGCAAGACTCCATCCAAAAAAAAAAAAAAAAAAGTGGAGGGTGAAAAAAACTGCAGAACAATGAATGCAGTCTTATGCCATTTATGTGAAACCACATACCACAAACAAGTCTGCATTTGTATATTTATAAGTAAGTGCATTGAGAAACATCTGGAAAGACCACTATTGACTTCACGTGACCCTTGATTCCCTCTGGGAAGAAGGTAGATCTGAGGTAAAGGCTGTGAGCAGGGCTTCTCACTTTTTCTTCCACAGCTTTCCGTACAGTTGAACTATTCTTAACAAGAATATACTCATGTATTAATCAGGTCATCGTTTCATATAAATCTTTTTTTGTTTTTTTGAGACAGGGTCTCACTCTGTCGCCCAGCCTGGAGTGCAGGGGCACAATCTCGGCTCACTGCAACCTCCGCCTCCCAGGCTCAAGCCATCCTCCCACCTCAGCATCCCGAGTAGCTGGGACGATAGGTGTGCGCTACCAGGCCTGGCTACTTTTTGTATTTTTTGTAGAGACAGGGTTTCACCACATTGCCCAGGATGGTCTCAAGTGATCTGCCTGCCTCGGCCTCCCAAAATGCTGGGATTACAGGCATGAGCCACTGCGCCCAGCTCATATAAATCTCATTATCTAAAATTGTGTTAAAATGCTGCTCCTCACAGAGACCACCCCCCAATAATCACACTAAGGCCGAGAGTTCCTTGACAACAAAGAAGATAGGATCTCATCTTTCTGTGAAATCCAGCCCAAGCCTGGACCCAACGAGAGGCAAAGCGAGCGTTTATTAAACTGTGTCATGCTTCTAAAGCACGCACCAAGTAACGCAATCCCATGCTGCGGAATCTGCGGCACCTTCACTTCCATGCCCCGCTAACCTGTCTCTAGAACAGATCTTTTAAATCGTTTTGCGGATCAGAATTCTGTCAGGTTAGCTACACCTCACAGGCATGACGGTGGCTGCTACAAATCCCCAGGGGCTCCTAGCCAGTAGTTAGAAACTCACTGTTCTAACATTCCTGGTTTAGGCTGGGCACCGTGACTCATGCCAGTAACCACAGCACTTTGGGAGGCTGAGGCAGGTGGATCAACTGAGGCCAGGAGTTTGAGACCATCCTGGCCAACACTGCGAAACCCTGTCTCTACTAAAAATACAAATATTAGCCGGGTGTGGTGGCGGGCGCCTGTAATCCCAGCTACTCAGGAGGCTGAGGCAGGAAAATTGCTTGAACCCAAGAGGTGGAAGTTGCAGGGAGCCAAGATCATGCCACTGTAATCCACCCTGGGCAACAGAGTAAGAGTCCGTCTCATAAATAAACAATAAAATAAAATTCCTGGTTTAAAATTAACAGTAATAATGGTGCTATTTCACTTTGTATTAGCCATGAAAAATCATTCATAGGGTGGCTACATTTCTTATTATGTCAGTCCCACCAAGACGTGGACCTATCCTCCTCCCTCAGGAGACACAGTAAGGAGTGGCTTCGATCCATGTGACGTGAGTACAGGGGAAGCTTCCGTGTTCCACTTCATCCTTCCAGACCACGGTGGGGCATGCCAATCACCGAACCCTTAAGTTACACTTGACCAACTACTACGGCCATCCTTTCAGCCAGGGCCTGCACCCTGTCATGCACACTGGGGATACGGCAGAGAATACAACAGGCAGAGCCCACCCGCAGAGACGCTGCCTGGAAGTGAGCGAAGTGGGGATGCAGGGAGAGGGGGGCAGAAAGAGCCTCTCCAATAAGGAGACTCGTGAGCAAAAGCTCAGTGGAGTGTGGAGATGACTTGCCAGGCAGACTCGCCAGAGATCAGAGGGCTCCCGGTGGAGGAAATGGCAACAGTAAACATCCAGGGACGGAATGACAGACCCGACAGGCTGGCAGGCAGAGGAGAGAAGGCCAGGCACTGAGGTCAGAGCCTCAGCAGAGAGACAAATGGGAAGGAGCTGAAGATGACAGCAAGCACCGCAGAACTGATTCTCAGTAAGATGAGAAATCTTTGGAGGGTTGTTTATTTTATTTTATGATTATTAATTTTATTAGACACAGGTCTCACTATGCTGCCCAGGCTGGAGTGCAGTTGCTATTCCCAGGGACAATGACAGCTCACTGGAGCATCGAACCCATGGGCTTAAGCAATCCTCCTGACTCAGCCTCTTGAGGAGCTGGGACTACAGGCGCATGCCGCCGAGCCTGGCCTACCTTTGTAGGTTTTGAGCAGAGCAGTGACATGCTCTGGCTTACCCTTTAAATTTTGGTGAGGCACCTTGGCAAGGCTCCTTACGGCTTTCAGCCTCCCACGGGAGAGCTCACTGCCTACACTCAGGGTCTGCTTTTGGCCTGGCCACATCAGGAAAGCCAACTAGTCCCAGGGGCTCTCCAGGACCCCATGCTCCCCCACCGGCCCCACTTCACAGCTGCCATCCCATTCCTGGCCCCCGAGGTATTTGAGTTTGAGAACCCTGCTAAGACAGGTTGCCAGCATGGGCTTCTGCAGGGAAAGCTACTCACGGCGGCCGTGGGGAGCCTCTGCGTGCAGGCCACGGGAAGCCGCAGCTTCCAGTCCGTCTCCCCATCCAGCTGATCCGTCCGCAAGAAGCATGACCCTGTGGGAAGGAAGTCGGGTGCTGTCACCTGCACCTCAAGCACCCTTCCCTCGGCAGCTCTGGGCAGCGTCTGCTCTGGTCCTTGTAAAAACAGCCAACCAATGGCCAGCGACCACAAGGGAAAATACATATCCTAACTCCCACTTCTTCCATAATAAGCTCTGGGATCAGAAAGCTCAGAGTTCAAATCCTCACTCCACCACTCTCTCTCAGGGAGATCCCAGGCTAGTTTCTTGGCCTTGTTAAGCTCCAGTGTCTGTAAAATGTGGAGAAACGTAGACCTCGCAATCTTGCTGTAGAGATTCAGTGGGGAGATAGAACGGGGACCAGCACAGGGTGACCAGCATTCCTAGCTGTCTGGCCAGGCATCGCCAGCACCTTCTCAGGACCCAAACCACCTGAGTGCAGGTCCAGGCTCTGCCACATACTAGCTTTGTGCCCTGATAGTTGCCTATTCTCTCTGAGCCTCAGTTTCCTCGTCTGTAAAAGTGGAGATAGGGACAGTCCTGACCCTGCAGAGATGCTGTGACAAAGAGGTGATTCGTGCACAGAGCTCAGAACAGCACTGATCGATCCAGGCAAGCACGAGGTCATTACGGGCTGGCACATTTCAGAGGTGTATCTTTCCGTCTGACATACAGATCCATGCAAGTAGTCAGCTGTACACTCCATCAGATACAGAACATACCCCATTCACGACACTGCAGTTCAGTCTTTGAGAACTATTAACGTAGAACACACATAATTTTGGTTTTTTCTATTATTTTTTAAGAAAAAAAGAGCATGTCAGGGGCCCTGATAACTCCATAATGCTCTGTTTTCACTAAATAGGACACAAGAACGAATTTGAAGACAAAGCCGTAGTTTTTCAAAGACTGTTTTAATCTAGTGCCTTTTACCTCCTGTCCTGATTACATATCAGTATACAAGTTTACTTGTACTTTAATTCCATTCATAATGAAATACATTGCAGCATCCTCAAAGGAATATGAATGTAAATTTTTCATGTGTTCAGAAACCTCCAATCATGCCAGATAAGAGAAAAACAGCCTTATTTCCTCAGAACAGCTTAAATAACAAAAATTAAAACCAAGGCCATTTTGGCCAGTCGTGGTGGCTCACACCTGTAATTCCAGCACTTTGGGAGGCCGATGGATCACTTGAGGTCAGGAGTTCGAGACCAGCCTGGCCAACATGGTGAAACTCCATCCCTACTAAAAATATAAAAATTAGCCAGGCATGGTGGTGCACGGGAGGCTGAGGCAGGAGAATGGCTTGAACCCAGGAGGCAGAGGTTGCAGTAAGCTGAGATCATAGCACTGCATTCCAGCCTGGGCGACAGAGCAAGACCCGGTCTCAAGAAAAAAAAAAAAGGCAATTTCAGTAGACTGATAGGGTGGGCAGGCAATGGCAGCTGCCACCCTAGGCAACAACTGCAAGGAGTTAAAGGCCTTGTAGGAGACTTCAGAGATTCCCAGCCCGCAAACTCAGGCTACAATAAATAAATCAATAAGTGCTATGGGCAAGGTCCCCGACTCATGAACAAAGGGCAGAAAAGACACCCCCCTCTCCCCAGTTTCTATACTGCCCCCACTCATGACACATCTGCTGGTATCAGCTTAGAAGAGAGAGGATTTCTGTTTACTTCTACATGTTAGAGACACTTCCTCGTCCCAACTCCTGAGGCTGAACTTAACACAGCCCGGAGAGGAAACCCAAGGCCACTGTATGCGTGACTTTACCAGCTGTGAGTCAGCCAGTGTTCCACAAACTGTATTTTTTAATGAACAAAATCTATTGACTTTTAAACACCAACAACACTGTTTAAAAAGAATGGTCTACTGAAAAAGATGCTTTGATTTGCCTCCATGGCTCCAAAATGATAATCTACTTTGTGACATTTTCAAATGATTATTTTACCAAATTACCACTGAAAGGTTAATGGTTATTTTCTAAATTGATCTCAGATGTTTACCGTTTTTTTCTGATGTCCTCAGGAAGATCATGTCGGCAGGGACCCGCTGGTTCTGTGTTATGAAAAGAAAGACTGTTACTGTGAATGACTGACCATGTGCCGGGTGGGGGGAGGGAGGGTTTCCGCCACTACCCCGACCCCTCCTTGGGTTGTGGGCGGGGGGGCACTGAAACTCACAGCCTCTTTTAAGTTTCTGCCTTTGTCAAAGACAGATTTGGGGATTTATTTTGAATCTGAAAAATCTTGCACACTGCTGCTACTCTACTAATCCCCTATCAAAATCGTATCTTAGAAAGAGAGCTTCTAGTTTTCTGGCGAATTCAACCATTACCTCCCAAAATCCCGAAAGTCTGCCTCCCCAGCTGGCTCTCTTCCAGGCTGTCTGCTGAGACTCAAGACAGACCCTCCGCTCATGCTTTCTGCTTCTACCAACTTCCCAGCTTGATGTTTGGCTTTTAGTGGATTTTAATAAGGAAGGAAAGTAGTAAGAAGCAACAAAAGCCATTCTCAAAACACTGGGGAAGCGGGGGGAGCCAGCAGCCCCATTTAATTATGAACAGAAAAGTATGTGATAACATAGAGGGGGTTTGTGTGGTTCTTCTGAGCTACCACCCAAAAGAGTTTCACTTTACCTCAAAGCAGCTTTGAGTTCTTGGATTTAATCCTTTTAAAAGAGCATAGCTCAATTTCTACAGAAACAAGTTAAGACACAACCCTTTTCTAATCAAATATTATTCCAAGCCTCTCCAGAGCCACCCCGAAAATCCAATACCTTCCAAATACACACTAGAAAAGATAGGAGTGTTTGCTAAAGTAACAAACACACTGACACAGCTATTTTTTAAAATATATTTTTGGTCTTTTTACTGTTCTCAGGTTACACTTAACCCCTGCTCCCCATAAAATAAAAAACAAGCACAACGGTTAAGTCAGGAAATGCAAGCTAAAGTGGCTCAAAAGGTAAATTTCATAAATATTTTAAGTGTCTATATAGTAAGCAGACTTCTAGGAAAGATTTTATGATTTTTTTATCCCAAAATAATAAGCACATCAAACAGGAAATCAAAACTTGTACTTATGTTTGTAAGCAGGATTTCTGGCTAACCAACACATACAAACCTTGAAAAAATATTTGCATGTGTGTGTGTGTGTCTCACAGGAGATTTTTCTCCTGAGGCAAAGTTTTTGGATAGAATCCCAAAATGCATCATTCACTTCGTCTACCAGATACACAAATGACACGTTAGGACCCATGAAGTGGTATTCACACACAAGCGTCCAGATCCCGCTCACCTTTTCAACGATGATAAGGTCTCCAACTTGGATGTTAGAACTCTTCACCTTCACTGTGCCTGCAACGCAACAGGTTCAAGATACATCACCATCTTAATTCATTTCAATTCAACATGTCTTTACAGAGTGCCCAGCCTGCAAACACACAGCACACCCAGAAGTACATGCTCCCACCCACGGCTGCCACCGACTCCAGCACCATTATCTCCTGCCTCTCCAGGAAAGGGCTCAACCGCTGCAGAGGCCGCTGCAGAAATAAATGCCCACTTCACAGAGCACTGGAATAGCTTGAGCCCTTCATGAAAGATCATTTATTTGCCTTAAGAGTGACTTAGATGGAAAGTACTGGGGGAAAAAAGTCTTAATTTTCAGCACCACTTAACAGTGACTTCGATGCAAAGTACTGGGGGGAAAAGTCTTAATTTTCAACACCACCAAAAGAAAGAAGTTAATTAATTCCAAAGGACTGATTTACTTTTTAATTGATAATTGCTACATGCTTTGATTTATAGGATTATGATCAGACTGTATAGTTTCGCTGGATGTTTAAGCAGTAAAAGCTAACATTAAATGCTAATTCTGTGCTCAGCACTGTAGAGACTTGGATGTTTCACTTAATCTTCACAACAGCCCTCAGAAGAAGGTAGTTCCATCCCCAGCTTTCAGATGAGGAAAGGAGACTCAGGATGTCCCCCTTCCCCCAAAGTCTCAGAGTTAGAACAGGCCAGTGCTGGGATTCACACCTGCATCTGACTCCAGAGTACAGAAGAAAAGCAGTGAGTTCCGTCCAACCCAAAAAACATGGCTGGGCCAGGCACAGTGGCTCACATCGGTAATACCAGGACTTTGGAAGGCCGAAGCAGGCGGATGGCTTGAGCCCAGGAGTTCAAAACCAGCCTGGCCACATGTCAAAACCCTGTCTCTACCAAAAATATAAAAATTAGCTGGGTGTGGTGGTACATGCCTGTAGTCCCGGCTATTCGGGAGGCTGAGGTGTGGGAGGATCACTTGTGCCCAGGAAATAGAGGCTGCAGTGAGCTGTGATCATGTCACTCCGGCCTGGGCAACAGTGAGACCCCGTCTCAAAAAATAAAAATAAAAAATAAAAAAAAACACAACTGAGGGCTGTGTCTTGGGGAACCAAGGATGAAAACAGTCCCCATATTCTCAGAGAGCTCCCAGCCTAGGAGAGGAGCTGACACAGTCATTCTGCAAAGAACCAGAGAGTCAATAGTTTAGGTCCTGTGGCCAAGAGCCATGTCTTCAACCCTCCCAACTAATGATCCCCCTAAAAAGGCTCATAGTCTTTTGTACATGTATATTTTATGTTTTAAAACATAAGAAACATCCTCAGCTCTTGGGCCATATAAAACCAAACGCAGAGCTGAACTGGGCCCACAGTCTTTGGTTGTCAACCAAAAATCTGGCAGGCAAGACAGCCAGACAGATGCTGTTAGTGCAAAACAGCCTGCGAAACGCTGGCAGTGTACCCCATGTACTGAGAGAGTGGGAAGGAGGGAAATTTCACCTCCTAAGAAGCACCTAGAGCAGCGCCCAGTACACAGAAGACACCTGATTATTCACTCAACACCCAGGCAGCATTTACTGAACATCTGCTGTATGGCAGGGGTTCTAAGGGCTGGGGATACATGAGACCCAATTCCAGTGGAGGGGAGGAGGCAATAAACAAATAATGGATGAAAGGGTTTAGAGAATCAGAGGGATGGCTGTCAACAAACTCTCTGTGGGAGAGTTGAGGCCAGAATTAGACGAAGGACACTGTGTTTCCAATAACAGACGAAAGGCACCCTGAGATGTGAGAAAGTGGGACAGGTGAATAGCTAACAGCATGCACGCAGCCAAAGGCTAGAACTCTTTCAGTAAGACACGAAGCATCAGGAAAGCAGAGAACAGCGAGAGATGAAGGTGGAAGGGGCCAGTTGGGGCCAGGTGGCCCTGCATACTGTGAGTGAGTCCAGAGAGGAAGAGAGAATTTATTCTGGTGATAGGTTAAATTCACATACAGGGAGCAACACCCCAAAATCTTTATGATACTGATATCTTGTAACAAGCCCATGTAACTTACAAATGTTCAGCTAAGAGAGAGATAAAAAGTAATTATAGCCTGGGCACCACAGTGGCTCACACCTGTAATCCCAGCACTCTGGGAGGCCAAGGCGGGTGGATCACCTGAGGTCAGGAGTTCGAGATCAGCCTGGCCAATATGGTGAAATCCTGTCTCTACTAAAAATACAAAAATTAGCCAGACATGGTGGCAGGCACGTGTAATCTCAGCTACCGAGGCAGGAGAATCGCTTGAACCCGGAGGTGGAGGTTGCAGTGAGCCGAGATCTCACCCTTGCATTCCAGACAAAACTCCATCTCAAAATAAAAAAAAAAAAAAAGAGCTTAAAGACATGAAATAATCCAAGTGCACAACTCTAGATTTTTAGTGTCTCACATATTTTACATTTTAACATAATTTAATATCATTTGTTTTTTAAGGATTTCACAACCATGGAGATTTTTCAGAGGATTCCAGTGTTTTCCTATTGAAACAACTCTCTTTAATCGGTTCCATAAGATTTGATTTTAACTAATTTTTATATGTCATTAAATCTTGTCATTAAACAATTAGTAGAATTGGCACCAAAAGGTCTGATACAAACATTACTGACTTCTTTTTTTTTTTTTTCTTAGACGGAGTCTCGCTCTGTCACCCAGGCTGGAGTGCAGTGGCATGATCTCGGCTCACTGCAACCTCCACCTCCCAAGTTCAAGCGATTCTTCTGCCTTCAGCCTCCTGAGTAGCTGGGACTACAGGAGCCCACCACCACGTCTGGCTAATTTTTGTAAGTTTTAGTAGAGACGGGGCTTCACCATATTGGCCAGGCTGTTCTCGAAGTCCTGACCTTGTAATTCACCCACCTCAGCCTCCCAAAGTGCTAGGATTACAGGCATGAGCCACCGTGCCCAGTCAACACTACTGACTCCTAGAAAGCACTCAAGTAACGATAGCGAGCTGGACCAACCCTCGATTGCTGGTAAGACTTCTGGACTCTCCTAGTGTGAGTATCTCACCCTAAGTGAGCATCTAGCATCTAATGGTACCTCATTTTCATAAAATGTGATGCTAAACTCAATCCAATGACCGGAGCCCTGGCCTGCTAGAGAGAGACCCACTGGCCTCATTTCATTATGTCTTGGGCTTTGGTCAATATATTTACAGAGAGACTGGAAAACATCCAATTAGATGACTAGAAACGGGCCAGACGCAGTGACTCACACCTATAATCTCAGCACTTTGGGAGGCTGAGACAGGTGAATCGCTTGAGCCTATTAGTTCAAGACCAGCCTGGGCAACATGGCAAGACCCTATCCCTACAACAAACACAAAAAATTAGCCAGGTGTGGTGATATGCGCCTGTAGTCCCAGCGACTCGGGAGACTGAGGTAGGAGGAATGCTTGAGCTCAGACAACCAAGGCTGCTGTGAGCTGAGATTGTGCCACTGCACTGCAGCCTGGGCAAAAGAACAAGACCCTGCCTCAAAAAAAAGAGAGAGAGAGAGAGAGGGCCGGGCACAGTGGCTCACGCCTGTAATCCCAACACTCTGGGAGGCCGAGGTGGGCGGATCACCAGAGGTCAGGAGTTTGAGACCAGCCTGACCAACATGGAGAAACCCCATCTCTACTAAATACAAAATTAGCCGGATGTGGTAGCGCACGCCTATAATCCCAGCTACTCGGGAGGGCTGAGGCAGGAGCATTGCTTGAACCCAGGAGGTGGAGGCTGCAGTGAGTCCAGTTTGCACCACTGCACTCCAACCTGGGCAACAAGAGCAAAACTCCGTCTCAAAAAAAAGAAAAAGAAAAAAGAGAGAGAAAGAAAGCGAAAAATGGGTAAAGAGAGGGTCTCACTGGCAGTACAATTTCACGGCCTGAACCAATCTTCTTGCTCCACTAGGGGGCAAAAGGAAAAACAGACACAGACACATCATTTTTCTGGGAGCTCAGGAAGGTATTACTTGAAGGAAGACGGTAAATTCAATGCGGCCCTCAGCGCCAATGAACTTTTCCTTCACTTGAGCTTGTCCCAACTTTCCCAAACATAAATGTACACACTGTCTTTGGTTTTTTTTTTTTTTTTTTTTTTTTTTTTTTTT
>NW_016808980.1:2624951-2643430 GCF_001698545.2 Rhinopithecus bieti
GATCTCAGCTCACTGCAAGCTCCGCCTCCCGGGTTCACGCCATTCTCCTGTCTTAGCCTCCCGAGTAGCCGGGACTACAGGCGCCGCCACGTCGCCCGGCTAGTTTTTTGTAGTTTTTAGTAGAGACGGGGTTTCACCGTGTTAGCCAGGATGGTCTCGATCTCCTGACCTCGTGATCCGCCCGTCTCGGCCTCCCAAAGTGCTGGGATTACAGGCTTGAGCCACCGCGCCCGGCCTGTCTTTGGTTTTATTACTAAAATTGATGTTGCTGGCCTGGCCCAAATGATCACACCTGGGTTCAGATCTTCACACTGTAGTCACAGGCTCCCTCTTAAAATCTAACTCAAAGAAGAGCATACGTTTTCATTCTTATTAAATAACAATCACCTATGTACATGTGTGTATGTTAGCAGGACAGAGGACAAAATCAGGGAGATTCTCCTGAAAGAATCAGCAGGGCTTTCTCTGGCACATTTATTTTCCAAATTTTCACATGAATTGTTTTCCATTAAGCATAAGGTTGCTTTCCTAACAAGAAAAAATAATAATAATTAAAATTAGCTCCAATTTTTTAGTGACCAGACCCAGATTTTTCCCTTCTGCAAGTGAGTCCTGATTTATGATCCATTCATTTGAACTCTGCCTCTCTCTGTCCATCTGTTCTGCCTCAACAAAAACCCCTTTAATCCTCTGTGTTTGCAGAGCAGTTTCTGAGTAACCCCAGCAGGCCAATCCTTCACGCAAACACACCTACTGTACCCGACTGTCCATCAGCCAACAGGGCTCTTGCTCCTCCTTTAAGGGAGGAAGCAGGAGCCGCACCATCATGAGGTCACTTGGGTTTTTTAGCCACGGTCATTCATTAGCATTTCAGTGTTTTGGGGGAATGAGCCTCGGATCTGCAGCTTGAACAAACACAGATTCCCAGACTCTCCCCTTCTGTTGAGCCACTGCAGAGTGCTGTCAATTGGGACTTCTTGCCCCATGTTGCCTTTTCTTTTGGTGATCAAAAATATGTAGTTTGCCTGGGCACCGTAGCTCCCAATCCTAGCACTTTGGAAGGCTGAGGTGGGTGGATTGTTTGAGCCCAGGAGTTTGAGACCAGCCTGGGCAGCATGGCAAAACCCTGTCTCTATTTTTCAAAAAAGTTAATTAGGCTGGGCGCAGTGGCTCACGCCTGTAATCCCAGCACTTTGGGAGGCTGAGGCAGGTGGATCATGAGGTCAGGAGTTCGAGACCAGCTGGCCAACATAGTGAAACCAAGTCTCTACCAAAAATACAAAAAATTAACTGGGCGTGGTGGCAGGCACCTGTAATCCCAGCTACTTGTGAGGCTGAGGCAGGAGAATCACTTGAACCTGGAAGGTGGAGGAGGTTGCAGTGAGCCAAGATCGTGCCACTGTACTCCAGTGCCACTGTACTCCGGGCGACAGTGCAAGACTCCGTCTCCAAAAAAAAAAAAAAAAAGTTAAATTATAAATATCTATATAGTTTGGGCCTTCATGCTGGGCATGGTATGTGTGTGCGTGTGCGTGTGTGTGCATGTAATGAGAGAAAATACAAAACCAGAATGAAAAGGAGAAAAAGCACCAAGAAGAAAAGAGATTTAATAAAGCAGATACTGTTATTTACATTCCCATATTTACTGGGAGTTTTCCACCAGCCAGGCCCTAGGCTTGGCTGTCAGTATTTGACTAAAACGTCCCTCTCTAAGGAGCTCTCAAGTTGATAGGGAGAAAGAGGAAGAGAAAAGACAGACCAAAGTTAGAAGTGAGGAATCACTGGGCATTCAGTGGTTAGAACTGACTCCCAGAATGAAAAAATTGGTAAGGGTGTAGAAAGGGCTCAAAACACATGATTTCTAACCTCACATAAACCACTGTTCTGAGTATTCTACATTGTTGCAAAAAAGGGGAAGAACAGGATACACAGAAGCAAACTGACAGAAAGGCTCCTATCTTCCTAAGAAAGTAACAGGAGAAAGAAAAAACAGCACAATGATAGCAATTATTACCAATCTCAAAAAAGGGCAGGAACTCTCCCTATAGTTGATCTGGCAGGGAAGAAAATGCCCTGCCAACACGCCACCGGCAGACACACTTCCCAAGCGCTCCTTGGTTTTTTGTCATTGTTCTGTTTTGGTCTCATCTTCCCCAGAGACTCCTAAGATGGAAAAAGGACCAATACACAGGGCTCCCAGCTTGGACGATGCTTCACCATTAATGTCTTAAAATTCTTTGTCAGTTTTTTTTTTTTTAACTCAAGATCTAACCATCTGATCTTAATAATTTTTGAACAAGCCCCCCCCCGCCCACCGCACCATTTTCACTTTTCACTGGGTCCCACAAATTATGTAGCTGGTCCAGAAGGCTAGTAAAAACTCCCAATAATACCTTCTTTATAAAGTGCGCAGGAAAACCTGGCTCTGTCCTAAGAACCGAGGCCACAGAACTCTGAACTTTTCCTGTAACACCCCATCTCCAAAATTGAGGCTCTAAGATTTTTAAATGCATTCGCAGAAATTCTACAAAAGGTAAGAGATTTTTGCAAAAGTTAAGCAGAAAATTCTCTGCCTGCCACATCCTAAATCATTAAAAGTCTTCTAATAAATCTATCCCTTTCAGCTTTCGCCACTTCACCCAAGTCGTCTCTCAATCAGAGTTTATAACGGGGAACAAACTTCCAATTATTAGAGCTGTTTATTTCTGTAGCGATGGACCCCAAGCCTTTCATAAGCAAACCTACTGAGCCCAAACCATGCCTTTCATGGATGACAACTTCAGAATAAGAGCAGTTTGTCTACATTGCAGGGAGAAACCAGATGTTTCCCTTGAGTCGAAACAAGCAAATGACAATTCAGTCAAACTGCAGAACAGCCTACCAAAAAAAATTTTTTTAATAAATTCCAGGGCACTAGTATGTGTGGGCCTATTTTTTGACCCTGAACACCTCCAACTATACTTGTATTTTTCATTGTTCATGCAGGACATTGATTGCTTTTGTAGATCTCTAACAACAATCTCCATGCACTAACCCTGGTTAATGTATTACTCTTTAACTCACACTCTAATCTAACTGTGACAGTGATGAGTTGTAAATTCTGCTTCATGTGTACATTTCCTGGGGTTGACATTAAAACGCCTCTGCAGACCCAGCAGAGTTCAGAGGTTTAAAGTTGAAATTTTCATATTCAAATAGAGTTGTCTGCCTTCCCCAAAGCCAAAGAAAAGACTGTTATTTGAAAACAGGCAAAGAGTTGAAAGGATTATTATAAATAATCACCACCACTTCCTGGTGGCTTTTATTTAAATAGTGGGAACTTAAAAAAAAAAATAAAAAGGCTGCAGTTTAAATGTAACAAGTTTATACCCAACAGTGGCTTTTAAAATATGTAAATGCTCTTGCCGGTTTATGGTGCCCAGAAATGATGAAGCAGACAAACACCCTTACAGGGGGGAAATACCTTTTGGGAATAACAGTGCAATTTGCAAGTTTGAGTTTTTGGTGTTTGTTTTTTTTTTTAATTAAACAATAGATCAGTTCACCAATTACTTGTAATAAAATGAAATTGAGTTCTTTGAAAGGAAAATCTGAACTTTGTGGATCTTAAATAACTTTATATATGAGCTGGGTACAGTGGCTCAGGCCTGTAATCCCAGCACTTTGGGAGGCTGAGGCAAGTGGATCACCTGTGGTCGGGAGTTAGAGACCAGCCTGACTGACGTGCAGAAACATCGTCTCTACTAAAAATACAAAATTAGCCGGGCATGGTGGCGCATGCCTGTAATCCCAGCTACTCGGGAGGCTGAGGCAGGAGAATTGCTTGAACCTGGGAGGCGGAGGTTGCAGTCAGCTGAGATCGCACCATTACACTCTAGCCTGGGCAACAAGAGCGAAACTCCATCTCAAAAAAAAAACACTTTATATCTGCACCAGGCAGTATGAAAAAGTATTCGCCAAAATCTGTTATAAATAAGACTCACTCATAGCTGCTGATGCTCTCTTAGACAAGGGAAATTTGGGAATGGAGTTCTTTGTTAACTGAATTGTCTTTGAGGTCCTTAGTGAAGGATCTTTGCAGCAGTTTTGCTGCAGTAACATTGAAAAGTCTATCAATACAATTCTCTTCTTTAAAAAAAATCGTAATGCATATCTTAATGTTCTCCCATGTCTGGACAGAGTTTATACTTTGAAACATAAGTAGTACTTGTGTTTAGGAATATAGAGTTTCAATTTAGTTAATTATTAGCTAAACAACTCCCCCTTAATTAATGTACCTTTCCTACATTATTATACCTTCTGATTAACCCCAATGACATACAACTCCAAAAAAGAAAAATGTGCATTCTTAGGTCTTGAAATTTAAGTCACATTAATTGCAATCCTAGATAATGGTACATGGGTTTTGTGCTACACTGAAAAAATATATCCTCAAATGGATGTGAGATCCTTGAGGTTACAAGTGATTCTGTAAATGAGAAAGAGTGAGCAGAGGGCATCGCTGAACTATCTAGAAAGAACTGAAAAAGGAAAGATATCAGGTCGATTTTTTATACCACATATGTAGGAGAAAGCTGAAGATATGCAAAAGAGCATAGACCTTTGGCTTATGACTTATGGTCAGCCTGCCCAGATGTCCCCAGCAGGAAAGAAGCATCAGCAATTGTGTTAAGTATGCCTCTGTTTGCACTTCTTTCAAGGCTAATTGTCTGCCTGCTTCATTTAGCCCTTGATCAGAAGTTAGTCTGGGAAAGCATTCCTGGTATGAACACCCATGGAATTCATCTTGTGAAAATGCAAATCCCATTTCCCTCACCACCTGTGATAATCAAGGCAACCTCCCACCCGCATTAAACTTTTGGTTTGGGGAAGGCAAGTACAAAGAGAAATAATTCCTTCACTAATTATTTTTTTCTAATCCAACCCAATTCTCCTGAGTAACAAAACTAAGTTTTGCTGGATCTGCTACATCTCCAAGATCCTCTCCTTTCTGGCTTTATTTCCAGTGCCACTGAATGCTATTAATTTAGGAAGACAGCTCTATAATTAAAACCATAAAAATTCATAAAGGTCTAAGAAATGCTCTTAAGTCTCTGATGTTTAAATGTGAATTTTGGCCGGGCACGGTGGCTCAAGCCTATAATCCCAGCACTTTGGGAGGCCGAGACGGGCGGATCACAAGGTCAGGAGATCGAGACCATCCTGGCTAATACGGTGAAACCCCGTCTCTACTAAAAAATACAAAAAACTAGCCGGGCGACGAGGCGGGCGCCTGTAGTCCCAGCTACTCAGGAGGCTGAGGCAGGAGAATGGCGTAAACCCGAGAGGCGGAGCTTGCAGTGAGCTGAGATCCGGCCACTGCACTCCAACCTGGGCGGCAGAGCAAGACTCCGTCTCAGAAAAATAAAAAATAAAATGTGAATTTTAAGTAGGAGGAAAAGGATGCGTGTTTATCCAAAAGCACTACCCCATGTGGTTTTCACCAGTTTGTCCATCTGACAATGAAGAGGCTAGATTGACATGTTTCTTTGGACTCAGAGATGTGTTTTAAAATGACTCAAATCTTAAAAGCACCTCTGTAACACATGTATTAAGGCTGAACACTATAGCAACTGTTGAGATATTATATGCAAAAGTGCTGAGCTCAGCTTCTGGCACATAGTAGGTACCTTGATTTAAAGGCTAAGGTTTTACATGCAAACAAGCCTGCGTTCACATCCCAGCTCTGCCCTTTGTTAGCTCATCATCCCAGACAGGATGCTTTTCCTCTCTTTTGTTATAGGGGCCTCAGCCATGAACCTAGCAATGAGTGAGAGAAAGAAATTTTTTCCTTCCCTACATCCATACTCATAAAAGCTACCTTCACAGGGCTATCTAGAAGACTACAGACTAGGCTGGGCACGGTGGCTCATGCCTGTAATCCCTACACTTTGGGAAGCCAAGGCAGGAGGATCATTTGAGACCAGCCTGGGCAACTTCATCTCTACAAAGAATTAAAAAGTTAGCCAGGCCGGGCGCGGTGGCTCAAGCCTGTAATCCCAGCACTTTGGGAGGCCGAGGCAGGCGGATCACAAGGTCAGGAGATCGAGACCATCCTGGCTAACATGGTGAAACCCCGTCTCTACTAAAAAATACAAAAAACTAGCCGGGCGAGGTGGCGGGCGCCTGTAGTCCCAGCTACTCGGGAGGCTGAGGCAGGAGAATGGCGTGAACCCGGGAGGCGGAGCTTGCAGTGAGCTGAGATCTGGCCAGTGCACTCCAGCTTGGGTAACAGAGCGAGACTCCGTCTCAAAAAAAAAAAAAGTTAGCCAGGTGTAGTGACCTGCAACTATGGTCCCAGTTACTTGGGAGGCTGAGGTGAGAGAATCACTTAAGCCTGGGCATTAGAGACTGCAGTGAACTGTGACTGTGCCAGTGCACTCCAGCCTGGGTAACAGAGTGAGACCCCATCTCAAAAATAAAGAACAAGAAACTACAGATTAAACCTTATCTAGCACCTCGCTAGCTGATGGCAGGTAGCCTTTCTTCATTTTTTCTCCTGCTTCCTAATTTGAACAGCAGTTTTTCAAACAGCTCAGTGCCACCTTTTTCCTACAGCATGCCTGTACTGTATATGAATTCTTGAAATAAAGAATCAACCCTTCCAGCGCCTCAGGTTATTACTGGCCTGTGTGGTCTTTTCTTCTGTTCTCCCAGGAGGGAGAGGCTCAGGAAACATAGCCTAATTGGGAACAGCAAGCTGGTGTTGGAACCTGCGTTCTGTAGCCTGCCACCCCAGCTGTCACAGGCTGCAGCCTTGCATTCGACTCGATGCTCTTTTTGGAGAACTCTTTACCATGGCATGCTATCTGGGTCCTGGCCTGAGTTCCATGTTCAGGAGGGTCCCGTACTTGCTTTAATGCCCTGCTGTTGCCAACTTGAGATTCTTAATAATTTCCGAATAAGGGTCCTACATGTTCATGTGCATTGGGTCCCACAAATCATGTAGCCAGTCCTGCTCTCTTCCCTCCTCTAAGACTCAAGATGAAGGTCACCTCTTCTGGAAAGACATCACCAGATTCTCTGATGGACTCCACCACCCCTGGCTCATACCTCCATTAATCTACCCACTGACACTTAAGAAACGCCTGCTGCAATACCATCCACACTGGCCTCTCTCCACCATGCCAAGTCCCAAGGCACAATGCTGAGCTCTTCCCATGCAGGAGCTTCACTTACAGCAACCCTCTAAGGTAGGTGCCATTATGTTCCCTGATTTAGATTCATTTACTGAGAACTTAAAGGATCTACCCAGGTGGAAGCAGGACTCCCGAACCCTGGCAGAGCAAGCTTGGAACCACTACTTTCAACTCCTGGGAACGATGCTCAGAACCCAGAATGCAGTGGCCAGAAAGGGGACATTCCTTAAGAGGACCACCACACTCATGCCACTTGTTGTAATTATCTGTTTACAGGCCTGAATACCTCACTGGATTATGACTTCCTGGGACCCCAGGCTCTCATGGTCATCTCTGTGATGCAGAAACCTAGCATAGACTTGGTACATGGTGAAGTCTCGTGTGTGTGTGTGTGTGTGTGTGTGTGTGTGTGTGTGTAGTGTGTATTTTAGAGATGGAGTCTGGCTCTGTCCCCCAGTCTAGAGTACAGCAATGTGATCATGGCTCACTGCAGTGTTCAACTCCTGGCCTCAAGCAATCCTCCTACCCCAGCCTCCTAAAGTGCTGGGATTACAGGCATGAGCCACTGTGCCCAACCAATTATTTCCTAAAATAATGACTAAAAGGTCATTTCCATGTGGATAGCTAATTTGATTATCAAAGTACTTCAAATACATCTTATTAAGCCATGGTAGTTGCATCGAAAATTAATCCAATTGATGTTATTCGAGATATACCTTGACTGGGCACAGTGGCTCACACCTGCAATCCCAGCACTTTGGGAGGGTGAGGCAGGTGGATCACTTGAGCTCAAGAGTTCGAAACCAGCCTGGGCAACATGGCGAAACCCCATCTCTACAATTAAAAAAAAAAAAAAAAAAAAAAAAAAGGATAAACCTTGACTGAAATAAGATGATCTAAAATGTTGAAAACAACTAAAACAAAGCAACAGCAATTAAAAAAAAAAACCTGTCATCCATTTTTTCCTCCCAATAATGAGTTCCTATTAATGGGGATTTTAATTCAGCTGTTTAAAATAAAGTTACTGGCCAGGCATGGTGGCTCACACCTGTAATCCCAGACCTTTGGGAGGCCGAGGTAGGTGGGTCACTTGACCAGCCTGGCCAATATGGCGAAACCTCGTCTCTATTAAAAATACAAAAATTAGCCAGGCATGGTGGCACACACCCGTAATCCCAGCTACTTGGGTGGCTGAGGCAAGGAGAACTGCTTGAATCCAGGAGGTGGAGGTTGCAGTGAGCTGAGATCACGCTATTGCACTCTAGCCTGGGCGGCACAGCAAGACTCCATCTCAATAAATAAACAAACAAATAAATAAAAAATAAATCTAGTTTTGAGGCCACATCCAACAAATACAAATGGAGGGACAGGATACAAAGTAACTGGCTTGAAACCAGCCTGTCCTCTTCGAAATGTCAAAATCATGAAAGACAAAGAAAACCAAGGAACTCTGCCAGGTTAAAGGAGACCAAGGAGAGAGGACAACTAACTATAACTGATGAACCCAGTCTATTCCTGAACTAAGAAAAAAATGCTATCAAAAAACATTTTAGGGACAAATGGCAAAAATTTGAAAAGGATTGTAAATGAATAGCAATATACTGATGTTCAATTTTTTTGATTTTGGTAATTGTACATAACTATGTTATATAAGAGAAACGTCCTTTAAGGAATTAAGCACTTAAGTATTTAGGCACAAAAGGGAATGATGTCTGCAACTTGTCTCCAATGACCCCAGATACACCTATATGTATATGGACATGAGGGGAAAGAAAGTATTAAAAAGCAACTGTGGCCGGGTGCAGTGGCTCACACCTGTAATCCCAACACTTTGGGAGGCTGAAGTGGGCAGACTACCTGAGGTCAGGAGTTCAAGACCAGCCTGGCTAACATGGTGAAACCCTGTCTCTACTAAAAATACAAAAATTAGCAGGGCATGGTGGTCCACACGTGTAATCCCAGCTACTCAGGAGGCTGAGGCAGGAGAATCACTTCAACCCGGGAAGCAGAGGTTGCAGTGAGCCGAGATGGCACCACTGCACTCCAGCCTGCGTGAGGAGGTTTAGAGGGAAGAAAAAACGCAACTGTGCATCCTGGGCAACATGGAAAGCCCATCCCTACAAGTAAAAAATAGAAATTTAGAAGGGCGTGGTAGTGTGCACCTGCAGTCCCAACTACTTAGAGGCTGAAGTGAGAAGACTGCTTGAACCTGGAAGGCGGAGGTTGCAGTGAGTCCAAATCCCACTACTGCACTCCAGCCTGGGTGACACAGTGAGAACCTGTCTCTAAATAAATAAATAAACAACGTGGTGAAATTGTTTGGACGAACGGAGGTAAGATGGCACACTTCCGGGTTCTTCATCACCAACTTTTCCAGCGCGCGCGAAAATGCAGCCGGAGCCCGGGAAGGTGCAGACCAACCGGGCATACGCCAGGTGACGTCAATCCGAAGAGACCAAAATTTACCTGGTCGCACCTGCAGAACGCCCCCCGCCACACGCCCGTGCCCCGCCTATTGCCCTCCCACTCCTAGAAAAGCCGCTCCCGGCCAGCGCCCCGCGCGGACTTCCCAGCCCCCAGTCGGGACTGTATCAGGAACTCCGTCCGAGAGCTCCATAGGGCGACTCTCTTGGCCTCCTTTGCCGGAGGCCGACAGACCTCTCCCCCCACACCTTAGGTGACCAAAAATAAATTTGCAGTTTTGCTCCTACCCTTGCCTACTCGCTGGTTCTTTTGTGCCCGCTCTGGTGGTCTTAGAAAAAACAAATCAGAAATGTCACATTTCATGAATCTGGGTTAAGGGCATACTGGAATTCTCCATACAATTCTTGCAAATTTTTTGCTAGTTAGGAATTATTGCGAAAACAAATTTTAAAATTTAACTATAATGATACAAGTACTGCTATTACTATTCATCACAAAAGGATGTAGCAAGTAGGTAAATACCATGGCCTATAGTCTAGTGATCAAGGCATTCTGACTCCTGGACATTTTCATCCCGCAAAATACTGTTGAAAAGTGCATTTTAAGGTTTCATGTGAGGCTGGGCGTGGTGGCTCATGCCTGTAATCCCAGTACTTTGGGAGGCTGAGGTAGGTGGATCACCTGAGGTCAGGAGTTCGAGACCAGCCTGGCCAACATGGTGAAACCCCGTCTCTACTAAAAATCCAAAAAAATTAGCCGGGTGCAGTGGCAGGTGCCTGTAATCCCAGCTACTGAGGAGGCTGAGGCAGGAGAATCGCTTAAAGCCGGGAGGCGGAGGTTGCAGTGAGCCAATATCGTGCCACTGCACTCCAGCTTAGGCAACAAGAGCGAAACTCCGTCTTAAAAAAAAAAAAGAAGACTTCATGTGATAGAAAGAAAACAGTCCATCATGAATATACATATACATACTTATTTCACTTTGCTTTGGAACTTACTAAGTGAAGATGGTTAAGTTTTGCTCAAGGAAATATTATGAAGGAATTTGACAGGAAAGTCAAAAAAGGCTTCTTTTTCTCCCTCTTCCCTGCAATCTCCCAGCTTAGGTTTGCTACCCTGGCCCTCCCCCCAAAGCGTATCAAATAAATAAACTCGCCTCGATCACTTTCCAAGCTGACAGTTTCTTCAGTGTTTTGTTGGGCTTTCACAACAAATTGCAGCGCCAGGGTCTGGGTTAATATTCAGAACTGTGCTCTGTTTTCCCTATAGTGGCATTGGCATGACAATGGACACCACGGGCCACAAAGGGAGACCCACAAAGGAAGACAAGGTTTTAATGCTAGAGCCATCTGCCAATTCTCCTTAGGACCTTTTCAAGAGCTGAGTGAAGTTAAAGCAAGGGCTGGGAAGGCGTGTGCAGCAGAGGGCAGAAAAATCATTCACGGGAAAAGCAATTGCAATATGAAAAGAACCAAAGGAGGGTCGAATCCTGGATGGATGAATGAATGGAATCCGAAGGCCCCTTCTCTTGAGCTCTAAAGAGATCCACCGCACTCTCTCCGATGGGGCTTTTGTTGGTTGCCAAGCGTTTTAAATGTTATAGTAAGAATATGTTATTAAGGGAGGATTTAATATACACGAACCACACACACAAAAAGCCCTTGAGAAGGGTCTTCTGACTACTCACGCGGAAAGCCCAAGCCACCTGCCTCTGCAAAAATTACACTGATTCTTCTTCTTTTGGTAGCAACATGTTCTAAATACAGTAGTTTAGCATGAATAAAGCATTTCTTTACCAACTCGAAATTCCCCCTTCTCCCAGAGACCTGCACATTTTTAAGACCACCAACCGTGACAGTGTATTCAAATACACTAGAACAAAATATTTTCATACCCTTGGGAAATGTAATTAAAATTTGCATTTTTTTTAGCCCACAACATACACCTCTGACATTTTTCCCAAAAGGAAAACTCTACTGAAAATCCCGAAGAAACCGTGGATTGACTGCTTCCTTGCAAACATAAAGCAGTCAACAGCAGTTCAGACCCTGGCTCAGGTGCTAAGTCCCTTGGCATCTAACCATCTTATCTCTTTCCAAATTCTCAATTTCCTGAAGGCAACGCATAGCCTTTATTCCCCTCCACCTCTTTAAACAGCATTAATCCTTGAATGGGATCAGTAATCTTACGGGACAATCGAATAGACATTCCTTAGCCAGATTAGTAAACTTGAGGTAACATTCTCTCATTTCTGAATGCAACCTTACAGTAAATCTATTGTAATTAGAAACAGAAGTCAACACTGGCTGGGTTGTTCTGTGGCTCTTCCACCGTGTAAGTGAGTTTTTAAGTTCCAGCATTTAAAATGCACATACCTTGCAAGAGGGGGTCGATGATGAAAGGATTTTCATATCCCTGGGAAATGTTATTAAAATTTCAATTTCAATTTTTTTTTTTTTTTTGAGATGGAGTTTCCCTCTTGTCACCCAGGCTGGAGTGCAATGGCGTGATCTTGGCTCACTGCAACCTCCGCCTCCCAGGTTCAAGTGATTCTCCTGCCTCAGCCTCTGGAGTAGCTGGGATTATAGATGAATGCCACCATGTCCGGCTAATTTTTGCATGTGTAGTAGAGACAGGGTTTCCACCCTGTTGGCCAAGTTAGTCTTGAACTCCTGACCTCAGGTGATCCACCCGCCTCAGCCTTCCAAAGTGCGGGATTACAGGCGTGAGCCACTGTACTGGGCAAAATTTCAATTTTTTGTTTTGAGCCCAAAACATATAACTCTGACATAAAAAACTGGTCATTTATTTTTGGATCAGACTCCATACTCTCCAGCCCTCAATTTCCAGGATTTACAAAATGCCTTCAAAGAAATCTTCATGGATGCAGTATTTACCTAAATGTGTTGCCTTTGTAAAAACTAAAGTAGCAACAGTTTGATGTTAAAGTAATCACTGCAGAAAGAGTATCTTTGAAAACAGTTTGCAGACTCCCATGTGAACAGTAGGGGCGCCCTCCTTCAGCCAGGAAGCAGAAAGGGAAAGGGATTAGCCAGCCGGGATGACCCTGCACAGAATGTAATTCCAGGTTGATGACACACAAGTTATTTGACAAGACCAACACCAAGAGGCCTGTGGACGCCGCCGGGGCCTGGTGGGATCCTGTCAACCTGTCATCCAGGGCAGATGGAGGCCTCCCTGGTGCTGGAGTAACCAAGTGACTGTTCCGCCACGTGGCATTCCCACACCCGCGGCCCGGGCCTTGAACTCTTCTCCCCTGACTGTCAGCAGCCTGTGATTGAGCTGCAACCCCGTGGCCCAGGAGCCAGAAGGCTGACCTCGTGCTGTGAGCCGGCTGTAGACCTGGGAGTTGACTTCCTTGTCCCGCACGTAGCATCGGATCTCCTCCACCGCCTCACGGATGACAGTGACGGCCAGGACGAAGCCCTGCAGAGAGAGACGACAGTAAGCCTTGCTACAAGCGGTGAGAACTGCTGCAGCCAACCGTCCCCTCCTGGTGCCAGGGGCAGAAAAGGCGAGAGGCCACTTGGGAGGGCAGGGGGGCAGGACCTGTGAGTTATTCCAAATGTACATGCCGCTGCAAGCCCCCCTCACTGAATCTGTCTTAGGGAACATGCACTCCCACACACACCCTGGAGAAACACTACCTTAGAGAAACACTCGCTGCCACACACGCACAAGGACGTCCATATTCACCACCTCAGGGTGAGGGTGACACACACAGGAACACTCAAACTGTCCCTCCACAAGCAAGCGATGGTGACCATTAACACTGTCTCTCACCCACCATGTGCTGGGCACTATTGTAAGTGCACTTCATCCTCACAACAACCCTGAGATATGCTCCTGTAACTGAGCTCCCCATGCAGATGAGGAAACTGAGGCACAGAGAGGCTGAGTAATCTTGCCCAAAGAGATAAAGCTGCTAAGTGATAAATGGGAACTGAAACGTAGGAAATCTTAATCTTTACTGCCACTGTATCTAGAGAAACTTAGGTGGATGGAGCCCTTAGGAGGGACCACCAGGCAACAGTTAAAAAGAATAAGATACATCCATTGCATTCACAGAGCCCAGGAGAAAAAAACAGTCTTTCAGGACATACACTGCAACCCCATCCATATAAACAGGAACAAAGATTTTACACACTTAAATGTTTTCCAATTTCCTTAACTACAGGTTAGATTTCTCTGCCGGGAAGGAGACTAGGATCAAGATAGGGAGGGACTGAAAGGAGCTTCAGTCGATCTCTAATGTTTGAAGTTTTTTGTTTTGTTTGTTGGAGTCTCGCTCTCTCACTAGGCTGGAGTGCAGTGGCTCCATCTCGGCTCACAGCATCCTCCGCCTCCCGGGTTCAAGTGATTCTCCTGCCTCAGCCTCTCGAGTAGCTGGGACTACAAGCGCACACCACCACACCCAGCTAATTTTTGTATTTTTAGTAGACACGGAGTTTCACCATATTAGCCAGGATGGTCTCGATCTCTTGACCTTGTGATCCGCCCACCTCGGCCTCCCAAAGTGCTCGGATTACAGGGTTTTTTTGTTTGTTTATTTTGAGATAGGGTCTCGCTCTGTCACCCAGGCTGGAGTGCAGTAGTATGACCCTGGCTCACTGCAATCTCCACCTCCCGGGCTCAAGAGATCCTCCTGCCTCAGCCTCCGGAGTAGCTGGGACCACAGGCGTGTGCCACCATGCCTGGCTTATTTTTGTATTTTTGGTAGAGAGCGCACACCACCACACCCAGCTAATTTTTGTATTTTTAGTAGACACGGAGTTTCACCATATTAGCCAGGATGGTCTCGATCTCTTGACCTTGTGATCCGCCCACCTCGGCCTCCCAAAGTGCTCGGATTACAGGGTTTTTTTGTTTGTTTATTTTGAGATAGGGTCTCGCTCTGTCACCCAGGCTGGAGTGCAGTAGTATGACCCTGGCTCACTGCAATCTCCACCTCCCGGGCTCAAGAGATCCTCCTGCCTCAGCCTCCGGAGTAGCTGGGACCACAGGCGTGTGCCACCATGCCTGGCTTATTTTTGTATTTTTGGTAGAGATGGTTTGTTGTTGTTGTTACAGAGTCTCACTCTGTTGCCCAGGATGGAGCGCAGTGGTGCCATTTCGGCTCACTGCAACCTCTGCCTACCGGGCTCAAGCAATTCTCTTGCCTCAGTCTCCCCAGTAGCTGGTATTACAGGTACCCACCACCATGCCTGGCTAATTTTTGTATTTTTACTAGAGACAGGGTTTCACCATGTTGGCCAGGCTGGTCTCCCGACCTCAGGTGATCCACCTGCCTCGGTCTCCCAAAGTGCTGGGATTACAGGTGTGAGCCACTATGCCCAGCAGAGATGGGTTTTTGCCATGTTGCCCAGGCTGATCTTGAATTCCTGAGGTCACACAATTCACCCACCTCAGTCCCCCAAAATGCTGGGATTACAGGCATTGGCCACCGTACCCAGCTGTTTTAAGTTTTTATAAGGAAACTATACTAAAGCATTAATTGCGTAAGTAGAAACTAATAAAAATTTAAAACTTCCATAACCTTCCCCGGAGTTGGGAACCCCAACTCATAAAATCTGGTTGGATGGAGGGAGTCACCCATAGCAGAATCCACTTCCAATCTAGATTTATTTCCTCTTGTAATCGATAAAGCCAAAATCAGTCATTCATTTTACTTATGTGCTTACAGTCATTCATTTTCTTGTCACTCCTCCCCCATCCCTTTTAAAGCTTGCCCTGACAGTTATTTTTTAAATACAGTCAGCATAACCACCCAAGGGTTAGCAGTTGTGGTTCTTGGAGAATTTCACTTTCATACTGTTTACGCTGTGAAATATATTAACTTCGATTCAAAGGACTTTAAATCTCTTATGTAAATCTATCCAGAGATGTGCTGCTTTGTGAAACTCCTCCCAACACCCATACATCTTTACAATCAAAGGATTACTCCTGTTTCCAATCAGATGTAAAGTACACACTGCAGCCAAAAGAAACTGGTACATTTCAGAATCAAAGCATAACCAGACCACATAGTGAGTGAGAGAAAACCTGTTCTACGAGGAACACAGACCCGGCGTGCAGAGCGGCCCCCTTCACCATGCTGCTATTTGGTTGTTCTGTGCCAAAACCCAAGTTTTTGTTGTTGTTTGTTTTTTCGAATGTTCTAGTTTCTATTTCTCTCTGCGTGGGCCTGGCTAAATCCCACTGATGTTCATGGAAAGTGTGTGCTCATACAAGGACAGGAGCCGCTCACTAACCTCCCTGCTGCAAATAAACACCACCTCCTAAACTATCATGTCTCCCCCCACACATACACACACAGTTCTCAGTAATCCTAGGGGCCACGCCATGCCTTAGATTAGAAATTGCTTCACAAAGAGATGCATATTTAGTCCAGGAATAAATTCCAACCATCCAATTTAGGAGGTCCTTAATATCCATTCACAGATATTTAGAAAGAAGCTTTAGTGGGTGGGGGAAGGGGGACGGTTGAAGGAGACAGCTGTCTGAGCTGGTGAAGAATCACAGGCAGTGACAACTCACAGACAAGCAACTCTGAAAGTGCGAGCCTCTTTTGTAAAGTTGTACATCAAAAATAAATTTACTCAAGCAAAGCTAATCTATGGGAGACAGAAATCAGAAAAGCAGTTGCCTGGGGTAGTGGGGGCAGGTGGGGTGGCACTGGGGAACTTCCTGGGGAGATGGAAATGTTCCATATCTTGATTGAGGTGGTATTTATGTGGGGGCTGACAAATGTCAAAACTCAATGAATTGAAAACTGAAGATCTGTGTATTTTACGGCATATAGATTATATCTCAATAACAAAAACACCCTACATTTATTTGGTCATCATATAATGTTATAGATTATTTCTGCTCTCCTGAGTTACTTCTCCCCTAACATATTAGTACAAGAAAAAAATTTTTGACCAGGCACAGTGGCTCACGCCTGTAATCCCAGCACTTTGGGAGGCCGAGGCGGGTAGATCACAAGGTCAGAAGATCAAGACCATCCTGGCTAACGTGGTGAAACCCTGTCTCTACTAAAAATACAAAAAATTAGCCAGGCATGGTGGCTCATGCTGTGGTCCCAGCTACTCGGGAGGTTGAGGCAGGAGGACTGACTGAGCCCAGGAGGCGGAGGTTGCAGTGAGCCGAACTCGAGCCACAGAACTCCAGCATGGGCGACAGAATGAGACCCTGTCTTAGGGGAAAAAAAATTAAAAAGCTAAAACTTAATCAAACAATGAAAGACACATCATTAGTGGCAGAATTTAAAAATTAAAATGAGAATGTTTCCTGAGAATTGTATACAGCCACATGAAGCATTTTACTTGCAGTAATTCATTTAAACTTCCCAACAAACCAAAGCAGTAGAAAGGATGGTTCCTTTTTACAGATGACAAAACTGAGGCTCAGAAAAGTAGGCTTGATTCAAATTACATGACTTCACAGAGTGCAATTAAGAACTAAACACGGTCAGCCATGGTGGCTACACCTGTAATCCCAGCACTTTGGGAGGCCGAGGTGGGTGGATCACCTGAGGTCAGGAGTTCAAGATCAGCCTGGCCAACGTGGTGAAACCCCGTCTCTATTAAAATACAAAATTAGCCAGGTGTGGTGAGCACCTGTAATCCCAGCTCCTCACAAGGCTGAGGCAGGAGAATCGCTTGAACCTAAAAGGAGGAAGTTACAGTGAGCTGAGATCTCGCCACTGCACTCCAGCCTGGGCGACAGAGCAAGACTGTCTCAAAAAAAAAAAAAAAAAAAGAGCTAAACCCAACCACTTGGCTCCGCAGCCCTCATTCAGAACCACTGGACTTAAGAGCTGGGTTTGAAATGAGGCAACTTTCGGAGTGGTTAGAAGACATTTCAAAATGTGTTCTAGCCAGAACTGAAAATTCACTCTACATAAAAATCTATTAAGGAAATCAGCTATGTTCACCTAGAAGTAGATGCCAATTTGTTTTTCACCCCAAACCCTTTCTTCTGTAGTTCTTAGAAAGAGAGGCAGAAATACAAGACGAATATCCCCCAACTTAGCCATCACAGGAAAAGCTGACTACAAAAGGGCCTACAATGTGGAGACCAACTGCCAAAACCTAGAATCAAGTTATTAACCTGCCTGGCTTCTATCTTAAGCTACAGTCAAAGGGAAAACAGGCCAGTCAATTAGGAGACAGCAGAGGTGGGAGTAGGGGCAGAGAAGGCCTCAGTGGAAATTTTTTTTTTTTTTTTTTTGAAACAGAGTCTCGTCGCCCAGGCTGCAGTGCAGTGGCGCAATCTCTGCTCACTGCAAGCTCCGCCTCCCGGGTTTACACCATTCTCCTGCCTCACCCTCTCGAGCAGCTGGGACTACAGGCTGCTGCCACCATGCCCGGCTAATTTTTTTTTGTATTTTCAGTAGAGATGGGGTTTTATCATGTTAGCCAGGATGGTCTCAATCTCCTGACCTCCTGATCCGCCCGCCTCAGCCTCCCAAAGTGCTGGGATTACAGGTGTGAGCCACCGCACCCAGCCGGAAATAAATTTTTAAAAAATAATAACTGCCGGGTGTGGTGGTTCATTCCCTTAATCCCAGCACTTTGGGAGGCTGAGGCAGGCAGATCACGAGGTCAGGAGTTCAAGATCAGCCTGGTAAACATGGTGAAACCCCGTATCCACTAAAAATAAAGAACTTAGCCGGGCATGGTGGCACATGCCTGTAATCCCAGCTACTTGGGGAGCTGAGGCAGGAGAATCACTTGAACCCGGGAGGTGGAGGCTGCAGTGAGCCAAGATCACGCCATTGCGAGAAAGAAAGAAAGAGAGGGCCGGGCGCGGTGGCTCAAGCCTGTAATCCCAGCACTTTGGGAGGCCGAGGCG
>NW_016808980.1:2646630-2652922 GCF_001698545.2 Rhinopithecus bieti
GGATCACGAGGTCAGGAGATCGAGACCATCCTGGCTAACACGGTGAAACCCCATCTCTACCAAAAAATACAAAAAACTAGCCGGACGAGGTGGCGGGCGCCTGTAGTCCCAGCTACTCAGGAGGCTCAGGCAGGAGAATGGCATGAACCCGGGAGGCGGGGCTTGCAGTGAGCTGAGATCCGGCCACTGCACTGCAGCCTGGGCGACAGAGCCAGACTCTGTCTCAAAAAAAATAAAGAAAGAGAGAAAAAAAGGAAGAAAGGAAGGAAAAGGAAGGAAAAGAAAGGAAAAGAAAAAAAAAGAAAAGAAAAGGAAAAATGTATGCCAAACATGGCTAAGGTCTCCTGCCAACATGGATGCCAATTATAGTGTAAATGAGGCTGTAGGGCTGCTCATGTCTGTATCCCCAGGAACTGCTCAATGTGGGATTCTACTGTACTGCAGCCTGGGCAATGGATAACAGGAGGGGGCAGAGACCAGACTGCACATCACGCTTGAGATATAAAAGGCAGGGAGACGGGGAGATACATCGCTGCCTTCGAGGACACCTTGGGATCCCAAATCTATAAAACATGCATCTGCAAAATACATACGGTTTAATGTAAGGTATGTTATAGTGTACATAAAATACATGCGTAAGCCAAGAAGGCACTGGAAGGAAACACACCAGAATCATAAATGGGGTATTTTAGGGTAGTAGCTACACAGGTTATTTTCATCACCCTATGTGTGTGCGTTTTTTTGTTTTGTTTTCATTTTGGTTTTGGTGCTTTAAATATTTCTCCAATATCATGCGATCTTTTTCCATTTGAAAAAAGAACAGTGAACAGGAGCAGCTTTGGAGGAGTGGGTGGCAGAGAGGATGGCAGGATCCGGCTTTTAAGAGATAATTCAATAGATGTGGCTTGAGTCGAGCGCTCACACCTGTAATCCCAGCACTTTGGGAGGCCAAAGGCACAGGCACCACCTGGCACTTGGTTAAGCATGCCACCTGACACAGGCAGGAATGTCTGTTATCAGAAGGGAAAGGATGCTTGGATGAAGGGCCTCTCTAGCTCTCAGAATGCTACTTCACCCCAAAATGCGTCAGAGCAGGAAAGAACTATTCTTGTCATTCCAGAAGCACCTGCATTGTTTGTGTGGAAAAAATGACCTCCCTTCCTCTTCTCAGGGCAAGAGCTGCTGGCATCGCTTGTCTGATAACATGGCACGTACGGCATATGCACACCTACTCCCTGGTCCCTGAGCATCTGGCTTCCTCCGCTCCACAAGCGCCTCTACACCAAATCTTTATCATCCCACACCTGCTGCCAACATCAAAAGGTTTATTGTTTTGTTTCTTTAAGGAAAGCCTAAATCTTTTTTATGTTTACAACTTTCTCTTAGTCAAAAAAATTTAGTAAGTTGGGTGCGTCAGCTCACATCTGTAATCCTAGCACCTTGGAAGGCCAAGGTAGGTGGATTCCTGAGCCCAGGAGTTGGAGATGAGTCTGTGCAACATAATGAGATCCCGTCTCTACATAAAACTTAAAAATTAGCCAAGAGCATCATTCTTCACAGAATTAGAAAAAAACAATTCTTGGGCTGGGCACAGAGGCTCACGCCTGTAATCCCAGCACTTTGGGAGGCCAGGGTGGGTGGATCACAAGGTCAGGAGATCGAGACCATCCTGGCTAACACAGGTGAAACCCCGTCTCTACTAAAAATAAAAAAAAAATTAGCCAGGCGTGGTGGCAGCACCTGTAGTCCCAGGTACTCAGGAGGCTGAGGCAGGAAAATGGCGTGAACCCAGGAGGCGGAGCTTGCAGTGAGCCAAGATCACGCCACTGCACTCCAGCCTGGATGACAGAGCGAGACTTGGTCTCAAAAAAAAAAAAAAGAAGAAGAAGAAGAAAGAAAAAACAATTCTAAAACTCACACGGAACCAATAAAGAGCCTGCATAGTGAAAGCAAGACTAAGCAAAAAGAACAAGTCTGGAGGCATTACACTACCTGATTTCAAACTATACAATAAGGCCATAGTCACCAAAACAGCATGGTACTGGTATAAAAATAGGCACACAGACCAATGGAACAGCATAGAGAACCCAGAAATAAACCCAAATACTTACAGCTGACTGCTCTTCAACAAAACAAACAAAAATATAAAGTGGGGAAAGGACACCCTTTTCTACAAATGGTGCTGGGACAACCGGCTAGCCACATATAAGAGAATGAAACTGGATCCTCATCTCTCATCTTATACAAAAAATCAACTCAAGATGAATTAAGGACTTAAAATCTAAGTCCTGAAACTATAAAAATTCTAGAAGATAACATTGGAAAAACCCTTCTAGACATTGGCTTAGGCAAGGATTTCATGACCAAGAACCCAAAAGCAAATGTAATAAAAACGAAGATAAATAGTTGGGACTTAACTAAAGAGCTTTTACATGGTAAGAGGAACAGTCAGCAGGGTAAACAGATAACCCACAGAGTGGGAGAAAATCTTCACATCTGACAAAGGACTAATATCCAGAATCTACAATTAACTCAAACAAATCAGTAAGAAAAAAACAATCCCATCAAGGAGTGAACTAAGGACATGCATAGACAATTTTCAAAAGATATACAAATGGTCAACAAACATATGAAAAATGTTCAACATCATTAATGATCAGGGAAATGCAAATCAAAACCACAATGCAATACCACCTCCCTCCTGCAAGAATGGCCATAATCTAAAAATCAAAAAACAGTAGATGTTGGTGTGGATGCAGTGAACAGGGAACACTTCTACACTGCTGGTGGGAATGTAAATACAACCACTATGGAAAACATTGTGGAGATTCCTTAAAGAACTAAAAGTAGAACTACCATTTGACCCAGCAATCCCACTACCGGGTTCTACCCAGAGGAAAAGTAGTCATTATATGAAAAAGATACTTGTACACGCATGTTTATAGCGGCACAATTCACAATTGCAAAATCATGGAACCAACCCAAATGCCTATCAATTGACAAATGGATAAAGAAACTGTGGTATATATATTCAATGGACTACTACTCAGCCACAAAAAGGAATGAATTAACGGCCTTTGCAGTGACCTGGATGAGACTGGAGACCTGGATGAGACTGGAGACTATTATTCCAAGTGAAGTAACTCAGGAATGGAAAACCAAACATCATATGTTCTCACTAATATGTGGGAGCTAGTATGTGGGAGCTAAGCTATGAGGACACAAAGGCATAAGAATGATGCAATGGATTTTGGGGACTTGGGGGAAGGAGTGGGAGGGGGACAAGGGATAAAACACCACAAACAGGATGCAGTGTATACTGCTCGGGTAATGAGTGCACCAAAATCTCACAAATCACCACTAAAGAACTTATTCATGTAACAACATACCACCTGTATGTACCCCAATAACCTATGGGGAAAAAATGAATTTAAAAAAATTATCCATGTATAGTGGCATGCACCTGTACTCCCAGCCACACAGGGGGCTGAGGCAGGAGGATTCCTTTAGCACAGGAATTCAAGGCTGCAGTGAGCTATGATTGTACTCTGCACTACAGCCTGGGCAAGACAAAATGAGACCCTGTCTCTAAAAGCAAATTCTTTTTTTTTTTTTTGAGATGGAGTCTCGTTCCATTGACCAGGCTGGAGTGCAGTGCACAGGGTTTCGTCATGTTGGCCAAGAGATGTCTCGATCTCTTGACCTTGTGATCCACCCGTCTCGGCCTCCCAAAATGCTGGAATTACAGGTGTGAGCCACCGCACCCAGCCTAAAAGCAAATTCTTTAATTAAAAATAAAAATAGAGCCAAGCGCAGTGTCTCACACCTGTAATCCCAGCACTTTCGGTGGCCAAGGTGGGTGGATAGCCTGAGGTCAGTAGTTTGAGACCAGCCTGGCCAACAGAGTGAAACCCTGTCTCTACAAAAATTAGCTGGGCACAGTGGCGGGCGCCTGTAATCCTAGCTACTCAGGAGGCTGAGGCAGGACAATTGCTTGAACCCTGGAGGCAGAGGTTGTGGTGAGCTGAGATTGCGCCATTGCACTCCAGCCTAGGCAACAAGAGCGAAACTCCATCTCAAAAATAAATAAATACATAAAATAAAAATGTTAATGAGATTTATGAACAGAGAATCCAAGTGTTCCCCCAGGTCCCACTTGTTGAGAATATAAACAGCAACTGCATTTCATAATATCTCAGTTTGGAGAAAAAAGGGTATCCATTCTGCCCTCTCCACAGCTCAGTTACGTTGGACCTCTTTCTGTTTCTCAAATGCTCTAAGCACATGTCTGCTGCAGGGCCTTTGCATTGCTGCCCCCTGGAATATGCTCCTCCTTCCCATCACTTTTCAGGAGGCCTTTCACAGCCACACAGGCTAAAGCTGCCCCTTCACACCTCCTACCCTTCATCTTCATTCATGCAAAAAATACTAAATGTACCTGGGATACCCCATCTGTCCTATGACCTTATTATGTTACCTTCAGAGCACTTTTCACAATTTGTAACAATTCCGTTTATTGGTTTATTGTCTGTGCTCTCTGAACATCAGCCCTACAGGGCAGAAGTATTTGTCTACTCTGTTCATTGCTGCACCCCCAGAACCCAGCACAGGGCCTGGCACACAGCAGGTACGCTACCACCATCTGCCAAAGCAAGGGAGAAAGAAAAGGAGGCGAGGGAAGGAATAGAGGGGCTACTCGGTTCTGCCACACATCATATGCACAAAAGCACAGATTCTGCTACTTTTCCAACCCCTCCCACTCAAATACTCTACATTGGATAAAAAGAAAATGTGATCTCAGAGAACAATCCAAACACAAGGTGAGCATCCCTGATGCAGAATGTTTGGGAGCTGAAGTGTTTGAGATTGCAGATGTTTTCAGACGGGAACATCCGTGCCATCCTCACCAGTTGAGCATCTCAAATCCAAAAATCTAAAATCCACAATGCTCCAGTGAGCATTTCCTTTGAGTCCCATGTTAGTGCTCAACAAGTTTTAGATTTTGGAGCACTATTTTTATTTATTTGGAATTTTTTGTTTGTTTTTGTTTTTGTTTTGAGACAGGTCTCCCTCCATCACTCAGGCTGGAGTGCAGTGGCATGATGTCAACTTGCTGCAACCTCTGCCTCCCGGATTCAAGCGATTCTCCTGCCTCAGCCTCCCAAGTAGCTGGGACTACAGGCGCGTGCCACCACACCCCGCTAATTTTTTATATTTTTAGTAGAGATGGGTTTCACCATGTTGCCCAGGCTGGTCTCGAACTCCTGGCCTCAGGCAATACGCCCGACTCGGCCTCCCAAAGTGCTGGGACTACAGGCATGAGCCCCTGCACCTGGCCAGATTTTAGAGCATTTGGGATTTTGGATTTGGGATGCTCAAACTGTGATACAATCCATGAGGACAGGGGATCTGTCTTTCTCATTTGCCACTGTGTTCCCAGAGTCTAGACTTGTGCCATATACAATAAGCATGCCATAAATCCTTGTTGAGATAATGCAAGACCAAACAGCTAAACGAATGAATGAATGGCACAGGCTTTGCTATAGTTTGATCCAGGTGGTACATGAAATGGAGCCTCAACATTAAAGTCTCAGAGACTCACAATGTGTTGGCCTGAGGGCATCCTCTCCCTTACAAGGCCACCATCCCATTCCAGATACCTCAGTGAGAGAAACAAAGAACTTTCTGTTTCCAAGCCTCTAAGGTTACTGAACAAACAATGCCGATTAACTTACCAGGGGAACCCAGTAGGTATAGAGTGCGCCAAGTCTCATTTCGGGAACAAACTGAGAGCAGGCAAGAAGTAAGAAATAGAGGTTGAAAAAGTATTTGAACTGGTTGAACAGCACCTGGAATGGAGGGAGACAACAGAGAAAGACACTCAGGGCTTGTCTGATGAAATCGGGAACACTGTGGGAAACTAATATTTAAAAACATTCCTGCAGCTAGGCGTGGCGGCTCACACCTATAATCCCAGAACTTTGGGAGGCCGAGGCAGGCGGATCACCTGAGGTCAGGAGTTCGAGACCAGCCTGACCAACACGGTGAAACCCTGTCCCTACTAAAATACAAAATTAGCTAGTCGTGGGGTGGGCACCTATAATCCCAGCTACTCAGGAGGCTGAGGCAGGAGAATTGCTTGAACCCAGGAGGTGGAAGTTGTGGTGAGCCAAGATCACACGACTGCACTCCAGCCTGGGCAACAAGAGTGAAATTCTGTCTCAAAAAAAAAAAAAGGGCCGGGCGCGGTGGCTCAAGCCTGTAATCCCAGCACTTTGGGAGGCCGAGACGG
>NW_016808980.1:2653476-2661785 GCF_001698545.2 Rhinopithecus bieti
GGCGCCTGTAGTCCCAGCTACTCAGGAGGCTGAGGCAGGAGAATGGCGTGATCCCAGGAGGCGGAGCTTGCAGTGAGCCAAGATCGCGTCACTGCACTCTAGCCTGGGGAACAGAGCAAGACTCCGTCTCAAAAAAAAAAAAAAAAAAAAATTCCTGAATAAGGATACAATTTACACGATACTTTTCACATAGAGCTTAAACACTTCCATATGTTGTTTAGAAAAACACACATGGATAATAAAAGTATCTTTTGTAAAAGAAAGAGTAAATAATGATATACATGGAAATTGTAAACACCAAATTCAGAAGAGCAGTTACTTCCTGGGGAAGGGGTAAAATCTAACATGGAGGGGCACACGGGGCATCAACTATGTTAAGTGTGTTTTAGGGTTTGGTTTTGTTTTTTGAGACCAGGTCTCACTCTGTCACCCAGGCTGGCATCCAGTGGAGTGATCGTAGCTCACTGAAGCCTCAAACTCCTGGGCTCAGGCAATCCTCCTGTCACAGCCTCCCAAGTAACTGAAACCACAAGCATGCACCACCATGCCCAGCTAAATTCTTTGTTATTTGTAGAGACAGGGTCTCCCTATGTTGCCCAGGCTGGTCTGAACTCCTGGGCTCAAGCGATCCTCCCACTTCAGCCTCCCAAAGTGTTGGGATTATAGACCTGAGTCCTGCATCCAGACTGTGTTTTTGTTTTGTTTTGTTTGGGTTTTTTTTGAGACAGAGTCTTGCTCTGTCGCCCAGGCTGGAGTTCAGTGGTGCAATCTCGGCTCACTGCAAGCTCCGCCTCCCGGGTTCATGCCATTCTCCTCCTCAGCCAACCAAGTAGCTGGGACTACAGGCGCCAGCCACCATGCCTGGCTAATTTTTTGTATTTTTAGTAAAGACAGGGTTTCACCATGTTAGCCAGGATGGTCTCAATCTCCTGACCTCATGATCTGCCCGCCTCAGCCTCCCAAAGTGCTGGGATTACAGGCGTCAGCCACTGAGGTGGGCAGACTGCTTGAGCTCAGGAGTTCAAGACCAGCCATGGCAACATGGTGAAACCCCATCGCTACAAAAAATACAAATATTGGTCAAGAGTGGTGGCATGCACCTGTAGTCTCAGCCACTGAGGAGGCTGAAACGGGAAGATCAGTTGAGCCCAGGAGGCAAACAGAGAGCCGAGATCACGTCACTGCACTCCCACCTGGGTGACAGTGAGTCCCCCATCTCAAAAAATAAAAAGTGAAACTCCATCTCAAAAGATAAAATAAAAAATTATTTTTAAAAAGTTACATGGCCATGCACAGTGGCTCACGCCTGTAATCCCAGCACTTTGGGAAGCCGAGGCGGGTAGATCACGAGGTCAGGAGTTCAAGACCAGCCCGGCCAACACCGTGAAACCCTGTCTCTACTAAAAAATACAAAAATTAGCCGGGCATGGTAGCACACGCCTGCCATCCCAGCTACTCAGGAGGCTGAGGCAGGAGAATCACTTGAACCCAGGAGGTGGAGGTTGCAGTGAGCCGAGATCGTGCCATTGTACTCCAGGCTGGGCAACAGAGGGAGACTCTGTCTCAAAAAAAAAAAAAAAAAAAAAGGTTATGTCCACAATATGACCTCTATTCCATAAAATAACACAGTCGAATCCTCCCCTGGGGAGCAGTGTGGTTCTGACCATTGGCATGCAACTGAGAGTCAGACTGAAACCACGTGACTAGTTTGGGCCAGCAGGTAATGAAGAACTGCATCTCTCTGAGGCTAAGGCAGCTAAGAGCCATTGGTGCCTCTTGTGCCAACCTGGTGACTTTGGTGGCCACATATTCCAGGTGGCATAGCCAGGAGATGGAGGAATGTGGCCCAGTCTGCATCAGACTTTCCATGAATGAGAATAAACCTATTCCTCACTTAAGGTACTGAGAGTTGGGGGGAGCTGAGGAAACTGGCAATGAATATAGTCAAAATCACCCTTAAAAAAAAAACTCACGGCTGGGCACGTTGGCTTGCACCTATAATCCTAGCACTTTGGGAGGCCGAGGTGGATCACCTGAGGTCAGGAGTTCGAGACCAGCCTGGCCAACATGGTGAAACCCCATCTCTATTAAAAATACAAAAAATCAACCGGGTGTGGTGGTGGGTGTCTGTGATCCCAGCTACTTGGGAGGCTGAGGCAGGAGAATCGCTTGAACCCGTGAGGTGGAGGCTGCAGTGAGCCAAGATGGCGTCACTGCGCTCGAGCCTGGGTGACAGAGCGAGACTCCATCTCAAAAAAAAAAAAAACAAATTCAAACTGCTGTTCGGGAGGCTGAGAGAGGAGCATGGCTTAAGCCCAGGAGTCTGAGGCTGCAATAGCTCTGATCATGCCACTGCACTCCAGCCCAGAAAAGACAGTGAGATCAGGTCTCTAAAAAAAAAATTCCAACTAAATAGATTTGTGCCTCTGTACTATCACTCAATATCTAACACTGCCATTATGTTCCTTTCTGCATTGGAGCTGAGAGCTACTGCTGCTTCTCAAAGTCAACTGGTGTGTGTTTGGAGGCTGTGCTGGATAAAAATAGATATTGAATTTGTGTGCATGTTAGGGGGAAGGTTTGCTGAGCACATGTCCATGGATTTGTGTAAGCTAATGTGGAAGTGTTATGCCACCAGAAACATTTATCATTAGCAAAAACATTAATGAAAATTCTCTCTATAGATGGTAAGATTTTTTATTTATTGTTATTATTATTTATTATTATTATTATTTTTGAGATGGAGTCTCGCTTTGTCACCCAGGCTGGAGTACAGTGACACAATCTCGGCTCACTGCAACCTCCACCTCCCAGTTCTCCTGCCTCAGGTTCCTGAGTAGCTGGGACTACAGGCGCGTGCCACCACGCCTGGCTGATTTTTTATTTTTAGTAGAGATGGGGTTTCACCATCTTGGCCAGGCTGGTCTCAAACTCCTGACCTTGTGATCCACCCACCTCAGCCTCCCAAAGTGCTGGGATTACAGGCTGAGCCACCGCACCCGACCTATAGATGGTAAGATTAAAATGCATCTTTATTTTTGTCTCCTCTAAGCTATTATCTCCCAACTTGCCAATACTGACTACATGTGTCATGATGGAGGGAAATGTAAGCACTGCTGATATTCTTTTCTGCTGTTCTGGTCATAATGCGAGGTCCCCAGAATGCCTTTTTCACTCTTAGGCTCAGCACACCAAATACATGTCAAGTTACTCTAACTGAGCAGGTGGGGTCATACAGCCTTGAAGACAGAGGCAGGTGCCCTCTCCACCCACCCCACCTCCAACCCCGCCACTACCCAGTGCTGAGCCCAGGGAAGATGAACAACCAGGGGCTAAGGTGGCACAGAAAAGTCACTGACATCTGCCACAGGGAACTCAGTCTTTTAAGACTGTACCGGCAGGCAGGGTGGCTCACACCTGTAATCTCAGCCTTTTGGGAGGCTGAAGTGGGTGGATCACCTGATGTCAGGAGTTCAAGACCAGCCTGGCCAACATGGTGAAACCCCATCTCTACTAAAAATACAAAAATTAGCTGGGCATGGTGGCACACGCCTGTAATCCCAGCTACTCAGGAGGCTGAGGCAGGAAAATCGCTTGAACTCAGGAGGCAGAGGTTGCAGTGAGCCAAGATTGTGCCACTGCACTCCAGCCTGGGCGACAGAATGAGACTCTAAAAAATAACATAACATAATATAACATAACATAATATCACATCACATCACATCACATCACATCACATCACAGCTGTACCAACGCATGTATTTGTGATGGAAATAAGAAAAGAACACGGTCCCTGTCTGCACATACCCCAGGAAGAAAGGTGAAGAAATTGTACTTCTGATTGTTGATGACATTTCGAGGATACCTCTGGTCCCTCTTCTCGGGGTGCCCCAGCCAGACAGTGCGGGGCCTGGCCTCCCCTCCACCGCAGCATCTCAGCCACTCGCAGCACCTGTGGGAAAGACAGACCCACGCATCAAGGCCACGCCCACACATCGAGGCTGTGCTCATGTCTGCCCACTCTTCTCAGAATGCTTTTCTCTACAGCATCTTCTCTGGCTCGGGACCACAGTTATATCTAAGGCTTCATCTTTCAGTGAAACAAGAAAAGAGAAGCAGAAGCTGTGGTCCAAATAAAAGATGCTTTGTCCTGGCCAGGCGCGGTGGCTCACACCTGTAATCCCAGCACTTTCGGAGGCCAAGGCGAGCGAATCATGAGGTCAAGAGATCAACACCATCCTGGCCAACAACATGGTGAAATCCCATCTCTACCAAAAATACAAAAATTAGTCAGGCGTCGTGGCGCATGCCTGTAATCCCAGCTACTCAGAAGGCTGAGGGAGGAGAATCGCTTGAGACCTAGAGGCAGAGGTCGCAGTGAGCTGAGATCGCTGAGATCGCACCACTGCACTCTAGCCTGGCGACAGAGTGAGACTTTGTCTCAAAAAATAAATAAATAAATAAAAAGATACTTTGTCCCCAATCCCAAATTATTTACAGTCATGCAGTTTTAAGCAACAGGGATATGTTCTAAGAAATGCATTAGGCCGTTTCGGCACTGTGGGAACATTCTAGAGTGACTTACACAACCTGAATGCTATCACCTGCTACGCACTAGGCTGAATGGTACAGCCTATTACTCCTCAGCTACTAACCTGTACGGCATGAGACTGTACTGAATAAGGCAGGCAGTCGCAGCACAATGGTAAGTACTTGTGTCGCTGAACAATCTAAACACAGTAAAAATACAGTATTCTAATCTAATGGGGACACGGTTATATATGTGTTCTGTGGGCCGGGCACGGTGGCTCATGCCTGTAATCCCAGCACTTTGGGAGGCTGAGGCGGGTGGATCACAAGGTCAGGAGATCGAGACCATCCTGGCTAACATGGTGAAACCCCGTCTCTACTAAAAATACAAAAAATTAGCCAGGCGTGGTGGCAGGCACCTGTAGTCCCAGCTACTTGGGAATCTGAGGCAGGAGAATGGTGTGAACCCAGGAGGCAGAGCTTGCAGTGAGCCGAGATCACGCTACCACACTCCAGCCTGGGCGACAGAGTGAGACTCCGTCTCAAAAAAAAAAAAAAAAAAAAAAAAATGTAGTCTGTGGTTGGCTGATACGTTAGTATGTGGCACAAGACTGTGTTCCAAAAAGTAGGATTCGGCCAGCCATGGTGGTTCATGCCTGTAATCCCAACATTTTGGGAGGCCGAGGTGGGAGGACCATTTGGGTCTAGGAGACTGACACCAGCCTGGGCAACAAAGTAAGACTCATCTCTGTTAAAAATTAAATTTTTTAACCAGGCACGGTGGCTCACACATGTAATCCCAGCACTTTGGGAGTCTGAGGCGGGCGGATCACAAGGTCAGGAGTTCGAGATCAGCCTGACCAAGATGGTGAAACCCCGTCTCTACCAAAAATACAAAAATTAGGCGGGCATGGTGGCGGGCACCTGTAATCCCAGCTACTCAGGAGGCTGAGGCAGGACAATCACTTGAACCCAGTAGGTGGAGGTTACAGTGAGCCAAGATATCGCCACTACACTCTAGCCTGGGTGACAGAGCAAGACTCCATCTCAAAAAAAAAAAAAAAAAATTATTTTTTTTTAAAGGTAGGCTTTATTTTAGAATAAAAGGATTTAAGAAAATAAATATATCGGGTCAGGTGCGGTGGCTCACACCTGTAATCTCAGCACTTTGGGAGGCTGAGGCAGGCAGATCACGAGGTCAGGAGATCGAGACCATCCTGGCTAACACAGTGAAACCCCGTCTCTACTAAAAATACAAAAAAAAAATTAGCCAGGCGTGGTGGCGGGCGCCTGTAGTCCCAGCTACTCAGGAGGCTGAGGCAGGAGAATGGCGTGAACCTGGGAGGCAGAGCTTGCAGTGAGCCAAGATCGCGCCACTGCACTCCAGCCTGGGAGACAGCAAGACTCAGTCTCAAAAATAAATAAATAAATAAATAAACAAATAAACAAATAAATAAATCACAATAAGCAGTAGTATTACATCTATGCTTCATAGATAAGAGAGAAGCTTGGGCCGAGCGAGGTGGCTCACGTCTGTAATCCCAGCACTTTGGGAGGCCGAGGCAGGCAGATTACCTGAGGTCAGGAGTTTGAGACCAGCCTGGCCAACATGGTGAAACCCCGTGTCAACTAGAAATACAAAAATTAGCCAGATGTGGTAGTACATGCCTTAATTCCAGCTACCCAGGAGGCTGAGGCAGGAGAATCACTTGAACCCAGGAGGCGGAGGTTGCAGTGAGCCGAGATCACGCCACTGCACTCCAGCCTGGGTGACAGAGGGAGACTCCGTCTCCAAAAAAAAACAAAAACAAGGGGCAGCCTGCAACAGTTAAAGCACTCAAGTCTGCAGAGACGTAAGGAACAGCTGGGCCTGGCCTTGAACTGTGTCAGCCTTATTTCAAAGCCTAGTGTCTTTTCCCCAACCCATGCTGTCACAGCTGCTGGTTCCAGCAAGATGGCTATATAAAGGCAAAAGGGGAAGCGGGGGAATCTCCTCTCCACCCCCAGCTTTCCTTTTCAGCAACACATGAGAGGAGCAAGGCACAAAGATGATGTCTCAGAGCTCGATATAACCTGGAGAGAAGCCAGCCCACCAGCTGTTGGCAGAATGACCCCAAGGGCGCCCCCAACCTGGTTTTCCCAAGGGGGCAGCACACTGGTGCCAACATCGGCACCCCACTCCCACATCACCCTCCCACAAGGCAAAGGAACACTGAGGAATCTGGGCTGCTCTTGCAAAACAAAGCTACTCTGAGGACCCCAAAAAGGGCAGCTTGTCCTTCAGAACAGCTTTATTAAATAAGGCATTCTGAGAAGTGCCAGCTCCCGAAAACTGCAACAAAACGTCCCTCGCTGGACTGCTCATCTCACTGCCCCAGCACTCAAAGGCTGAGACAAGGTCCCAGCCCTGCCAGCCCCGCCAGCCCCCTGGGATGTTGCCAGCTGAGGTGACCAACAACTCACATATTACTCGTCTACCCAGACCTTCCTTCTTCCCTTCTTCCCACAGGGCAGGTCCTGGTGGGTGCTGGGGTACAAAGCTGAGCAAACACGGTCTCTGTGCATCAGGACCTTAAAGATGAGCGAGCCAGCAGGCTGCCTGCTCAGATGCTCAAAATTTCCATGATGAAACACAATGCTCTTTCTTAAAAATAGCATCCTCATTCCAGTAAACCGGCATTCATGGTGGAGTGTGTGGCTCTGCTAAGACATTTCACTTCTAGTAACTCATTCTTGTTAGCCCCTTTCTAAGTTGTCCAAAAGCCAGAGACACACACAGAAGCCTCAGGGAGTTCAAACACTCTCCCCACTCCTGTTCCCAAGTGCAAATCGCCCATGCTGGCCATCAGTGGACACTCACTGAATACATTTTGAATGAATGAAGGAAGCTAAGAGAGAGGGGGAGAGGAAAGGGATGAGAGTAAAAGGGAAGGAAAGGAGGGAGGGAAGATTCATTTGTCAGAAAACACATCATTGTATTTGCAGAAACCTTACTGGATGTTTTAAGCCAGGATTTCTCTCCCTCTCTTATAATAATCCAGTAATGACTGTTTTCATAGTTGCATGGTTCCAACGAAAGATGAAAAATGAATTTAAGAGAATCACAAACTGTCAGGTTGACTGTTTATACAAAATTTTTGTTCTGTTTTGTTTTAGCAGAAGTTTCCACACATCAAGCTATCCAGATATGCTATTTATTAATTGCTTAGCCTATCATCTTTGTGCATATGCACAAAGTACAGGTCACTCACTCCACTGTGGGAGCAAGAGACTGGAAACAAATCTAACCATTTGTTTCAGTCCCTTCCTGCTACTATAACAAAATACCTTAGACTATGTAATTTACAAACAACGGAAATGTACTGCTCCTAGTTTTGGAGGCTGCAAAGTCCCAGATGGAGACACCAGCAGATTCAGTACCTGGTGAGGCCCATTCCTCATGCCATTTTTTTTTTTTCTTTCCCCAGACGGAGTCTAATAACTCTGTCGCTCAGGCTGGAATGCGAGATCTCTGCTCACTGCAACCTCTGCCTACTGGGTTCAAGCGATTCTCCTGCCTTAGCCTTCTGAGGTGGGACTATAGGCGTGCGCCACCACACTCGGCTAATTTTTGTATTTTTTAAGTAGAGACGGGGTTTTACCATGTTGGTCAGGCTAGTCTTTAACTCCTGACCTCATGATCCGCCTGCCTCGGCCTCCCAAAGTGCTGGGATTACAGGCATGAGCCACCGCACCCGGCCTTTTATTTTTTTTTAATTATTATTTATTTATTTATTTAT